>NC_089251.1:34167579-34487068 GCF_963930625.1 Muntiacus reevesi | reverse complement strand
ACTTCATGGCAAATAGATGGGGAAACAGGGGAAATAGTCGAAACAGTGCTACTTTATTATTTGGGTTCCAAAATCACTGCATGTGGTGACTGCAGCAATGAAATTAAAAGACGCTTACTCCTTGGAAGAAAAGCTATGATCAACCTAGACAGCATATTAAAAAGTAGAGACATTACTTTGCCAACAAAGGTCCATCTAGTCAAGGCTATGGTTTATTCAGTAGTCATGTATGGATGTGACAGTTTGACTATAAGAAAAGCTGAGCATCTAAGAATTGATGCTTTTGAACTGTGGTGTTGGAGAAGACTTTTGAGAGACCCTTGGACTGCAAGGAGATCCAACCAGTCCATCCTAAAGGAGATCAGTCCTGAGTGTTCATTGGAAGGACTGATGTTGAAGCTGAAACTCCAATACTTTGGCCATCTGATGCAAAGAACTGACTCATTTGAAAAGACCCTGATGCTGAGAAAGATTGAAGGTGGGAGGAGAAGGGGACGACAGAGGATGAGATTGTTGGATGCCATCACTGACTCAATGGGTATGAGTTTGAGTAAACTCCAGGAGTTGGTGATGGACAGGGAGGCCTGGTGTGCTACAGTCCATGGGGGTCGCAGAGAGTCAGACACAACTGAGTGACTGAACTGAACTGAACAGCTTATTCTAAAGTTTATATGGAAGTTTGATCTATTAAAAAGGCCAAACAGGTAAGACACTGTTCAAGAAAAGAGAGGAGGCTTTCCTCTAATGGAAATCAAGATTTAAAAGAAAAAAAAAAACAACCTATGGTAATCATGAAATGCAGTACTGACATGGGAATATTCAAATAAGTCAATGGAACAGAGTATCAAGGGCAACCCAATTCCTGGACACACTCCTTTATTCATGCTAGAGAGCCCTCCTGCTTCAGCTATTGATGGGTTAGCAAGTATGTATTAAGCACCTATTTTGTGCTATGTGCCACAGTGAATGAAAAGTGAAAGTGAAGTTGCTCAGTCATGTCCAACTCTTTGCTAACCCATGGACTGTAGACTACCAGGCTCCTCCCTCCATCCATGGGATTTTCCAGGCAAGAGTACTGGAGTGGGTTGCCATTTCCTTCTCCAGGGGATCTTCACAATCCAGGGATTGAATCTGGGTCTCCCACATTGCAGGCCATCTGAGTCACCAGGGAAGCCACAGTGAATATGAAAGTACAAAATACTTTCACAATCCATTTAAAGTTTAAGATTTTGCCAACAGAATAAAAGATCTGCATGGATAAGGCAATCAGAGGACAAAACCCAAGGTAACAAATAACAACTGGGTAGTGTGAATAAGAATGAAGAGATCAAAGAGACCTGGGTCATCAGAGGGTCCTCACGGAGAAACAGGATGTGAGTAAGCAGGTACACAAAGACACGGACCTCAGGGAGAAGTCAAACATTGCAGAGAAACAGCTTGGGACAAGTATGAAGGGAAGAGTGAGAACAATATATACAAAAGACAGTGAGACATGATCAACCACAGCTCAACTGCAAAACAGTAAGACCCTGCATCAGCGAAAGGTCTCTGACAGCCAGTTTCAAGAGTCATGACTTCCTCTGATTAAAAAGAAAAAACTCAGTAGGGACTCCCTGGTGGTCCAGTGGTTAGGACTTTCCCTTCCTTGGTCAAGGAGCTAAGATCACTCATACCTCCAAGCCAAAAACCCAAAACATAAAACAGTAGCAATACTGTAACAAATTCAATAAAGACTTTTTAAAAAATGGTCCACATAAAAAAAAATTCTTTAAAAATCACTAAAATTCTTGAATAGGTGAGAAGCATAAAGCTAGTTGTGTTGCATAAATATTTATCAGAGGTATAAAGTCTAGCTTTGAGATTAGATAAAAGTATGGAGATAGATGGGGGGGAAAGGAAGGAACATATCTGAAATACTCTTGTTAGGAATTAAAATCATAAACCAAGTACTTTGCAGGCAATAAATTCAGGTTTCACAGGTAGCTAAACAAAAAGTCTGACGCAATATAAGGTATCCCATGGATTAAAATTAAAACAAGATATCTAACATTCCGGTTTGACCTACCAGTATTTACTTTTGAAGTTACATGAGCTACATCAATTTTCTGGGACCTGATGAGAGGTCCAGCTTTTGTAGAAGGAGTGTGTGCTATATTCTTCCTTCGATCTTTTGCTTTACTTATCTTTGAAAGAGGTGCAAAAATACCTAAGAGAGAAGGCAGAATTTTAATATTAAACAATTGAAAGCATTTCAAATAAAGGGACAAGTACAACCATTCAGTAGCAAAAAAATCTTTAAATTCTTTTTGAGTGTCTACTAGGTGTCCTTGTAGTGACAGAGAGAGAAAAAAAGCAAGAATCAGTATTTGCCCTCAGAGAGGCTACAATCTAGTTGTCAAGACTAACAACATACACAGTAATTCAAGAAGCACATAGCATAATCAGGCACTATGTGAAACTAAGGAAAAAGAGGAATGAGTAGAAGTAATAATTATACTTTTATACATTATAATTATTTCTAAATACCAGCAAATAATAATGTACTACATAAGCAGTGGTCCCCAACCTCTTTGGCACTAGGGATCAGTTTTGTGGAAGATAATTTTCCCATGGACTGGGATGGGAGGGATGGTTTCAGAATGATTCAAGCACATTACATTTACTGTGCACTTTATTTCTGTATTTATTATATCAGCTCCACCTCACATCAGTAGGCATTAGATCCTGGAGGTTGGGGACCCCTGCTATATAGTATAAAAACTATTCTTCCATGTCACTTTATCTATAACTCCTTAGGACATATTTTTTCCCATATTATAATTTTTTATGTCCATGTTTTATCTCCTTTCCAGACTTTAAAGATAAAATTCGAGATTACTCATCTCTGCATTCCCCCAATGTACCTAATTATAGTGCCTGACACATAGTAGGGATGTAAAATACTTTTGAATACAAAATATAATCTTCCCCAAAGGCTTATCCCTCAACATCTGAAAATCAGAAACAATACAGAGAGAGGCAGCTTCTCTGCTGCAGCTAAGAGTATAAAATTCCATTAAAAAAGAACTTTATCTGGGCATAAAATTCCAGTATATATAAACAGACAGACATTAGAAACAGTGAATATGAACTGCAAATACCAAGATTATTTGGCTAAGACATTTAAGAAGAAAAAATAAAGTCATAATATGTGTACTATACATTTCCATTCAGTGTTTACACCTAAACTAACAAAGACACATTATGACCAAAATGTAATACATTAAAACAACTTGTTTTAAAATAGGTTTTTAAGGACAACAAAAAGTGAGTGCTCTATTTATAGCTAACAAGTGCAGACTATACTGCTTTTCTGCTAATCTTGACATTCTTTCCTCCCTTGGATTCTACAGTACTTCCTTCTGATCTTCCCAGATCCTTTGACTTCTCCACAATGTTTTTTCTCTTCTGTCTCCCGACTATCAGATTTTTCTTTGACCTTCTATTCTTTTCTCTAAATTATTTTCCTTGCCAAATACAAATACATTCTCAAGTCAAGGGTTTGAATAAATAAATTATTTTATACTGTGGGATGTACATTTGTAAAATCTTACTGGAAGACAAGAATTCTGCCCTAATTTATTTTATGATACTAACTATAAGGAAAAACTTATATTTAAGAGGTGTGAACAGGGTTACACTTGTATATTATAAGGAGAAGATAGATTTCAAGAATCAAAGCAATTTCTAGTTTTCTACTATGACCCAATCACACTTTTGGAAATTATAAGAAAATAATCCAAACTGGAGGAAAAGACGGTCTACCTGAATATGCCAACATTGCAATATTATAAGTAAGAGAAAACAATTATTTGGCAATAGAAGGAATGAATCAACTATATTTATGAACTATTATATCACCATTAACAACTAGAATAAAGATTACATAGAAATATAGAAAAATATGAAAAGCAAACTCAAGAAAACAAAAATTGACCTGTAAGTTTGACTGCATTATGATTTTATCTGTGAGAAGTTATATGTGTGGATACAGGAAGGACTGAAAAAAAATCAAAAACCAAAACATATTTATGAGTGCAGACTATGAATTATTTTTCAAATTTGTGTGTGTCTCTAAAGTCACAATAACATTGTTCAATGAATGAACTATATAGTTCTCATCCTCTTTGCTTTTTTTAATTAACTAAATCATTTGAGAGAAGAAAAACTAAATTTAAAGCAATGATTGGATACAAAGTCCAAAGTGTGCACCATATACGTGCTAACCTTCCTGTTTAGAATCTCATGCTAATCAAAACAGTGATGGGATTCTCCTCAGATCCTGACATATAATTATAAGGCTTAACTAAAAATAAACATCTAAGGAAGAATTATTTTAAAACAGAAGAGTAATGAATTTCTAGGTAAACATAACCCATTTTGTTTACCCACAATTCCTCCTAAAACTCCACTACAATTTTAATAAGAAATAAAAATATAAACACTAAAGAAAAAATAAAATTAAAAAAAGAGAGAAAAAACACTAAAGCTTCCAAAGAAGTTTCCAAAAATAGGGAAAAGGAAAAAGCAGAAGAAAGACTCTGAAACTTGTAAATAGCAACATGGAATCTCAAGATAAGAGCTGGCAAAGCACTGCCCAAGAACCAGGTCCTCCCTGCCGCCTACTTCGTAATGCTCTGTTGGAACACAGCCACACCCATTTGTTTACATATTGTTTACGCCTGCTTATTCACTACAATAGGAGAGCTGAAGAGTTGCAACAAGAGACCATATGGCCCATCAGTTCAGTTCAGATCAGTTGTGTCAAACTCTTTGTGGCCCCAAGGACTGCAGCACACCAGGCCTCCCTGTCCATCACCAACTCCTGGAGCTTGCTCAAACTCATGTCCATTGAGTCAGTGATGCCATCCAACCATCTCATCCTCTCTCGTCCCCTTCTCCTCCTACCCTCAATCTTTCCCAGCATCAGGGGCTTTTCAAATGAGTCAGTTCTTCATATCTGTTGGCCAAAGTATTGGAGCTTCAGCTTCAACATCAGTCCTTCCAGTGAATATTCAGGACTGATCTCCTTTAGGATGGACTGGTTGGATCTCCTTACAGTCCAAGGGACTCTCAAGAGTCTTCTCCAACACCACAGTTCAAAAGAACCAATTCTTCGGTGCTCAGTTTTCTTTATAGTCCAACTCTCACATCCATACATGAGTACTGGAAAAACCAGTTTTCTTTATAGTCCAACTCTCACATCCTTACATGAGCACTGGAAAAACCATAGCTTTGACTATACTGACCTTTGTTGGCAAAATAATTAATGTCTCTGTTTTTTAATATGCTGTCTAGGTTGATCACAGCTTTTCTTTCAAGGAGCAAGCATCTTTTAATTTCATGGCTGCAGTCACCATCTGCAGTGATTTTGGAGCCCAAGAAAATAAAGTCTGTCACTGTTTCCCCATCTATTTGCCATGAAGTGATGGGACTGGATGCCATGATTTAAGTTTTTTGAATGTTGAGTTTTAACCCAGCTTAACACCTAAAATATGACCCATAAAACCTAAAATTATTTACTACCTGGCCCTTAACAGAAAACATTTGCCAAATTGCATTAGACAATAGTGTATCACCTTCCAAATACTGACAGAATGTGAATTTCAACCTATTCCTGATCCCACTAAGTTATCATATGAAGTGTGAGGGTAGAAATAAATATTTCTGGAATGGAAACTCTCAAAAAATTTACTTCCTGTGAGTCCTCTATGAAAAAACTACTGAAGGATGTGATTCACCAAAACAAAGAAGTCAACCAAAAAAAAAAAAAAAAAAACTGACTTAGAATAGTAAGAATAAAAAAAATTATTTTTTTTAAAAAAAAGAATAGTAAGAATATCAAATCTTTCTCTTCATAGTATGAAGTCAATAGATGTCTAAAATTGGAAAGATTCCTATAAATATATTAGTCAAAATATGAAATGAACATCAGAAGATAACAACTAAAGAAGTAAAAAACATTCTTGCCTCTAAAGAACGGGACTTGGAGTGAGGAACTGCAAGCCAGGGGAGGGTTTCATTATTGTTTTACAATACAATTTGACTAATTAAACTAGGCATTTGTGTTTACTTTGGTAATTATTAAAAGGAATTAAAATAGTTTTATCAAATATTAAAAATTATTATAAAATTTTCATAATTGCCTAAACTTAGAAGCAACCAAGATATCCTTTAGTAGGTGAATGGAGAAATAATGGAAGTCTGTGATACCTCCAGACCATGGGAGTATTATTCAGTGCTAAAAAGACATGAGCAATCAAGCAATGAAGAGATATAAATACAAATTACTAAGTGAAAGAAGCCAATATTAAAACTCTACATACTATATGATTCCAGCTCTATGACATTCTGGAAAAGACAAAATATCGAGACAGTAAAACAATCATTGATTGTCAGGGGCCTGGGGGGGCGGTGCAGGGGAGGGTGGCTGAATAGATGGAGCACACAGGATCTTGAGGGAAGTGAAAATACTCTATAATATGGCATTGTTGGACACATGCCATTGTATATTTGTCCAGACTCACAGAATACACAGCACGAAGAGTGCATCTTAAGGCAAACTATGGCCTTTGAGTGATTATGATGTGTTCATGTAGATTCAACAATTGCAAGAAATGTACCCTCTGGTGAAAGGATGTTGATGACAGGGAGCAGGAGGTTTACAGGGAGTCTCCTTACCCTCTTCTCAATTTTGCTATGAACCTAAAACTGCTCTAAAAAAAAATCTTTTTAAAAATTGTTGTAAAATTTCCATAATTAAAAAATCTAATATGTGCTAGAATTAACAGATCAATGGAACAAAACAATCCCGAAACAGACTGTAGCATTTAGAAGAACTTAATTTATATTAAAGGAAGCACAACAAGTCAAAGGGAAGAGGATAGATTTAAGAGAGGAGGAAAAAAAAACCTGTTGCTGAGAAACCTTTGGCTTCTGCTTCATCAGGGGGTGCTCCACCTCTCCTGCTCCCCACACCTCAAGTAGTTTAGCAAAGACTGGGCTCAGACTGCTGAGCTGGCTCAGCAGGAAGGACTATGGCCATTTCTGTATAATCCAACACATGACCCTTGCCCCCCAACTTGGCGTTTAAATATGTAAAGGGGAATGGAGGAAGGGTCCTTGGGAATCCACCTCTGCCCTAATCATGCATGCCTCTCCTTGGGATGATGGGGTTAGGGAGGCCACACATACTCTGCTACAGTCTAAACCTCTCCCAGGGCTTTGATCTACATTGGCACTCTCTGCTGCTAATGGTTTTGGTCTTGCCGTTAGTCTGCTGGACAGTTGCCAAAATTAGCTAATAGAGGAAAATTAAATCCTTAACCTCATACAACTAACCAAATAAACTCCAAATTAATTGATTAATACAGTATTTAAAAATAAACATATTCAAAATAATAAAATATATAACCTATAATGAATCCTTGGATTAGGAAGAATGACCTACCTTAGCATAAAAGCAATTTTAAGAAATTATAAAGGAAAAGCCTTCTTTTTAACTGCATAAAAGTACATGCCCAAAAACACTGCAGATGGAGTTCAAAGGAAAGTGACAAACTAGGCAAAATATCTGTAGTAAATATAAAGGCTTAACATCCTAAACATGTATTCATATTTTAAAAACTATTATCAGTTTAAAGTAACACTAATATCCCCATTTTTTAATGTGCAAACAATATGAGTAATTATTTCTTGGGAATTACCAAGACAATACAAAAAATACATGTGCTACAACAGAACATTTCAGGCATTCCACCTCACCACAGAATTCAAACAAATTTCACCTATCAAATTAGAAAAATTAAAGGAAATGGAATCATATAAAAAATCATACTTTCAAAAATATTTAAAGATTTATAGAAATTCTAATAGGATGTCAGTTAAAAATGCAGACTATCTATTTATAATCCAAATTTTGTGGAAAAAAATAAACAGAAAACATATACAGGCGATTTTACACTTTTTTCTCCTTTTTTTATGTTTTTTAAATCTAATGTCATGGACATTTTTTATAAAGAAAAATTTTAATAGAGCCAAAAATGAGGCTCCAGCTTAAGTGTATGGTGAAAGGAAACTGGTGAGTTTCCCAAATGGCCAGGCTCCAAAACAAAAGCAGTCCAAGCCACACTGCACCCTTGGCGCAGAGGCCATGTCGTGACCTTGGACATGGCTTTAGACAGGGCAGCTACTATCATACCTTCTGTCCTGCAGTAACAACACGATCCCCCATTTGATACATTTATAACGGGTAGCAGGTAGTTAACATTTTTCCGGGGCTTACAGGGAACCAAGCACTTTTCTAGGTGCTTTCTATAATTATCAATACATTTAACTCTCACATGAACTCTGTAGGTTTGTTATCCTCAATTTACAGAAGAAAACTGAGGCAACACAAGAAGAGAAAGAAGGTCCCATAGCTGGTAGGGAGAACAGCTGATTCACACCCCAGCCATCAGGCTCCAAAGCCTGTACTCTTCAAACACTATCCTGTACTGCCTCCCTATCGAGCTGCAAGATGAAATACTGTGCAAACAGGGAAATTAATGTTCTGGGAAAATATTCTCAACGTAGTGACAAAAGCAATTAGAAATCAATGTGTCAGAGTGTGTGTGTGAGAGAGAGAAAGAAACAGAGAAAATAAAATTAAGCAAACATTTGTCAGAGAAACAAAGAAGCATTCCAGCTCAGAAGCACAGTAATAAAGTTGGCCTCACTTGCTTTTCTAATTTTTCAAGTTTTTCAGCCTCTAGAGTACTGTAGTTCTTCGGTAATAAAGAATAAAAGCCCTCCTTCAGTCTCGACACCACCACCAGCAGGATTCAGGAAGGTCCACAGAGCTGGGTGCACTCCTAGTAAGACATACTCTATCAGTCACAAGACTGCTCAGTAAGAAAACGGCAGTCTCTTCATTCATTTATAACCAGGGAGAAAGCTTTATTTAAAAAATAATTTAAAAGGGGTGAGATATATGAAAACAGTAACATGGAAACTTACATTACTATATGTAAAATAGACAGTCAATAGGAATTTGCTGTATGGCTCAGAAACTCAAACAGGGGCTCTGAATCAGTCTAAAGGGGTGGGATGGGGTGGGAGATGGGAGGGAGGCTCAAAAGGGAGGGTTTATAATGTATACCTATGGTTGATTCATGTTGACATTTGACAGAAAACAACAAAATTCTGTAAAGCGTTATCCTTCAATTAAAAAATAAACTAAAAAAAGAAAAGAAAAAGTCTATGAAATAGTTGAAATGGGTCATTAAATGCTGTGCCTCAGTTATGGATCAAATTCAACCACTAAAAAAAATTTTTAAAAATCAAAGAGTAAAACTGTATTACTTTAAATTAATTCTCATCACATTAGGCAGTATCTACCTTACCATATCTGGGGGCACATTTAAAGTACTGGACTTTCCCAACACTTCCATTGTTTTTTCCTTCTGGTTCATCCAACTCAATGCCAGCCCACTGTCCACTTGCAAATTCAGTTGTTCCACAAAATCTCAATGTTCCAACCTAAAGAAATATAAATCAGGGTAACTTTTGAGTATTGCTTGTAATCCTAAATTTTCTACTCTTGTAACTTTATCACAGAAGTCTTTAAGAAGCACTCACTCAAAGCATACTTCAGAAGAAGGAAAATATCACCAGGGCTAAAAACAGACATTAAATAATGATAAAAGAGTTGATGGACCAAGAAGGCATAAGAATCCTAAATCTATATGCACTTAACAACTAAGGCAGGAACAGTGAGAGTCACATCTGCTGCATTTTCATACAGTAGTAATTTGTGGGAGAACCACTACTGAGGAAGAGGGAGCTGCAAAGGGAAACCTGCAGACTGGAAGCCTGTAAATTCACTCAGCCCCTCCACTTTTCTCCCATTTAAATACAGATGCCTTCATTATTCAGTTTGACTAACAGTTTATATTCTTAAGTTATACTTTATAGTAACCATGCATCTAAATCTCATGTTTTCCATTAAATATCTTTCTACCTACACATTGAACTTAAAAACAAAACAAAAAAACACCCCAAGCCACACTGCATCCTCGGCACATAAGCCACGTCGTGACCTTGGACATGGCTTTAGAGACGGCAGCTACTATCATACCTTCTGTCCGGCAATAACAACACGATCCCCCAGCTTCAGGCCAAGTGACGTCAGCATCGCCTTGCTAGTAACACGATCGTAATTTGGAAGCAAGGGCTTTGAGAGATCACATGACAGAGGCGCCGCGTCCAGCAGCATCTGCTTGATTTCCTTAGCAGTGGCCGCAGCATCGGCCATTTCCAAGGGCATCTCGACTGGGTCTGGGACAACGTCAGCGGGGATCTGCCCTTTGTCATTCTACAGGTAAAGAGAAACTTTTCAGTTCATATTGGCTCAGAGCTCTACATGGCCACCTAGAAGTATTCTGGGAAAAAACTTAAGTTAAATTCATCGATCATTTATTTATTCAAAAATATTCACTAAACACCTACTGCCTACCTATTCTAAGTGCTAAAGACATACACAGTGAAGAAATCAATAGCTCCACCCTCAAAAAGTACACAGCCTAGTGAGAGGCAGACTATAATGACATAAATAAAATGTATGGTGTATCAAAGGGTGAAAAGTGGCAGAGAGAAGAACAAGGCAGAGAAGAGGAACATGGACACAGGGGCAGAGAAGGCCTCGGTGCTGAGCGGCTCTGGTGCAGAGGCCTAGGGAGGTGAGGGAACATGGGCAGGTTAGCTCGTGGGGATGGCAGTCCAGGCTGAGGGAAGAGCAAGAGCTCAGGCTGTTAGTGGGTGGCATGCCTGGAGAAGGCACTTCTGGAGACAGAAGTCATGGGACTGCCTGGCTTCCCAACCCGGGACCTGACACTCCCATCAGTCAGTCTCCTGAGCCTCCACCTGGGCTCCGTGACCTTGACCCACCCTGCCCACTCATGGTGCAACTCAGATTTCGAGAACAGAATCCATAGTTTCAACACTTCTAAAATTGGGACTGGGATTTATCCTTCAGCAAAAAAAAAAAAAAAAAAGGTCAGTCCCAGGGCCCACTAACATTTGCATGGTGTTTATATAAGCAAATCTCTGTCCCACAGATTCTCACTTGGTTATCACATCAAGAAAAAGCTTGTGAATAACAGAGATAAAAATCCTTGCCTGTTACAAATCTGTTTTTATTGCAGCAGGAGAGACCAACTAAACAAGTAAAATATGACTACCATTTCCAGTTTGCCAATTAGGAGACTTACGCAGGGAGAGATGAATGAGTGACTGCTCAGCGTCATCTCCATGATTACTGCAGAGACGACCCCGCAGCCCACATTTAGCAACCACTGGACTCTCCGCTCTTCTCCTGCTCCATGCCATCCTTCTTCCCTCAAACAAGCCCTCTTACTTCTATGCTCCCTAGCCAAAAACTCAGATTTTATCAGAAAGATTCCAGATTCTAATCTTCTCTTAATGAGATGAACCAAGATTCTTTGGCTCAGAAACCTTTTTCCCTTTTCTTCTCCTCTGATAATTATCTTCAAATGACCCACATGGATAAAAGAATGGGGCTTTTAGAACACTTAGTTTGCAAGGGCCTCACATTTTTTATTTTAAAATTCAAGTCAGTTTGCTCTTGAGTAAAAATATGGTAGGAAGACGTTATCAAATTTGGGGGATGGTGATGAACTATTTTGATCCCCAATTTCAAAGTACAAAATATAAAGAAAATTATCTATAGTGCTAATATGTACTCTTGAGAAAAAGAAAGAAGGGAAAGAAACTTTTTTAAAATCAACAAACCTGTTCTGTTAAGTTGTAGGCTACTTTTACAATGAATATTTTACTTCATATTTTCAAGTCCTCACCTTCCTAGAGTAAGTCACACATTTCTATTAATTCCTACATAAAATTTAGCAACTCAAACTTCAGTGTTTAAAAAATACTAAATACTAATAAAATAATAATGATATCATGTTAACATAAGAAGACGTGTTCATGATTATAGAATTCCACTGTCTTCTAAAGTAGTGGCTAAGTTAGGGTCTGATCCAAGGGCTACTGCTAACCCACATGTAGATATCTTTTTTTTTTTTTTTTAAGTATTAACTACCAAAAGTGGGTAAAATCTATTAATTACTTTGGATTTGAATTGGTAATTTACCTCCATGACATATCTCACTGCATCTTACTAGATTCAAAATACTCTCTCCACTAATGGGGTCTTGCCAAGAGTTGTACTAGCAAAAGCAAGCACCTATCACCTTCACACTCTGATCAACTCCTGGCCTTTGTGCACGCCACTCTCTCTGCCTAACGGGACTTTCTCAGCTCCCTCCTATACCTGGTTAATTCTCAACTCTGTTTAAGTATTCAAGTTTACCTATGTCAGGAAGCTGGCTTCCTAAGGCTTGGACAGACTCCCCTCCCATGCAACCCCATGATACTCTGTGCCACACCCCGCCCGTCCCCCATCCTAACACACTCAACTTGACACCCTACAGTAAATCTGCCTGCTCTCTTGTTTGTCCCCCCTTCTAGACAATATTCTATTTGAGGACAGAGACACATTTATTGTCCCAGTGCCATGTACTGTCCCAGACACATGTATTCTCCCAGTGCCTAATAAACAATAGGGTCCAAAGGATGGAGGGAGGGAAGGAGGAACAGAGGGGTTGATTAAATAATTAATGGGGTTAAACAGAAAGAAAAGTGGCAAGGAACTGGGGAGGGAAGGCAAAACAAAAGAGAAGGGGAGGAGACTTTTGCTAGCACTGCCCACTGCTGCCACTTCAAGAGAATGCACAGACCCAGTGAAGAATCCCAGCCAGAGCAAGTCAATGCTATTAATGCAACAGAAAAGAACACACATAGCCACTTTGGTGAAGACAATTAAATACCGAACAATTTGAAGTTTATGCAGTTCAGTCTTGTGTGTTAACTTTGTAAGTATGTAACTTGATCGTGAAAAAATAAATTTTTCCTTTAAGTCAATTTTAAAGGTTTACTCCGTTCTTAAATAGGCCTTTTTTAGACTATCTGAAATAAAACTTCTTTCCAAAAGAATTTAAAATATGGTTTAATGCAGAAATATAAATTTTAATATATGCATTGTTATTTAACAGCTAAAGGCTTTGAAAGATACTTTTAAACTCAAAGATGATAAACTCTAAAGAGCACTTTATTTAGCTGAATGAAAGTAAAGCTAGTAGAGCTTATCAATATAAAAGGACTGAAGTTCACTGCTATGCCTTAAACTTATTTGAGATAAAAATTTATCATTATTACTCTTTATATGCAGCACAAAAAAATATAAATTATTTACTCATGTAAGAGTTCCACAACAACATCCAGATTCAACTCTTTCCTGGAAGATAATGTTAGATGTTTTCATTCTTTTTAATATTTTTCACTTTTAATTTAACATCTTACCCTAAATGCAGGATTTGCTCCATGCTCCAATAAGCATTTCACGGTACCTGCACACAAGTTATATGCAGCAATATGCAGAGCTGTTCCAAAATTAAAGTCACTGCAAGTGGCATCCACATCTGTAATTGAACATCACAAGTACATTAACAAAAATTTTAGTTAATCTATTATAATATGAAAGGAGGCAGGTAGGGTTGGATTTATTTGGGGGAAGAGGGGTATAAGCTATTGACGAGACTTAAACCAACCCACTAGAAGGACCATTCTCACAATGGAATAAAATCTGCATATTACAATCTAGTTAACTAATTTTTTTCCTAGTATAATAAAATTCCACTATCAAATGAACTCATGGGTTGTCTAAGCATCACAAACTAAAGTATACTTAAAAGCAATGGCAATAATTCATATTTGTAAAAGTAACTGTCTTAACACATTCTTTCACTAAACCTCGTGCATATTTGCCATGACAACGATAATGTAGCAGGGTTTAGATCAGGGGCTAGCAAACTGTGGCTCATGGCCAAATACAACTCATCATGTTTTCATAAATAAAGTTTTATTGGAACACAGCCACTTGCATTCGTTTATATATTCTCTGTGGCTGCTTTCACACCACTCTGTAGAATCAAGTAGTTTCAACAGGGACCATGTGGTCCACAAAGCCTAAAATATTTACTATCTGCCTCTTCATAGAAAAAAGAAGGTAAAACAATGGAGACTTCTCAAACCTGGAATAAATTAAAGTGTAATTAAACATATGCTACATGTTGTATTCATTCACAATACTTTATGATGAATTTGGATTTCACAGTAAGAATGAGAATCTTGCAAATATAAGAACATTTTAAGAATTTTCAACAAGTCATCAGGATGTTATACATAGATACAAGATATACTCCAGATTTGGATATCCAATTTCGACTGTTTTTTTATAACATGGGTTTAATATACCTCTGGTTCCGCTAATCCTACCTGAATCAAACTACCACTTCACCACCTTACATGTCCTACCCCCAACTGCAAACAAACCAAGACACACTCAGAACACTGTCCTGAGTTACGAAAGACACTGTACTATCAAGAGAGGCTTTCTTCCTAACATCATTCAAAAAGTGAAAACGTAAAGAGGGAAAGAGGAACTGGACAACTATATGAAGCAGAGGTTAGAAACAACATTCTGGGAAATTTATCCACTGAATCTCTAAAACAAGTCTTCTACAAGTGGAGGAAATACCGCATACAATCTTTAACATAAAGTAATACTACTGCATTTGTTGTCATTTTTTCTCTGAAGAAAACTGCCCGGTGAAACGAACCAGGACTGCAATTTAGACATTCTGATGTTCAATTCTGGGACATCAAGCGCCATCAAGACAAGAAGAAAAAAAATGAAAATCTATCCTTTAATGGAATCACAGAATTTCAAAACTGAATACCACCTAAAACAAATATTCTTCATGATTTCAGTGCTAAGCTCTGAAGGTTTTATTGCTCTAAATTTCTGGCTACCCAAATAAGACAAAAGAACTATATACATAGATTCAACTACACTTTATAAAATTCATGTTATACTGGGGAATGTGCAGAGATATAAAAAAAATGAGACAACACTTTATTTTGTATGTCTCTTTACTAAATCTTTTGTGAAAGGATAGCAACTAATCTTCAATTTAAAAAATTCAAACTATTTCTGAAAAATAAAATGGGATTGGAAGTCATATGGAACAAGATGGATCACAAGTAAAAACATCTTTGAGTTATAATTTTTCTGCCATCAATAATAATGTTCAATTAACAACATCCAATGGTGATCTTGTAGTACTTGCCTTTTGGTTTAGATGTCTTCAAAATCACTCTTATAAGCTCAGGAACATCAAAATAAGCAGCATAATGCAAGGCATTCATGTTTGTCCATCGACTCCGCAAACTAACATCTGCTCCCAGATCAATAAGCTGAGTTGCAAATTTTACCGCTGTATCAACATCACCTAGAGAAGGTTTTCTAAATTACTTTCCTTCAGTACAAATGTTAAGTTCCAATGGATGCCATCTACTACCTCATCTAAAAAGCCAAGGCAAACAGCACACTGAATATATACTTATAACTCAAAAACTGTCACTTTTACAAGGAATTTATTCTTTCTAACAAAATAATCATACTCAAGGATATTGATAAACACATAGCTGTAAAGATGTCCATCACAGCACTTTTTATTATGAATAAAATTGTGAAGCAACCTAAAAGTACAATAAGAAGACACTGGTTAAATAAATTATGAGACATCCACATAATGGGATACTATAGAGCCATTAAAACCAGTGCACCAGACCCCTGCTACTCAGGGTCCACTCTGTGAACCACTGCCAGTCCCAAACTGTAACTCGCACTTTTGATAATGTTTCTCTTTTTCCCTGGGTAATCATTTCCTCTGAATATATTAATTGAACTGTAATTTTATGCTTCTGAAAAATACCTGGGCTTGTATTTTAGATGGCTTTAATTTCATTTTTCTATTACAAGGTCATTTTTATTTTATTTTACAAAAGTATCAGTCCATGATGGACTGGAGAAAGAAAAAACAAGAGAGTCCTTCATCATCAATAGTTTAAGAAGCACTGTCTCAGACTATTGAAACAGGGAGAGGTATTCACAATTTATCATTAAAAGGCAGTGGTAAAGCACAGGAGAATACCAATTTTGGAAACCATGCACATATGTATGTAGGAACAGACCTTAGACAGACATAAAGACCAGGGTCTGTAGGGAGCAGGATGCCTGAAAAAAAGCGTGGACTGTTAAAGTGAAGTGAAGTCACTCAGTCGTGTCCGACTTTGTGACTCCATGGACTGTAGCCCACCAGGCTTCTCCATCCATGGGGTTTTCCAGGCAAGAATACTGGAGTGGGTTGCCATTTCCTTCTCCAGGGGATCTTCCCCAACCAGGGATGGAACCCAGGTCTCCGACATTGAAGGCAGATGCTTTACCCTCTGAGCCACCAGGGAAGTTAAACCTTGCTGTAAACCCTCAGGAAGGTTCTAGGTGTTACTAGTTACTCTCATCTAGCAAGGAGGCAGGCATGAAGCCTGTTCCAGAAAAGTTGGGAGGTACCAGGAGACTATAAAGACTCTCTCAAGAAAAGGGAGGAGCAGGAACAAGGTGTGTGGAGGACCTAACTGAATCCTCGCCTATTCAGGGAATATTATCATCACCACCTAGGTGCCCTTGCAGGGACTCTGATTGACATAAACATAAAAGTACAAACATAGACGTCTCAAGCCATTAACAGACTCGCTACATACTTACCAATACCGTGAGCTCCAGATTTGCATGTATAATGCAAAAGAGTCATATCTGTCAATCCATCTCTGTCATTCACATTGCAACCTCTCTTAAGAATCTGAGGAAACCAAGGAAGATATGATTACAACATAAGAGTCTACTGATTTCAAACCAATACTGAGGAACCAGGATAGTCAGTCTTATTGAATTAGTTCTCAACATACCCTGGAGGAGGAAATGGCAACCCATTGCAGTATTCTTGTCTGGAGAATCCCATGGACAGAGGAGCCTGGTGGGCTACAGTCCATGGGGTCACAAAGAGTCAGACAAGACTTAGCAACTGGTCCTTGACTAAGAGGAGACTCTGCCTTGGGCCCGCCGGTGTAATAAACTGCACTCCACTATCTGCATTGTCCTTCTGAGTGAGTTTTTTTCCAGGAAAGCATGGCTACATTTGGTGCGTTGGCCGGGAAACTCCTCACTTTGAGGAGACAGGTCTCATTTGAGGCCACCCCGAGGCTTTGTAGCTTGAATCTCCTAGAGGGGGGAAGGCGCCTCGCCCTTCTGGAAGGATTCTGCTTTTCAACGCCCGGACCTTTCATGTCAGCAAGTAGTGGATGGCAGCAGGGGAACTGAGCGCTCAGCCCACCAAGGCAGAACGGACTTCAAGGGAGAAACAGTCTTGGACCATGTGATGTTCTGGTTCAGCTATGCTGACCGGCAGGTGAAGACACGCCGATCCCTCTTTTCCCTCTGGGGTCTGGCAGTTAAAGTTGCGGGTACTGTCCCTTGATCCATCACACCAGAGCGAAGAAGGCATACCACATGACCCGGAGGACGCCGAGTGGACCACCCAGAAGGACCCCACCGACCCACGGGAAACCAAGATCATTCTGAGGAGGAAGAAGAAAACGAGGTCCCGGATGAGCCCTCTACAGGATGGAGCTGGGTAAACGACTCCTGCTGCTTGGCCTCACCAATGCAATTCTGAACTTGGGTATGTGGGGCTATGCCCCTGTCGGTAATGGACAGACTCCCCTGGTGGGTATCGCCACTCCGTTATGGGGACTTTAACAACAGAAAGGCCTCTCTCTCACCAACCATAACCTTTCTTTGCTCTCCTGGTGTAAGAAGAAGCCATCAATAGGCCAGGGACATAGGGTTACATTTAACATGAACACCAGCCTTATGGAGATAACAAAGGCTTATACCTCATATATGAGAATTAAAGAGGAAAAGGGTTCCCTTACAAAAGGGGGACAGGCCTCCCGGTGCCTTGAGCAATACTACCAGGTCTGGGATGAATATTTCTGGATGACTCCTGAGAAAGGACAGTTGATTGCCCCTGCTACTATTTGCTGGGAACAAAAAGAACAGAGAGTTGGATTTGGAGACCATCCCCTAGACCCAAAAGAATTGTTATTTGTGCCCTGAACAATGTAAACAAATCCTGGAAGCTACCTATCACCCCAATCAGTCTGCTCAGTGGCCTGGTTCCGACTGCCCTGGAATCCGCTGGGTAGCCCCCAATGGGACCCAGTGGCTCTGTGGGCTTAACTGATGGCCATGGTTACCAGTTGGCTGGGTGGGGCGTTGCACATTAGGATTTGCTTTCGCCTATGGCAGAATTAAGCGTAGCCTACACCAGCCTCCAGTAAACCTGCCTTATCTGCATGCAAGACGGACACGATCTGTGTTCCAGTGGTAATGACTATCTTGCTGCCTTGTTTGTACCCTCTGTAGGGACAGTGGATATCATGGTTAAGGTAGAGGCCTTAACTAATTTCACTAAACAGGCCCTCTTAGACAGTACAAAAGCCATTCAAGCTTTGAACGAAGAACAAATTCAGATAAGGAAGGCAGTAATTCAAAATAGGATGGCATTAGACATACTCACAGCAGCCCAAGTAGGGACTTGCGCGAATGCTGTGTGTACATCCCTGACCTGTCTGAAGATGTATCTACTGCCTTGGAGGATATGCAAAATCAAATGAAAGCCATGTCTAATGAACTGTTGTTATAGTAATCTTGATCATACTGCTTTGCGGGCCCTGCTTCCTACAATGCATTCTCTCATGTGGGTGGCAGGAGGGCTAAGGTATAATATATCTCAATAAATGATGCTCATTATGGAAACTAAGAGCATCAAGAGGGGGTAATGAAGAAGGAATTCATAGGGCCTGGACTCCATCTCAGGCCTGTCCGTGCTGATCATGCTAGGCTGCCTCTCCAATGGACTCTGAACTCTGTGCTTAGCGCCTGTGGGAATGACAATGGAAGGATAAGACCCCCTCTGGGCAGGGGACTCTTGAAGATCACATCCAGGTTACTCATTGCCTAAGAGAAAACAGACACTAATCACCCCTGCCTCCAGACAGTATCTATCAGAATGTAACCACAGGGTTATTGATTATTAACTGTTTGAACACATAACATGTGAATGATGGGGTTATTGTGATTGTATTTACCCTTCCTTTGTAAGCCTCAAGGGATTTGGGCTGGTGGGTTTGGACACCTACACATGGGGTACAAATGCTGGTCGGGGTCCTTGGCTAAGAGGAGACTCTGCCTTGGGCCCCCCGGTGTAATAAACTGCACTCCACTATCAAAAAAAACAAAAAACAAAAAAGACTTAGCAACTAAGCGTGCACGCACTAAAGAGTAGACAGAACTAACTTCTCTTAAGGATGAATTTAAGTCTGCACCCAATAACAATAATGAAAATTGAACTTGTCACCAGACCAAAGGAAACTCTTAAAGAGTATTCCCAAGTAATTTGTCATTCAAAATAGGTTCCTTAACCTCTCAAAAGAGAAGCAAATTTCCTTTCAAATGGGAGTAACAGTATTTCAAAAAATATAAGCCCCTCTTCCTTAACACATGACAGTAAACTGGTCAAGGAACCCAACATTATTCTTTTACTCCTCTTGCAAAAAATTCAGGGTTTTTAAATTATATTTAAGTCTAAATCTTTACCAAGTCACCCGAAAGTATAGATAAACATGATGGTAATCAAATTCCCTCATGAAAATATTTTTTTAATGTATAAATTAATTTGTATGAAAATATGAAAAATGCCTGCTCCAATCAAGAGTCAAAATGTCAGCACTCCAGATGTAAGGGAGTGAGGAGCACGGGGAATCACGGAAAGACTGTGCTGTGTGCGTGCTCAGTCACTTCAGTCGTGTCCCACCCTCTTGCGACCCCATGGACTGCAGCCGGCCAGTCTCCCGTCCATGGGATTCTCCAGGCAAGAATATTGGAGGGGGTTGCCATGCCCTCCTCCAGGGGATCTTCCCGACACAGGGATCGAACCCATGTCTCCTGCATGGTAGGTGTATTCTTTACCCACTGAGCCAGCCTGGGAAGCTTGAAGGAAAGACCATACAGCACTAATTCACTTTTGGTGAAAAATATAGAGATACAAAGAACAAGCATCAGCATCTTTAAAAGGTTTCCCCTTTATCACCACCTATCCATTCCAATGGGGAAAAAAAATCTTTTACAATTAACAATCCTAATAACATAAGATTTATGATATAAAAACTCCTTACCTCATTTCCAATAACATCAATGTTTTGCTGGACCTGAGGAACCCACTGTCTTAAAATGGCAAATAATTCTGATACAGAAGTTTTGGGATCAAAGAGAATTTCCTGGCATGATGTATCATTAGGATCAAAGAAAGAAAACTCTGTTTAAGGAATAAAAAAAAAAAGGCATAAGTTATATTTATTAAAATTTCCAAAAGCATATGTTAAAAATAATAAACAACAAGACCAGGACTCAAATGACACAAATACTTTTAGGTGCTAGAAATATTTTATCTTAAGCAAGTCTCAAAAGCAAAGTCAGGATCACCAAAAATTACGAAGCACTTCTGAAGGGCTGTGAGAATGAGATTTCCACACATCACACCACGTCTTATCACAAATGAAACAAAAATCTGAGTGCACTGATATCAAACCCTAAACTGTCCAAGAACTTCCTCTAAAGCACAGAAAATCTGTCAAAGTTTACAGGTATTTTCACCTCTCAAAACGTAAATATGTCATGAACAGTAGACTCACATCCATGATTAAAACATACATCGTAGAAAGAAATATGCCAGAATACTAACAGTGGTACTAGAATGATGTGTAATTTTAAATATTCTTGTTACTTCTCTGTAGTTTCCTAATTTTCTATAGTAAACAGGCATTACCTTTTACCCACTGAGAAGCCAGTGGGGAACTGCTATGTACACACAATAAGGAAGTAATATGTGATAATACAGAAAGGAAGCATTGAGGCAAAGGGATTGGGTTATTTGGAATATGTATTAGTAAAGATGTGGAATACTAGACAAAATTAAACATGATTTTTAAATTCCTTAAAACTTCCTTAAGATTCAGAGAACAGATTATCCTATGGCCAGAAAATAAAAGAGGACAGAAGAAAATCAGATTATTTAATCTTGAAAAAAAAGCTAGGGACTCTAAAAAATCAGAAGCATCTAAAGAAGAGACACATTAGAAAGGTAGTATTTGCTGAGTGCTTACACTTTACCAAACACCTTACCTGATAGGTATTAGTCTCATTTTATAGATAAGCTCAGACTAACTAATACTTGCTCAAAGTCAGACAGCTAGCAAGTGACAAATTTGGGGCAGAAAACCAGGTCTGCCTCCAAAGTCTATTGTCCTTCCTCTATGATGTTGCCTCCCCAAGAAAATTCACTACTGAGCTAAAATTTACAGATTTTAGCAGCATACATTAGTTAAATTATTTAAACTTTAAAGTTTAATTATTATTTAAAATAATTTCAATTCTAATCAATCAAAATTTCACCAAGATTCCTTTGTAGGAGGAGACAGACAAAATTACATTCCCATTACATTTAGACAAAAATACAAACTCCTTTCTGAAGCCTAAATGATCCTGCCTGGTCTGGCCCCTGCCTTCCTCCCCAATTTCATCTCCTGCCATTCTGCCCTTCAGTCACTTTGCTTCTTAGCCACAATGGCCTTCCACTATTTCTCTGGATACACCAAAGGTTTTTCCCCAACTCCGTGTCTTTGATTTCCTATTCTTCTGCCTGGAACACTTCTCTCCAGGCTCTTCTCTCAACCAGATGCTTCTGATTCTTCAGATGACCAGCCCACCTAACCACCACTCTGCTCCATTATCCTCTGTCCATTTCTTTTCTCCACAGAATTCATTATAACCTATAAAATTCACATTTTGTTTATTCATGTGTTCATTTATTGTCTGTTGTCCTTCCTAGAATGTCGCTCTTGGTCACTGTGCTATCCCCCAGCACCTGGGACAATACCTAGCACATAACAGGCCCTCAACAAACACTTACTCAACAAACACAATTCTGGATGCCATGTTTTAAGAGGACACTTTAGCATACTAAAAAGAGAACAACTGGAGTAGAAATCCTGAAGATGAGGGACTGGTAAAGGAATCAGAAATATGTAGCCTAAAGTACAGACTAATTTAAAATATCCAAATTATCTTCAAATATTTGAAGGTTACCATATAAAAAGTGTTTGCTCCACACACATATCAAACCATTTGGCCAAAATTTTAAGGAGGTATACTTTGAGTCCATATACAAAAACAATTTTATCACAACTAAAACTTTAGCAATGAAATAAACTATTAGTTTCCTACTACTGAAGATATCCAAGTGGCTGAATGGTTACCTATCAGATATCCTGAAACAGAATTTCTATACTAGGAAATGAGTAGGAAAAGCGGAACTACAGGTCCATTCAGATTCTAAGGACCTATTAAGAATTCAGACAATGTTTAATTTTGGTTATACAAAGGGATCAATACCCATTTTCATCTTTCAATGTATTTATTCAACAAACACTGACAGAGCAACTAATATCAACAAATGACTACCTTAGTCCAATGAGATAATCAAAAACAAAACATGATTTCTACTCCATCCAAAGAGCTATAGTCTGGGAAGGGAAATAAGACAATTATGACTCAAGATAGAACAAGGTAAGTGCCATAAGCAAGGTACAACATGCTTTTCAAGGTTTTTCCTGCATAATTGATTTTTTTATATCTGATAATCAATCCAGTCAGCTTTTGTAAAAACTGCAAATAACTCCCAAGATCTAGGCACGGGTTTTATGTAACACCTTTGTATGTAGCAGGCTGCTACAGAATCTGAACATATAAAAATAGCATACTTGGAGATGAGTAGTTATTAGAATAGATACGACTAAAAAGACAAATTCACAACCCAATCATTATATTTTCACTAATATTTAAAAACTGCATTATCTCTACCTCCAAAGACAATTTGAAATGGTGACCCAATATTTTACTTGAAAAACTCTATCTAAATTAGAAATGTAACATATCCATCAAGTTTACCTTCCAGTTTTCTTTTATTCCTTTATCACCTATCTGATAAAATGCAGTCCCAGGAAAACAAGCCTAAGTAGATTAGAAACTAGAATACTACTAAATTTACATTTTACAAAGAATATTTAATGAAACAATTTAAATATGAATCAATCTCAAGCCACATTCCCAGGAAAGGTCTCACCCTCTCTGCATAAGTACAGAGCTTTTCTGGTTTTGTTTCACTATATTTGTGTATACATTGATAATTACAATGGGAGACAGTTGAACAGAATCCAAATCAGGCTTGTTTGTGTATTAAACCACATTACTTTTTGTTACATGGTCACCCAAATTTGGATCATTTCAGCAGTCATTACTTGGCTTGTTAATTAGAATCCCAGTATTTCAGAGATAACAGGACCCTTAAAGAGGGCTACCTCACAGTGTTTTTACATCTTTTTTTTTTCATACATGACTTTTTAAACAAGTCAATATATTTAACCAAAAATATATATCAATAGCAGAAGGATGCTAGGTGTCTAAGCACCATTGCATTTTAAAAATAAAATCCTCTGAATCCACCGAGGTGCTTAAAATGAACATTTTTACATAGTAAAAATGCTGACAGCAGAAATAAAGGGTTTAGCTTAAAAGGCAGGAGAAGCAATAAGCAACTGTTATTTTTGAAAAAGTAAAACTTTAGCAATTTTATGAAAACCACAATAAATGGTTTTAGGAAAAATTAGGAATATAAAAAGGTATAAAACAGTCAAGTTACCAGTTCATGAAAAATAAACACAGCTACTTAACATACCGCAGTCTGAAGGCATTGGTGCTGCAGAAATGGAAAAGATAACTGGTGTATCAGAACCTTGAAATAAAAATGGGTATTTTCCAATCAAAGAACTTCCTTCTAATGGAAAATCTGGAAGGTCCTCTATGGTCATCTTCTAGAAAGCCACCTTTAATGAGAGAGAGGAAAAAAGCATATCTATTATATTTGTATGCAACTTAGAATAACTGCCTTCAATCACAAATAGCCTATTTTTTAAAATATCTAACCTACTGTCAACCTTCAAACTCACACTTTAGAGAGTGAGGGGGAAAAGTTCCTTTTAGCAAACCACTGTTAATGAATATACATTGCTTCACACTGTCTCTCAGGGTCAACACCATACTTAATCTTTTTGGACAAAAGCTCAGGAATAAAAAACTACTATGTATTTCCCAATAATAGGCAAAAAACATGTTTTAAACACTGAACTAATCTAAATGGGTGAAGTCTCTTTACTTGCAGTAACAAGTGAGGACACAGTATCCCTGGTAGATGCATCTCAAACTTCTCATAGGATCTGACACAGCTTCTATCGTGTCATCCAATGGTTCATGCCATCTGCTCATCATATGAAAGTAATCTAGTTTAGAACATTATTATTTTCTGACATCCCAGAAAACTTAATTGAAAACTGACCACATCACTCATACAAATCTAAATCTAGAAGCTTATTTCTAGATTGTTTCACTTCTTAACAAGGTAGAGGATCTGTTTAGTCCATCCAGCGGAAGATGGAAGGTCATGCCTTTAAACCACATCACTTATATTACCTCTTTTTCCCAGGAAACATGAGCACTCAGAATAAATTTGCTCCAAATTAGACAGCAGCTGCACCCTGACCCACATATCAGAGATGGCACAGAATGAAGAGAAAATGTTAGTAAACCTGAACTATGAGGCTAAAAGCCTTCCAGTTTCTTCTGCATCAAATCTTTGAAGTCTGAAATATTATGAATCTCTGTATCTATTTAAAATATAAGCAGAAAACTATATTACAAAGCTAAATAAAAATGAGTATAGATTATTTCAGTAGAAAGAACAGAATAAGTAAAGATGGTTAACTGATAGTGTAGCAGATAATGCTAGGCTAGATACTACTCAATGTGTGCTCTATTCTACTTGGTTAAATTCCAAGCAGTCACCTTTCTGAGATAAGTGGTTTCTTCCCAATTAGATTCATATGTTTTCTAAATACTAGCAGAAACTGGTAGAGTAAGGCAATTTCTTTTTTCTCATAAGGTACAGGTTTACATGGTCATGGATATTATATATTAAATAACTTAATCCAGTGTTACTATGTTAAAGGCTCTCAAGGTTTCTTGGATGCTAAAATGTCTCACCACTCAATACTCTGAATCATTCTGACATTAACCTGGCCACATAAATGGGAAAAATTGTTGCCATACGGCATAGTGAACTTCCTCAAATACTAACAATTCCAAACAGTAGCACCTACCACAAGGACAGCTCTCCTTCAATACTGCAGCTTCCCTGTATTCAAAGTCAGTCAGGATTTCTGCTTGCTGACCTCTACAAATTAGCAGTAAATTTGGGGAAAACAGTCTATACCAGGTATGAAGTGTCCTCTGAAGCCAAGGAACAGAAATAAAGTTTAATAATATTAATCTGTTTAATATTAATCTGTACAAGGCACTACACTATTCTAGATGTTTCAGAGAATACAAAAATGAGTAACATATGGCCCATGCTTGTTAAGTAGCTTACAATCTACTAGGGTGAATAAAATAGTACTAATAACTATAGTTGATAAAACTGAGTGAAATATATTCCATAACCTCAGTACAAGGAATGTTTGCAGTAGGAGCTCCTGAGAATGAGAAATGGTGCAGTGAAAAAAGCATCATTTGAGAAGTGTCTTGAAAGATGAGTAGGCAGAATTTAAAAAGGGAGCCCATCAAAGGAACAGCAGGCTGGAACTGGGCACATCTAATAAGAGGTAAGGCTGTCATGGTTTTTTAGGACTCTCCTCAGTAATGCTTTATATACCTGATCAAATACCAACCATTTAATTCCATGAGCAGTGGGAAATCACTGACTTTTTAAAAGGAGACTGTCCTAATTCAAGTTGTTTTAGAAAGATTAATCTTTGACTACAGTCACACTTTGGGACTCAGCCATGTTTTTTTATACTCTTAATTCTTCAACAAAATGATTAAGTGGTTTTCTTCCTGAGTTGGTTAAGAGGAAGCCACTTTTCAAAACTTCCCTTTCAAAGAATAGAGTTTCCCATTCAAAAACACATTTAATAACTATTTATTAAATATACACATTTAATAAATATTCAAATCCTAGACTCAAGGTGGAAAGATGATTCATTCAACAAGATGTAAGCAACTTTATTTTACATGTTATATATTTCAAGCCCAAAGAAGCTACAATATTACCTGAACAATGTAGTGAACATTCTTAACATGTATTTTGTGTCTTCATTGCATTTTTTTCCCTGGTCCCATTTCCTTTCTGTCATGAAAAGCCTAACTTTCTGCCTTTTGTCCCACTTAAGAAAACTATACATCTCTACAAACTTATGTATAGTTTTAGAATCCTTTCCTAAAAGTGATTTCTGGATCTTAAGATATGGGAATCTTGGTCAAATCTAGAGTTGTGATGAGCTGGATTGAGTACATATTTTCATTTTAAATCCTACTATGGCTAATTGGTGATAATGGGTTATGCAAAATAACCTAAGATTAAAAAAAAAAAAAAAAAGTGGCCCTAATTAACTGTGTATATAGCAGATGCAATAACAAGAATCAAATTCCCTAAACTATGATTTATATAGGAATTCCATCACCCCAAATCAGCTCCGAGTAAAAGCAACTTGTAACATGGTTCTAATATTTGGTGATTTTTTTTCAGATTCCTGGTCAATGCCCTAACACTGAACAGTGGTGAGTGGAGTTGCCCATTAACTTCTTCAGAGTGGTCCACGGCTATCAGGACCTCACTAAGAAACCTCACTGAGACCAAGAGATGCACTCAGATTTATTTGGAATACAGTTCAAGGGCATATTACTCAAACTCACATCCTTGAGTTGTTACTCAGCTATCAGGAAATCCAAGCTGCATCCACATGAGTTGGAAACATGAAGCCCTTTCATTCACTTTCATATAGTATTCTGTTATGAGTGTTTATTTTCATGAGATACGAAAAAACATAATCTTAACAAAATAAGCATTTTAAGCATATTTCTAATAACCCATTTATTTGTTATCTACATGAAATCTATTTAATCACTGAGCAAGTATGGTGTGCTGTAGTCCACGGGGTTGCAGTCAGACACCACTGAGTGACTGAACAACAACAGGCCTTACCGAGAACATGTAAAGATACCTGCCCTCAACAAGTTCATTCAGTCATTCAACAAATATTTATCAAGCATTTCTTACTAAGTCTTAGCCTGACATAGCAAAGGTTAAAAAAAAATAGATATGTCATCAAGTAGATTACAGTTAAGAACAGAATTCCTAAAAAAAAAAAAAGAAAAAAGAACAGAATTCCTACAAGAAAGTTGAAATTACTATATAACTGAAATAAGTGCTGGATTCAAGGGGACCAGTGAAGGCTTCCTAAGGGAATAATTTAAAACTACAGTGCCCAACCAGGTAGCTATTAGCCACATGTGTCTACACAAATTAAACATTTAGTTCCTCCACTGCTCGAGCCCCATACAAGGACTCAAAAGTCACATGTGGCTAGTGGCTACTGTATTGAACACTGCAGAAGAACACTTTCCTCAGAATAGAAAATTATGTGGACTCAAATTTCAGAAGAGAAAATATACAAATGCCTGAAATGACAAAAAAAAAAAAAAAAAAGAGGCTAACAAACTAAGCAAGCCCATGGTGGTACCTAATTATACATCATTAAGAAGGGAATAGCAAGTCTAAAAGTAACCAGATGTTCACAGATTTACACAGGGCTAAAGAGTTCAGTTGATTCTATTACAGGAAGATCACTAGTGTGTTTCAAAACTGGAGTTGTTACAAGCCATAAAAAACATCATATAAATATTATTTTTTAAAAGCCTTGCTGGTGGGATTGTTTCTGGTAAATATGAAACGTCTGAAATAAATCCTATAAATAATATACCATATGCCAAATCTTCTGTAAAACAGAAATAAACATATTCATTCCATTTCAAGATTCACTCTTTCAGCCCAGGTTGTCCATAACAAACGAAAGTATTTTAAAATGCATAATTATTGTAGCAAAACAGGGTGAAGCCAGGATGGCTTTGCATCACAAAAATGCAGACTTCTGCCAATTTCAATTCTCTGCTTTCTCTGCACAATTGCTCCATGTCCTTCACTGCGTGATCTTCTGCCATTTAAACGACTTTAAGTTGTGCAGAAGACACATAAAAGTGTCGATGTGAAAGTGAAGTACCATTAAAGTATTTGGCGGATGTTTCAAAGAAGGAAGGTGTTTCTTCACTGAAATATTTAAAAGGCATCAATTTACACTCTGATCTTGCTACAATGTGAACCACACTCTAGCAGGGAACATACAGCAAGTTATTATCCCATGAGAATATCCTCCTCTGATACATATCAAAACATTGTCTCAGAGTTAAAATCCAAATTGCCTACATAGTGTCTAGATTAATGAACACCCTGACATGTAATTCAAAAGAAAGCTGACGTTATAAACCCATCAATCCAGCTCACAAGGATGAGATCTAACCCGCGTCTCTGCTGAGCAGCCTCTGAGCGTTTTCCCCCAACTTCCCATGATTTAGAATTAAGGAATCTGGGGGCAGCTAATGACTGGAGGCAGAGTCATTTATCTTAGTCATTTATCTTTGAATTCTCTCCGGCAAAAGGTATCTCGAACAGTTTAATGAGCAAAGGGGTGGCAGAAGAGATGCGAAGAGGGCCCTCTCAGGAAAACCACGAAGGGCTGGGCACAGCACGCTGCGCATCACTGCCCGCGAGAGGCTCTCCCAAGGGCGCCGGGGCGGTCAAGGTTGGGGCGGCGCAGCAGGGTCCGGCCCGTCCCACACACCTGGCGGTATCTCACGCTGAAGTTAAACGGGCGGTGAGAAACGGAAACCAGACACCCACGTCCCGCCCGTGGGCCGCTCCAACCCCGCCCCCGCCCTAGGGAGGCCTCCAGGAGCCGGCGACACTGGCGCCCACTGCAGGCGACCCTGCGGGGGGTGGGAGGGGGCTCCCAGCGCCCCCGCGCCGCCCTCCCCGCACCGCCAACCGGCCCTCAGGCCCCCGCCCGCCCGGCCCGGGGCTCCCGCGCGCTCCCGCCCCACCTGCCTCCTCCGGTCCTCTCCGGGCGGCCGACGGGAACGCAGGGGCGCGGAGAGAAGGCCAAGAGGCGCGCTTCTCCGCCCGGGTGCCTGTCTCCGGTAGCCGGCCGCGGGCCCTCCCGCCGCGCCGCTCCCCTCCCTCGTCCGGCCCCTCCCGCCTGCCGCCTCCGCGTCGCGCGCGCCGGAGCCGGGCCCCACGCGGGGTCGGTGCGCGCGCGCAGTGCAGGCGCCCGGGCGGCGCGCAGGCCGCGGGCCCGACCCCGCGCACGCGCCGGGGAGCGGGGACTGTAAGGGAGCGCGCGCCCGTGCTCGCCGCCTCCTGTCTGCGCCCCCGCAGCCCCTCCGCAGACCTGGGCTGGGGTTCGAGGACAGGAAGGTCTGGTGGGCTTCGTGCGTTAACCTTGCGAGGGTGATACGCCACTGGGATATTTCCACCGCAACACGAGGCAGGCTCTCTGCCGAACCCCACCTGGCCCTAGGCCATGCTTGGGGAAGCAGCGCGTGGCCTGCTGTACGGACGCTCCTCCTTCAAGGCCTTTAGCTAAAACAATATGACCAGGCGGCACTCTGTCTCTCATCCCTGGACTGGAAGTGCTCGAACACCCTACTTAGGGGCAGGGACCACGTCTTACCCTTTGGGGGCTCCCCCATATCACTCCGTGCATGGCCCAGAATAGGGCCATTAGTCAATTACCTGCTTGCAGGTCTTGCTGTAAAAAGCCTAGTCAAGGCTATACCCAAGTGGAATAATTACACCCAAGTATGGCAGTGCAGATGCAGCAGAGGATGCACCAGTATTCGTCCCAGAAGTTTATTTCCCTTGCTGCATTGCTCCCTTCTCACCCACTTCTCTCCTGGCCCCCTTCTCCATCCCCCCTAAGAACCAGAAAGCGGTGATGAATGCTGGCATCCTGCTTATCCATCTAGTGAAAGGAAAGGTGTTATTTGACAGTCCCTTAATGAAGGGACTGAACAAGTACATGTTTCCCGGTGACTGAAGCCTGTAACCCTGAGCCAGTAGTTGTGTTACATCGTAACAACTCCCTCTGAGGCCTTTTTGATCTGATACATCAACTGCTACACTGTACTTCCACGTTCACCAAACAGTGCCTGGCAAGAGCTACCACGAGCAGAGATAAGTCCTCAGATGCTCTAGAACATCTTTTCCTGTTAGAATAATTGGCTCCAGACACTAGAAAAGGTACTTAAGTGTCCCTTACAATATCCTCCCACCAAGTACACATAGTTGAGCACCTCCAGTAAGCAGGAATGCACTTCCTTTGAAAGAAGGAATTTTATCTTTGATTAGCCTTGTTGAAAACTTCTTCCTACCTTGAGAGCTAAAATGCTGTTTCCTGCATTGCCTCCTTAATGGGTTCCATTTCTCCCCTTTAGACTTCAGATCATGCCTAACTCCAAGGAATCCGAGACAAGCATGCTTAGTGCTCCTAGGCCACTCCATATATTACTCTGTTAACATCCACTCACCAGCATTTTAAGGGCCTCTTTATGGTGCACCGCAGCTTGTCTAGAGCTCTCTTAATTGTGATGCCCAGGAATGAATGGGATGTCCTGCTGAGTGCAGAGAGGAGAAACTGCCACCTCTTTCTTGGTCTTGTGCTTCTATTAGCATAGCTCAAAATATGAGAGTACTTGTTCGCCACAGTCACATCACATTGTCGAATCAGGTTGAGCATGTTGTCAACTAAAATTCACAGTGCTTATGCAATGTGTAAACGCCATGACCATCCCACAGTCCCTGATCAGCTGCCAGCCTCTCTGTCCCTGCAGGTGCAGCACCTCACACGCTCTCAGGAGAACGAAGAAACACAGATGCTTCCTCCTCCCTTTGGGGTTTCCTGCTCCTCTCTGCTCTCACCACACCCAGTTCTTGTCTGACCCCACCCACCTGTTTAACTGGTTGAAAGAAGGAAGGCAATCTGCCCTTGGCTGACTTTGCTACTGCTCCTGCTAAGTCACTTCAGTCGTGTCTGACTCTAAGCTACCCCTTCCCTGGGATTCTCCAGGCAAGAACACTGGAGTGGGTTGCCATTTCCTTCTGCAATGCATAAAAGTGAAAAGTGAAAGTGAAGTCGCTCAGTCATGTCTGACTCTTCATGACCCCATGGACTGCAGCCTACCAGGCTCCTCTATCCATGGGATTTTCCAGGCAAGAGTATTGGAGTGGGGTGCCATTGCCTTCTCTGTGGCTGACTTTAAGGAACTGTAAATAAGTAAGACTTTATTTTGGGAGTGGTCCTCCAAAATCACTGCAGCCATGAAGTTAAAAGACACTTGCTCCTTGGAAGAAAAGCTATGACCAACCTAGACAGCATATTCAAAAGCAGAGACATTACTTTGCCAACAAAGGTCCGTCTAGTAAAGGCTATGGTTTTTCCAGTAGTCATGTATGGATGTGAGAGTTGGACTATAAAGAAAGCTGAGCACTGAAGAATTGATGCTTTTGAATTGTGGTGTTGGAGAAGACTCTTAAGAGTCCCTTGGACTGCAAGGAGATCCAACCAGTCCATCCTAAAGGAAATCGGTCCTGAATATTCTTTGGAAGGACTGATGTTGAAGCTGAAACTCCTGAGGCAAAGAACTGGCTCATTCGAGAAGACCCTGATGCTGGGAAAGATTGAAGGCAGAAGGAGAAGGGGAAGACAGAGGATGAGATGGTTGGATGGCATCACCAACTCAATGGGTATGAGTTTGAGTAAACTCTGGGAGTTGGTGATGAACAGGGAAGCCTGGCATGCTGCAGTCCATGGGATCTCAGAGTCAGACATGAATGAGTGACTGAACTGAACTGAAATAAGCCCTATTGTCAGTGAGCCACAGAAACTCATAAAGTTCTCTATGTAACAAAAGTTGCTATACTTTCCACCTATACAGTTCACTCTTATTGCTGATTTAAATTATCCCTCTGAGAAACCACTCTTAGTGGGTGACAGGGTGTGGCTGGCTGGGTTGTTCCTCACTATAATGAAAGTCTCTGTTAGAACCAGCCAGGCAACTGGCTTTTTCTGCCTCACCCAAACACTGTCTAGTACATTGGCAAATTCCAAGGATACGAAGCCATTAGAGAAAGAATCTCCCATTCACCTGGTTGCCTTTACTCAAAAAAACCCGAAGTTACTCCCTAGCCCATGATCAAGGATGCAAGCACTCATTGGAGTCATGCTTCTTGGAACACCCTATGGGCTGTACAGTTCTCAAACCAAGAGTTGGACTGGGCAATGATATGGAGCCAGAATTTGGAACGTGAACCATCAAAGGGATGGGAAAGCACATGGGGAAATGGTCCAGCTGCAGCTGCTGAGATTCAGTTATATCTGAAGGCACAACAAGGTTCTTGGACAGTATAGCAATAATCTGCAGTCCCAGAAGTTGACCAGAATCAGTAGTCAGCATCAGTGTGGAGATGGGGGCATTATTGACTCATTATGCTCATCATGAGCACAGTTTGATTCCTATCTTTCAGATCTTACTTCTTTTCACTTTACCAATGAAGACTCAGACTCCAGGAGGCTGTGGAACTCACTCACTGTATCCTCAGACAGAAATAGGATTCAAACCCAAGTCTGTGTAAAATGAAGGCCTGTGTTGTATTATCTACACAGGTGTCCTTTGGGGGCATTCAGGACACAGGAATGCTGCATGAGTAGCATGGATCTTTGAGAAATTCGGGTAGACAAACAGAACATTAGCATCCAGAAGGTCTGTTCAGTGGCTAACAGGACTGCAGCCCATGAGAAAAGAGTGGGGGAAAAAAATCAAAAGAACACAGTGTCACTTCCTGTACATAGGCTCAGGGTTGGATATGATTCACAGGGGAGGAAGACAAGGGTTCATTTCCAGAATGCAAGTGAACAAGAGACATCTAGCTATTAGAATTGGGGTACCAGATTGGAGCCCAACTAGCAGAGGTAGTCCCCAGGTGGCACTGGTGGTAAAGAACCCACCTGCCAATGCAGGAGATGTAGGAGACCTGGGTTTGATCCCTGCGTCAGAAAGACCCCCTGGAGAAGGGAATGACAACCCACTCCAGTATTCTTGCCTGGAGAATTCTGTGGACAGAGGAGCCTGGTGGGCTGCCATCCATGGGATTGCAAAAGAGTCAGACACGACTGAGCAACTAAGACACACACACACACACACACACACACACATTTAACACAGAGGTAGTTAAATGTAGAATATCAGAACACTATGTGCAACTCCTAAAATCCCTATCATGTTCACAGAGGAGAGAGTCATCAGCATATAAAAGCAACAGAATCAACTATTAGAAGTTATAGGCCAGTGTAACAAGGTTCCCAAACACAAGATTCATTTTTAAAAATCAGATATTTCCTCTACTTCAGCAGTAAGCACCCAGGAAATATAATAGACCATAAGAGACCACTCACAATATCAATAAAACTCTAAAGCATAATATTAAAAATTAACCTAGCAATTACAAGATCTTTATGGAGAAATTTTTTCAGTTCTATTTAAGGACATAAAAGGAGATTGAATAAATGAAGATATACTATGTATAGGATGACTTTACAGTGTAAAAAATGTCCATTTAATCTCTAAATTCAATGTTATACTGACCAATATTCCAACAGGAACTCAAATTTTAAGAAACTTCAATAAAGAAGACTTCAATAAAGAAAAATCAAATGTTAAATAAATCAAATCAATTTTGAAAAACAAGAGCAAAGAGAGAAAATCTACCCTGGAAGATATTATGTCATTACTACATAGTGATAAAAATAGTATGCTACTTGTACAGGAACAAATAGAACAGCCACACAAAGTAGAACACTCAGAAACAAACCCTGGGACCTCAATATATGTAAATGTGGGACTGCAAATTAATGAGAAAAGTTGCAAATTATTTAGAAGATGGTTTGGGGGAAATGAGCTTAATTTAAGAAGAAAAAATAGAGTTGAGTGCCCCATGTCTACCATATTCAGAGTGAACTCCAGGTTAATTAAAGATCTACATTTGAAAAGTAGGTAGAAAGTAGGAGAAATGTGGAAGAAAATCTTTATGTATGTGGGGTAGAGATTTACTTCATAAAACAAGATTGCAAAAGCACAAGCCTTCAAACAAAAGACTAGGAGATTTCACTGTATCCCCGTGGTTTCTCTTCAATGAAGACTACCATGGAAAAAGTTAACAGCTGACAAATTGCAAGAAAATAGATATTCAAAGGCAGCAAGGGATTCACATATAAAATATGTAAATAACTTTTGCAAATCAATAAAAAGACATGTAAAAAAGGGTAGAAATAGGTGAATTCACAGAAGGAGAAGTTAGAATGGCAAACACTCATAGAAGAGATGCTCAAACTCACTAGTAATGAGAGAATAGATAGATAGATGGTGTGATACGGCCGATAGACACTGGTTTGCTGGTATATATAGGAGTTGAAGGAGAGGCCTAATTTGTAGTGTTTGCCAATTTCCAAGGTACAAATACTCTCACCCCTGATGATTTCAAGCTTCCAGTGTGAAGCCACTGAAAAGTAACTGGAAAGAAATGTGCTCCATCAGTTCTCATGAGTCAGCTCCAACACATCACTACTTTACCCATCAGCCTGGCAAAATTCAGAAAGATAATCTCCAGTGCTCACAAAGATATGGGGAAATGGGAATCTTCAAGCACTGTTGATGGGAATTTAAACTGCTAAATACATTCTGTAGAACAATCTGGTAATATTTAGTGAAAAATTATCAGCATTCTTTATGACTCAGCAACCACTTTTGTAGATATGTCTCAGAGAAACCTTTACAAGGGTCCTGTAGGAATCTTCTTCATGTGGTTTCCAGAAAGACAATTTCTCACTTACTGGGTGATCTTATCCAGTCCATGGCTCTAAATACCATCTCTATTTTCATGATTCCAAAACATCTGCCTCCAGCCCTGAATTTCACACATGTATTCAACTGCCTATGCAGCTTCTAATCTAGAATATGCTCTAGATTAATAGACATCTGTTCATTAACAGGCATCTCAAATAAAACATGTTCAAAATAGAACCCTTCCCCATAACCTTCCCATGTCAATAAATAACAACTCTCCTCTGCTGTGGGCTCATAAAATCATCCTTTCCTTCTTTCATATTTTTGGATTCTACAAAGCAAAGTCCCCCTTGTCATGCTTTAAAAATAAAGTTCATAACATAATTTATTAATGAAGAAATTCATCAACACCACTGAAATCCTTACAAATCAATAACCACCAGACAACCCAGGAACTTCCTACTGATGCTTCTTTGGGGCTTGCCTTTCCCTGATCTACCACTTTTTCTTTCTCAGGACTTCAACGGGAGACTGCCTGCTGAAGATCTCACAAGCCTTATTAATCTGTGGGTCTCATTCCTGGTTGCACATTCAAATCACCTGGGTATCTTTCACAAAATACATAAACCCTAAAGACCCTCAGATATTCTAGTTCAACTGATCTCATTTAGATTCAGGCTATTCTGTAAGTTTTTTCTCTCTTTTGTTAGCTTGCTTTCCAAGAAGACAATATCAAATGAATTTTTCAAAACCACCTTGTTCTGTGTGTGACACCGCTTCTGGGGCCCTCCAGTTGGTGCCACTCACAAACATCATGTGACACAGCCACTTTTAAGTTTTCTTTAGAGTCAAACATCAAAGAAGAAGGAACAAAGGGAATTTTTCATAGCATCAGGATCAAAACTGCTACTGTTGTACAAGAGCTAAGTTTTTCATCCTGGTCACCCAAATTTTTGGACTTTCCTGGTAGCTCAGATGGTAAAGAATCTGCCTGCAATGCAGGAAATGTGGGTTCAATCCCTGGGTCAGGAAGATCCCCTGGAGAAGGGAATAGCAACCCACTCCAGTATTCTTGCCTAGAGAATTCCATGGACAGAGGAGCCTGGCAGGCTACAGTCCATGGGGTTGCTGAGAGTTGGACACGACTGAGCAACTAACACACACACTCAAATTTTTGGCCACCAAGATACCTCCAGAAACATCTCTAGCACACAAAAACAGCATCAGGCCAGTTTCAACTAGGAGGTTAGTTCTAATACACACACCCCTCCCCCACCAAACATACACATTGAAACTGACTCTAATCAAGTTTCTAGATATATCTATAGAACATGTGAGGCATAAAGGAAATTCACAAACATCAAAAGGATGCATCCAGCCAAATCCAAACTGTGGGAACTTCTCCAGATTGAATAACCACTTCCAAAAAATAGCTAAGGGAATTGGTATAAATCAAAAGAGACATAAGAGTTATCTTCACAACCTATAATATCATACCGTGTCTGGATCTGGATTCAAACAAAGAAATATAAAAAAACTCTGGAGACAAGGGAAATTTAGCCCAAATTGGATATTAAATGATACCAAGAAATTTTGCTAATTTTGTTAGATGTAATAGTAACATGATTTTGTTTTTATTTTAAAAATTCTTATCTGGTAGAGATTCATACTAAAGTATATTTATGATAAATTATTTAATATCTGGGATTTGCTTTAAAACACTCCATTTTAAAATAAAAAAGCGTGTGGTGGGAGGGATAGATGAAAAGAGAATGACAAAACATTGATAATTATTACAACTGAATAATAGGAAAATTATTCTTTCTCCTTATATGTAAGTTTGGAATTTTTTTCCCAATAAAAAGTTTAAAAAGAAGAAGCTTGAGGAGGGCAGAAGTTTTAGTCTATTTCTGTTACTGCTGTAGCTTCAGTACCTACAACAGTATCAGGCACATAGTAAAAATTTAATAAAATATTTGTTGATTGAATGGACCTGGCTCTTTAAGATTTCTCAGTAAAGATAGATCAATATATGCAAGGAATTTAGAAATCTCTGAAGTTGCCTCTGTATCACATGCATTCACATACTCTGAGGGGGGAGGCATCCATGCATCACTAAAGGTACATCAAGTTGTCTTTCCAGCAGCTGTTTACAAAAGCAATACAGTTTCATCTTTGTTCACTCTAAATCATCAGCTGCTGTAATAACATCTTGATTAGGGGTTGAGAATGTCAGGCCCACTGGAGCTTCCTGAGAGTGGGTAGAAAGCAGCTTGCACCTTGTCAACAATGGATCAAATGACTCACCTAACAAAGAAAGCCACTGACAGACCAATTAGCTGGCACTGAGTCATGGGAAAGTCTCCTTTGTGACAGAAACAGCACTGATAATAAAATCGGTTCTAACATTCCATATCTAACTGTATTTACAACAGCAGGGAACAGTTCAAGTAAAAATGAATGTGAACTGCTTTTTCAGATTCACACAGGGTTCAACCCAAGAGGAATAAGTTATAGTCTATCTTTTCAAAGCCCGTCAAAATTTTTCATGCAGAATCTTTATCATTATCAAGATAATCACAACCATAGCGCACTACTGAATGGCAGTTATAAAGGCAACCAAATTGCATATTGATCCATTAAACCACCAGAAAAGTACACTGAGCGCCTCCTACCCTAAGGGCAGCCGTGGTGTAAGATTCACTTGTTTTCTAGTAGAGGAGGGAGAGTGAGCAACCTGGGTTGGAAGCCCAGAATCATCAATCCTCACTTCGGAAACCCCAGCAAATCACTTCACTCCTCTGAGCCTTAATTTTCTCCTTTGTAAAATGAAGGGCTTGCTTCCCTGTGATGCCTTGGGCACAGGGCCTGATGCAAAGTGACTGCTCAACAAATAGCTGGTTGAACACCCTGGTGTGTGCCTGGTGTGTGTGTGTGGCTGTAAGACATAAGCAGGTGAAAAGAACATCAACCACCTGCCAAAGAAACAGTGTCAGTAACTAGGGATTTCCCAAGAGAAAGAGCACACTGTAGGATGAGGTGATCTGGAAAAGTTTCAAGGAAGGTATTTATTTTGAAGCTATATATATATATATATATAATCTATATTTATTTTGAAGTTTTATATATATATATTTATCCTTGAAACTGTACATATATTTTTAAATTTTTTGTTGGAGTACAGTTAATTTACAACCAGGTGTTCAGCAAAGTGAATCAGTTGTGTGTATACATATATCCACTCTTTTTAAGACTCTTTTACCATATAGGTCATTACGGAATATTGAGTAGAATTCCCTGGGCTGTGCAGTAGGTCCTTATTAGTTATCTATGTTACATATAGCAGTGTTATATGTCAATCCCAATCTCCTGAATTATCCCTCCTCCCACCTTACCCCCTGGTAACCATAAGTGTGTTTTCCACATCAGTGACTCTATTTCGATATTTTGTAGATAAGTTCATTTATACCTTTTAAAAATTTCTTTTTCTTTTTTGACCGCACTTCATGGCATGAACTTCTCCAACCAGGGATTAAACCCATGCCCCTTATAGTGCAAGCACAGAATCTTAACCACGGGACCACCAGTAAAGTCCTGTAGCCTTTTTTTTAGATTCCACATGTAAGTGGTATCATATGATGTCTGCCTTTCTCTGCCTGACTTACTTTACAAGGAAGAGATTTATTTTGAAGTAAGTTGGGAGAACTGTGAGATCCAACAATATAAATGAGGAACTAGCATTTACCGAGTGCTTAGTATATGCTGTGTGTTGTTCTAGGCACTAACATGAATTATTGTACCCCTGAAGGAGAAATATTTTAGTTTCACTTTCTAGTTGGAGAAATCAGGGCATAGAGTAGTTAGATAACTTTCCCAAGATCATGTCGTTAGTAGCAGAACCAACATTTGAACCCAGTCCAGTACAAGAGAGTAAATATTTAATAATACTTCACAAGAGAAAGACTTGGAGGCAGAAAAACTAAATTCTTGTTTGTTTGGAGGACAGTAAAGAGTCTAGGTGGAGAAGAGTCTATGGTGCCTACTGGTTGGAGATGAGTTGGAAAGGTGAGGCTAAACCAGGAGTGGTTTGAATGTCACACTGACAGACTGAGAGACCATCTTTTTGGGGATGAGGAAAAGACACCTGAGTTTCTAACGAGGGAAAGATGAAAGAATCTGTCAGCTCTCTTCAAAATGGAAACTGCACCTAAGCTTTAGGCCCCATATCTGTTATACTCTCTTAATACAAAGCCTGAAACAAAAGTGCATTTTAAAACTCAAGCATTTTGAAGTGAAATTTAGCACCTAAAAATAGCTACCTTGAGAGTCTTACCCTTTATCAGTTCAATTTCAATAGATTTTTTTAAAAAATAGCAAATGATTTTTATAAATTATTTCTTCACACTCAGCTTAGGTTTTATATTTAACACAAGCTCAATAATGACCTGCATTCAAAATGAGGTTGAGACAAGTTTTACAGATGCCCTGAGGGGATGGAAAGCTTCTATTTCTGCCTTTTCCATCATACCTTATAACCACTTTGCAGTATAGCAAGAAGACCTGCATATCATCATTTTAACCACTTGGTTATTACATAATAATGTAATAATATATTACTCTTTTGGGTACGTGCCTATTGCACAAAAGCACTATCTCAGAAAATAAAAAATAAAGAACACCAGCCACTCGGCTTCCCTGGGTGCTGTCCTTCCCGAAAGGTGCTAACGTGCTTGCTCACTCCTCTTAGCACCTTGGTTTCTGTTTCTCCAGCCTCACCCATGTCCTAACTCAGAATTCAAATAAGGAAGTCTCTCCAAGTTCAGCTTGTCATGTCAGGCACCACACGCCTAATAAGGAGCTGCATTTTCACCAGTTTAGAGGCACTGCTGCTATTGATAGTAACAATAGACTAGCATCTTGGCAAGCAAAGATGGACCTGCGTGCCTCTGTTGCAAAGGCTACAGGCCATGCACAAATCTCAGTGGTATCTGAGACTGCGCACCTCCAAGCACACTTGTCCACACAGTCTTCAGCTCCTGCCATCCAAAGAGGTATGACAACTGAGGGGAGCTCCTGGTTCTCCTTTGACAAGCGTGTGCTGAATAATTCTAAGTATCATAAATGCCATTAGATACTACCCAAAACTTTGGGACATTATAGCCTAACTTAGACAAAAAAAATTAAAATTCTCAAAAAAAAAAAAAAAAATGGGAAGGAGGATAGGATTCTAGGCTTTGAAGTTAGACATACAGGGTTTCCCTGGAACCAAGAGGGCTCCCAAGATATGGCAATTTCTGTTTTAAAACCAGAACAATACCAGGGATACCAGAACAAGTTGGTCACTCCACAGACAAATGAAAGTTGAAGTTTAATTAGTTTTGAGATCTTGAACAAATAAAATAACCTCTCAAAGACTCAGCTTCCTCATTTGTAAAATGGGTATCAGAGTAGTACTTACTATATCACATATTTATTCTAAGAATTCAATAAACTATTGTATAAAAAGAACTAAACACAATGCCTAGTATTTAATAATTGACCAACAAGTATTAATTCTGTATATATAATCAATAATACAAGATACCTTGTAATGAAAGACTGAATTAGTTGTTTGTAGAACTAAAAAAATGAGATCAGAGGTAACTGGATTGGGGAATTTCCTGGCAATTCAGTGGTTGAGATGTCATGCTTTCACTGCCAAGGGCCTGGATTCAATCCCTGGTCGGGGAACTAGGATCCCATAGGTCACACAGAATAGCCCTACAAAAAGATAATTGGATCATGTAACAAGAAGTTTCCCTAGTGGTAGAGTGAGCAGATAAAACATAGGTTGCCCAATTCAATTTGAATTCCAGATAAACAAGTAGTTTTTTTAGTGTATGTATGTACTATACTTTTTAAAAATTATTTGTTATTTATCAGAAATTCAAATTTAACTGGATATCTGGATATTTTATTTGCTTGAAATGGCAACCCTAGATAGAGGAGGTAGAATTCAAACTCTTCGTTAGAGGAAGAAGGAAGCAAAAATCCCAGGTAGAGGGATACACATGAGCAGCAGTGGACCAAAGACAGGAGCAATGCATGGGTCTTTTAAGTTTTTGGAGCAAACACCTTGGATCCAGATTAAAAAGCCTAGATTTGATGCAGAATATATGGGAGAGTTAGAGGTAGGGTGCTGGAGTCTGGGGATAAGGTGGAAATCTAAATGAAGAGATCTTCAGAGAAACAATGAATAAGACTTTATGAAGGAAAAGAATGGATTCAATATTTTGAACCTGAGTCACTATGAGACGAACTATGTAGCCAAGGAGATCAAGTATGTGGCCACCTTTATGTCTGGTAGGTAGCCTGAACTCAGCTGCTGGTAACAGGAATAGAGCGGTGGGAAGAGCTGGATGCAGAGAGATATTATGAAGGAAGACAATGTCTATGGAGAAATTATTAACTAAAATTCTGAATGTGAATGTGTACTTTCACTGTGCAAAAATGTTTTTAATCCCTGCAGGGTCATTATTGGTGACCTGAATAAGCAGCCTCTTGAGGTAAGTTAACCTAGACCAAGAAGAAAAAAAAAAAACAACAACTGTATTTAATGTCCTGTCTACTCTTCTCTTAGTAGTAAGAAGAGATTAAAGCTATAGGTTTCATGCTTTTCCCTCCTGGCTTTCCCCCACTCCTCAGAGACCCCACAGAGGTCTCTGCCTGCCAGGAATGACAGAGACCTTCAACGACAGCAAGTTCAATGCAGCCAGGCAGTGGGACCTAGGGAACTCAGGGCAACTTCCCAGGGGGTCTTGTGTCACTATTTTTGACCTCTCAAGCAAGTTACTTTCTTCCTGATGTGTATACTTGAAATTCTACTCTTGTACCAAGTGAAAAAGCTACAGACCCTTTTGGTAGCTTTTGCCCAGGACAGTGTTCCTTTTTAGAAACACTCCCTGGAATGAGCCTGTAATTCTGACTCAGGGAAGCAAAGGGTTCAGAATATCTGCCCTGAGGTATATGTGAAAATCAAATCCCAATGATCCTAAAAGAACCAGACCCTAAAATCTACAAGAACTCCTAAAACCCACCAAATTCTGGCAAGACTTTGGAATATCTGGAAATCTCATTCATTTCTGGTGGGACTGAAAAATGGTACAACCACTTTGAAACACAGTTTGGCAGCTTCTTACGAAGCTAAGCATAGTCTTACCAAATGATACAGCCGTCTCACTCCAAGGTGCACACTCAAGTGATTTGAAAACATACGTCCATACAAAATATGCACATAAATGCTTATAGCAGCTTTATTCATAAAAAAATTGGAAACAACTAAGACATCCTTCAATAAGTGAATGGATAAACAAATTGTGGTACAGTGGAACATTATTGGTACAATGGAATATATTGTGGTACAATGGAATATTATTCGGCAATAAAATGTAGTGAGGTACCAAGCCACTTGGTAGGACTTGGGGGAATCTTAAATGTATATTGTTAAGTGAAAAAAGCTAGTCTGAAAAAGTGACATATATGATTTCAACTATATGACATACTGTAAAAGGCAAAACTGGAGACAGTAAAAAGATCATTGGTTGCCAGAGGCTGGGAAAGGAGGGAGGAAAGGACAAATAGATGAGGCATCGGGATTTTTAAGAGCAGTGAAATTATTTTTTATGATACTATAATGGTGAAGACACAACATTATGCATTTGTCAAAACTCATAGACTGTACAACACAAAGAATTAACTCTAATGTAAACTATGGACATGGAACAACAGACTGGTTCCAAATAGGAAAAGGAGTTCGTTAAGGCTGTATATTGTCACCCTGTTTATTTAACTTATATGCAGAGTACATCATGAGAAATGCTGGGCTGGATGAAACGCAAGCTGGAATCAAGATTACCAGGAGAAATATCAATAACCTCAGATATGCAGATGACACCACCCTTATGGCAGAAAGTGGAGAAGAACTAAAAGGCCTATTGATGAAAGTGAAAGAGGAGAGTGAAAAAGTTGGCTTAAAGCTCAACATTCAGAAAATTAAGATCATGGCATCTAGTCCCACCACTTCATGGCAAATAGATGGGGAAACAGTGGAAACAGTGGCTGACTTTATTTTTCTGGGCTCCAAAATCACTGCAGATGGTGATTGCGGCCATGAAATTAAAAGACGCTTACTCCTTGGAAGGAAAGTTATGACCAACCTAGACAGCATATTAAAAAGCAGAGATATCACTTTGCCAACAAAGGTCCGTCTAGTCAAGGCTATGGTTTTTCCAGTAGTCATGTTTGGATGTGAGAGTTGGACTATAAAGAAAGCTGAGCACCCAAGAATTGATGCTTTTGAACTATGGTGTTGGAGAAGACTCTTGAGAGTCCTTTGGACTGCAAGGAGATCCAACCAGTCCATCCTAAAGGAGATCAGTCCTGAGTGTTCATTGGAAGGAACTGTTAAAGCTGAAACTCCAATACTTTGGCCACCTCATGTGAAGAGTTGACTCATTGGAAAAGTCCCTGATGCTGGGAAAGATCGTGGGCAGGAGGAGAAGGGGACGACAGAGGATGAGATGGTTGGATGGCATCACCGACTCAATGGACATGGGTTTGGGTGGACTCCGGGAGTTGGTGATGGGCAGGGAGTCCTGGCGTGCTGCATGCATTTCATGGGGTCGCAAAGAGTCAGACACGACTGAATGACTGAACTGATACTGATACTGATAAACTATGGACTTTAATTAAAAATAATACATTAATATTGGCTTATCAGTCATAAAAAGGGAATAAAAGGTGGATTTTGAAGATTTTTTACTACTCCAAACAGGTTTTTAGCACTGAACTGACATTTTGACTTTTTGATGCAATTATAAAAGAAGATGCATTTCTGTAAAACATGTCTAAATTGCCTCATAGTATATATCCAATCAGTGAAACCCCTGTTAATTTGTCTAAAATAGTAGTATCCGGGGCTGCCCAGTGATTAGGACTCCACACTTCCATTGCAGGGGTCATGGGTTCAACCCCTGCTCTGGGAATTAGGACAGAAGAATCTGTCATGCTACCGTCCATGAGGTCGCAAAGAGTCGGAGATGACCTAGCAACTTAACAACAAAGCACGAGGTGTGGCCAAAAAGAAATAAATCAATTTAAATTAGAAAATTAAATAATAGTGTGCTCTGGCCAGGACACTCACCTGTGCCTTACCAGAAATGAGATTTCAAGAGAGGTGCAGGTGGGCACAAGATTCATTTCATGATGAAACTTACCCAAATCATGTCACGATCTTCTCAACGTCTCCCAGAAAAAAATTTTCAATTTCTCATGGGGCTTCCTCAACAAGAGCACAAATTGTTTAGAGTGTTGGTTGGGAGTGTATGGAAATAGGTGTTTTCATAATGGGCTCCCCTGGGCCCATATGCAGATTCCAGTTGGAGAAAGCCTGGGTGGTGGTGGCAGGCTTTGATTTGCCTCCCTGGGGTGGAGTCCTCCTTTGAGTACTGCCAGCCTGCTTCCCTACAGGCAGCAAATACACAATAATGACACTGCCTGTGGTGCTACGGATACCAGACTTAAAGGGCCAGAGGCCATCAGCTATGACCCTTACCCTACCACTGAAGGTCCAGCAGCAATGGCAGAGGAGGGAGGCCTAGGAAACAGAGGAGACTCTCCCAAAGGGAGATGGGAGAATTGATACCCTGACTCCTTCTTCTCCCTCTCTCCAAGTTCCTGCCCATATCCCTCAGAGGCAGGAGGCCTAGGGCCCTGTCCCACCCACCCCCAAACCCCCCAACCCCGCCTCAGCACTGAGTCTTGGCAGCGGGTCTAGAAGATATACTCAAGAAGATATTCACTGCAACGTGAAATTTCATACTTCCTGCTCTTAGAATCATAGGGTTACAATCTGGGCTGAATCTCTTCAGAACTTCAAAAAATGTACTTGTTCCACCAAGGATCAGCTCTGCTTTCTAATATAAAGGGAACATTTTGAACAGAAATTTGGAAGGATTTCATCATGATTTCTGATGACAAGACACTGTGTGGACCTTCTGCGCTGTGGCCACAGATGAGGTAATAACTTGGAAGCGCAGCCCATAATGGTTCTGTGATCTGTTCTTGAGACTTTACTGACACCTGGCTGCCTGGAATTATTGGAGCCAGTACAGATTTCACAGTCACTGACTTGAGTGTGCAAAAGCGTAATTTTCTCTATTCTCCTATAATTGAGTGTAATCTCTGCCTTGAGTCTCCATTCTGCCTCAAAGCAGAGAAAATTTAATCTGGTTACCCTCAGATAAATTTGTTTGAATTCAGTCATTCTGTAGTCAATTCAAGTTTCTAATTCAGTCAAAATTACGTTGAAAATGTCCTCTCTTTTATCCTTGCTGCCCCCTTCTCTTCCCTGATCTCAGCTCCCTCGGAGCCTGCTTCTTACTCTTAGTCTGTGTGTCTGGCTCTGGCTGCAGCAGATGACACCAGCTCCTTTCGATAGTTTGTAGGACACTGCTGCTGCTGCTAAGTCGCTTCAGTCATGTCCGACTCTGTGCGACCCCATAGACGGCAGCTCACCAGGCGGGGGCTCCCACTTAATTCTCTCCATTAAAAGGCTTCCCAGGTGGTGCTAGTGGTAAAGAACCTGCCTGCCAGTGTAGGAGACATAAGAGAGGCAGGTTCAATCCCTGGGTCGGGAAGATCCCCTGGAGCAGGGCATGGCAACCCACTCTAGTATTCTTGCCTGGAGAATCCCAGGTATATGTCAGGTATCATCATGTCATATGTCAGCCGGTTCACTCCCATTTCGGGAATTCTTTAAAATATTAAAACCAGTGTCATAAATCTCCATGAGTGGCCATAAGTTACAGTTATCCATCTTGAACTTGTGTCCACTGTTAGCTGTTTCAGAGAAAAATCTCTATGTAGTCAAGCCACGTCCCCCCATTTCATGGGAACTCAACTTAAAAAAAAAAAAAAAAGTCTTCCTAAAAAGAGAAGAATCTGTCTGCCAATGCAGGGGACATGGGTTTGATCCCTGGTCTTGGAAGATTTCACGTGCCATGGAGCAACTAAAGCCCACACACCACAGCTACTGCAGCCCATGTGCTGCAACTATTGAAGCTCACTCCACAACAAGAGAAGCCACCGCAATGAGAAGCAGATGCGCCTCCATGAAGGGTAGCCCATACTCCCTGCAGCTAGAGAAAGCCCACACACAGCAACGAAGACCCAGTGCAACCAACAATAAGTAAATAATAATAAGCAACAAAAAATAAACAAGTAAATAAATAAGCAATAATAAAAGAAAAAGAACACTATAATAATAACTCCCTGAATATAAATTTATCCAGGTATTTTACAAAGTATAAAGTTAGCATTTTTAAACATGACAACAAAGATAGAAATTATGAAGAAAAAGACTGATAGAATTGATCATGTGAAATGAAAATTTCTGTGCCTCTCCAAAATACCATAAACAAAATTAAAAGGAAAAGAGAAAACTTTTAAAAAATTACTGGCAATGTGACAACTTATATGATCAGTCAAAATGTTAACATGGCCAACAAAATATATAATTTTTAAAATATACCAGCTCTTTAATAAACTCATAAATACAAATTAAAAATGAGGTGCCATTTTTCCTCTTGAAGCTCAGGAGATATTTTTTTAAAGAATAATATCCAGTGCTGGGAAATTTGCAGTAAAGTAGACACATAGTCACACAGCTGCCGAGAATGTTAACTGGTAAAATATTTCTGGAGAATAACTTCACAATTTATACCAAAAACCTTAACAATATTTATATTCATGGGGAGTTTATCTCCCTTCTCTCTAAGTGACTGCTCAGAATATTTCCAAAGAGTAGAGAGAATTTGAGGGAATAACTCTACAACTGAGCAACCTGACACACACTGCATCAGTCAGGTCAACACCAACATCACAGTCGTCAACATCAAGGTCAACATCAACAGCCATAAATCATGTTGCCAGTACATGCTCCTGATATGATGTATTGAAAAAGGCACATTACCTCTGTGATTTTCCTCTCAAAACCCCACAGCCCCTATCTAGCCATGAGAAAAACATCAGACAGAACTCAGTTGAGGGACATTCTACAATGTGGCCAGGACTTCCCAAAACTGTCAAGATCACTAAATGCAAGGCAAGTCCGAGAAACTGTTACAGTCAAGGGGAGCCTAAGAAGCTGTGATAACTAAATGTGATATGGTGCTCTGGATGGGATCCTGAAACAGAAAAATGACATCAGGTAAAAACTAAGGAAATCTGAATAAAGTATGGATTTTAGTTACAATCATGTGTCCGTGTTGGCTCATTAATTAATAACAAGTGCATCACACTAATGTAAGAGACTAATAATAGGGAAAACTGAGTGGTGGGGGGAGGTACATATATGGGAACTCTCTGCTCAGTTTCAAGTAAACTTAAAACTGTTCTAAAAAATAAAGTCAATTTTTAAAAATTTACGTTCTTTGACTAAGCAATTCCACATCTCAGAATTTATTCTGAGAAAATAATCACAAATGTGAGCATGGATTTATCTACAAGGACATTTCAAGAATACTTCGATAGAAATAACCTATCAATAGTAAGAGTCTGGCAAAAGAAGCTATCATTTCTCTGCTCAATGGAATATTGTTAGAGGAGAACAAAGGCAAAACACTCTCCGACATAAATCTCAGCAGGATCCTCTATGACCCACCTCCCAGAATATTGGAAATAAAAGCAAAACTGAACAAATGGGACCTAATGAAACTTAAAAGCTCCTGCACTACAAAGGAAACTGTAAGTAAGGTGAAAAGACAGCCCTCAGATTGGGAGAAAATAATAGCAAATGAGGAAACAGACAAAGGATTAATCTCAAAAATATACAAGCAACTCCTGAAGCTCAATTCCAGAAAAATAAATGACCCAATCAAAAAATGGGCCAAAGAACTAAACAGACATTTCTCCAAAGAAGACATACAGATGGCTAACAAACACATGAAAAGATGCTCAACATCACTCATTATTAGAGAAATGCAAATCAAAACCACAATGAGGTACCATTACATGCCAGTCAGGATGGCTGCTATCCAAAAGTCTACAAGCAATAAATGCTGGAGAGGGTGTGGAGAAAAGGGAACCCTCTTACACTGTTGGTGGGAATGCAAACTAGTATAGCCACTATGGAAAACAGTGCGGAGATTTCTTAAAAAAACTGGAAATAGAACTGCCATATGACTCAGCAATACCACTTCTGGGCATACACACTGAGGAATCCAGATCTGAAAGAGACACGTGCACCCCAATGTTCATCACAGCACTGTTTATAATAGCCAGGACATGGAAGCAGCCTAGATGCCCATCAGCAGACGAATGGATAAGGAAGCTGTAGTACATATACACCATGGAATATTACTCAGCTGTTAAAAAGAATTCATTTGAATCAGTTCTAATGAGATGGATGAAACTGGAGCCCATTATACAGAGTGAAGTAAGCCAGAAAGATAAAGAACATTACAGCATACTAACACATATATATGGAATTTTAAAAGATGGTAACGATAACCCTATATGCAAAACAGAAAAAGAGACACAGAAGTACAGAACAGACTTTTGAACTCTGTGGGAGAAGGTGAGGGTGGGATGTTTCGAAAGAACAGCATGTATATTATCTATGGTGAAACAGATCACCAGCCCAGGTGAGATGCATGAGACAAGTGCTCAGGCCTGGTGCACTGGGAGGACCCAGAGGAGTCGGGTGGAGAGGGAGGTGGGAGGGGGGATCGGGATGGGGAATATGTGTAACTCTATGGCTGATTCATGTCAATGTATGACAAAACCCACTGAAATGTTGTGAAGTAATTAGCCTCCAACTAATAAAATTAAATTAAAAAAAAAAAAGGAATATTGTATAGTCATTAAAAGTGCTGTAAAGACTATCTGATTATATGAGTATAAATTCATGATACAGTAAGAGATAAGCTAGGTTCCAAATTGTAGGTACAGCAGAATCTGCCTTTATTGAAAAGGATAGATAATCATTTTTATTTCCCTTTGAGCTTATCTGTATTTTCTAAATGTTTACATTTGCATATACTGCTCTTTTATTGTGGTAAAATGCACATAAAACAATATTTGTCATTTTGACCGCTTTAAAGTGTACTATTCAGGCATTCAGTACCTTCACAATGTTAATGCAGCCATCACTAAGTTCTAGTTCCTGAAGTTTTTCATTACCGCAAAAGGAAACATTTTACCCCTTAAGCAGTCACTCCCATTCTCCCCTCACCCCAGCCCCTGACAACCATTAATCTGCTTTCTCTTCCTATGGATTTGCCTATTCTGGATATTTCATGTAAATGGAATCAGATATGACCTTTTGTATCTAGCTTCTTTCATTTAGCATGTTTTCAAGGTTTAACACGTTACAATGCTATCAACACTTCGCTCTTTTTATGGCTGAATAATATTCCATTATATACCACATTTTGCCTATTCCTCCATCAGTTGATGGACATTTCTATTGCTTCCACCTTTATCTATAGTGTTATGTTCAATAGTGCTGCTATGACCATTTGTATACAAGTTTCTATAATTAAAAAAATGCCATTCTTAAAAAATAATATCTCTTTTAGTCTCATCAGGCTGCCATTTCAATATACAATAGATGGGGTGGCTTTAATAACAAATTTATTTTCCCACAGTTCTTGAGACTAGAAGTCCAAGATCTAAAGTTTCAGCTGATTCAGTTTTTAAATATCAAGTATTTTAATTATCACCTGCCTTATTTGTTTTCCAATTATCCTTGGATAATTAATCTCTCTTAAACATTACTATAAATACTTGACTGTTTGGAGGGAAGCTGTTTTTGTCTTAATCCTAAATTTATAAAAGTGATGCATTCAAAAAAGCTACTCGTGAACAGGAATGAAATTTCCCAGATTAGGTTATAGCAGTGGTTGGTGTTTCATCCCCCAGCCAGCACAGACAAGCCATTCTTAACGGATGTAAACGTTAAAAAGAGAGAGAGAGAACTGAATCTGCTGTCTGCTCTTCAATCCAAGGGCAATTGCTCAGAAAATATTACAGTATTTAATTATAAGAAAAAATGCACAGAGTAGGCTATGATGTTACAAAAACTCCTTGCTTTTCGAACCCTGAGAAATCGTGAGACTGACTCCTCACCCACTTTCCACCATGAATTCACATCATCACCCGATGTCTTTCCCCAAATATGCCACATACACAAAACCAAAAATAACAAGAGTAAAAAGAGTCTATTTTGAGAAGTTTGTACAACTAGCAGCCAAGATCTTTCCAAGGCCCAGGGTACATATGCTTTAAAGTAAATATACAAGTAAACAACTAGTTTCTTCAAATCAAGAAATTAGATTCTGCTATTTCCCTACTCGGAATAAACAAGTGGTCCCACAGCTTATCTGGATGTTAAACACAATTTTTCCAAGGGTCCTTCTAATAACATGTGAGCAGTGATGACAGTTGGGAAGAATCTTGATTAATTCCTCCCCCATGTGCTGTATTCTGACTTCAAAGCCAGGAGCCCTTCCCCTGCACCATCCCTGTGTTATAGGAGGAGAGACTGAGATCTAGAAGTCAAAGGCAATAAGCTAGGGGTTTTTCTTGGGCTTGGGAAGTGGAAGAAAGCTCAGAAGTGAAGAAAGGAAGGGATCCAGTCACCCAGTGAATCAAGGTCTTTTCAGTACAGAGTATCCTTTACAACCTTCTCAGGGACCAACTCCCAGAGACACTAGGCTTGATTTAATCTTTCCTCTCTTCCTGGTGTGAGGCCTTGTCTAATGATAACGTTAAACTCCATTTTGTGTATGTTCAGTTTCTCAACCTGCTCCTCCCAAAGCATGAGCCATATATAGTATAATTAATGAAGATATGTGAAGTGTTTGCAACAGAGCTTGAAACACTCATGACAACAAATATCATCATCATCATCATCATCATCTCAAAGTCACTAAGATTGTTCACCTCTTAGTTTAATTTATGTGCATGAATTGTCTTCACATTAAGTAGTAAAATCTTTTTCTGATTTAAAAAATACTATGATAAATAACTACTGCATTAAGAAGCTGGAAGAGCATGAAAGTATTGTATAATCTGATTGATGTTTGTACTATCTGAGCTGAAATCAGATCAAAAATTCTGGACCAATTGAGAGGGCTTCTATGTTACAGGGTTTGAGATTGGGGATCTCCTAATGACCACTTGTAAGGAAGGGATGGCAATCAGACTTCTACATTAATGATCTGAAGGAAAATACTTTGTTTCCTGTTCCTTAACAGGAATAGTTCCTTAACTATTACAGAACCACAGTCTTAACAACAAGGTTGTTAGAGTCAGAAGGGACCTTGGTGTTAGAGCTGGAACAGACCTTGGAAATCATCTGTGAAGTGACTCAAGGATTGTGGCAGCCCAGAGCGGGGCACAGGTGGCTAAGTCCCAACACATCTTTACTAAATCCCTTCACAAGGTATTTTACAGGAAAACCCATATGTTAAGCAGAGAAAAGTGGATGTGGTCAATTAAAGCTGAAGTGCCTCTTAGACCCCTCACTGGCTCCTGAGGGCAGTTTGAAAATCATCAACACACTTCAACCTGCTGATTTTGAGCTGTCGCAGCAGACAGCCTGAAACAGTGGGAACACCCAGAGCCTGAGAGCCGGCCAGACCTGAGGTTTAAGTCCAGCTTCACCACCTCATTAAGATGTTTGTCTCTGCCTCGGACACTACTAGCTTTTCACACAAAACCTTTATATTTGGTCACTTTTTTCTCTATCCACCTATGCCACAGGGTAGGTGTGTGGGGTTACACCTATATGCATTTCTATGAAGGACTTCACACTGAGAAACATCTCCCTCAGGAAATTTATAACCTGTGCTTTCTTTTATTCATATAGAGTCATTGCTATTTACCTTTTTGTTAAAGTAAGAGGTTGTTGCCTTCACTATACACATCACTGTCTTTCCTTCAAGTGTGGTAAAACACTATAACATGGAAAATGTCTATAATATATTTAAGTTAATGCAGATAATACAAAGGCATAATGATTAGCAGCTGTGTAAAATATAAGCACAAAAAAGAGAAGGAAATAATAATAAAAATTACAAGGTATGTAAAATGCAAGGTTTTGTTTCGTTTTGCTGAAATCAACATGTCTTACTTTAAAATATCGCTGGAAATAGAAGTTTACTTTACCAGTTAGAGACTTTAATTGATAGTTAATATGAAGCCATTTGGACTTGCCTGGTGGCTCAGCAGTAAAAAAGCCACCTGCAATGCAGGAGGTGTAAGTTCGATCCCTGGGTGGGGAAGAGTCCCTGGAGGAGGGAATGGCAACCCACTGCAGTATCCTTACCTGGAATATCCCATGGACAGAAGAGCCAGTTCAAAGAGTTGCAAAGACTTAGACCCAACTGAAGCAACTGTGCATGCACACACGCATGAAGCCATTTAACATGTTCGGTTTCCTGGCCCTGGCCACCACTCTGGCTGGCAAATGCCCTGAGAGGTGAGCCAGCTGAGGGTGAGAGAACCAGGCATCTGGGCTGAGGGCAGAGGTGGCAGAGTTTGGGACTTCCTGTGGGTCTAGAATTCACAATAAGGGTCATCTGAAAGTCTCTATCCAGAGACAAATTTTAAACCAATGACCACCAACCAAGCCTTCAATCCAAAGGGCCTTGTCAGAGACAGAGATGATTAGAAAGGGCAACCTGGAGAACTTCTTTGGGCTGCAGAGCAAATCCAGAATTGTTTCTCACTACTTTGCTTAGGTTAGGGTTGCTTCTAACCCTAACCCTGTAGCCTTCCCTCTGGTGGGACCTGTCTGGTTTCTTTTCACTCAGCATACTAATTTTTAAGTTTATATTGTTACATATTCGATAGATTGTTCCTTTTATTGTTGGCAGATATTCCAATGCCAAATTTATGTATTTCCCTATTAACAGACAGTTGGATAGTTTCCAATTTGAGGCTATTGTTAATAAAGCTAATAGGAATATTCTTGTACAGGTCTCTTTTGTGGACCTTGGCATTCAACACTCTTGCATAAATCCTTAGAAGCAGAAAAGATGGGTCAGGAGGTGGGTGTATGCTTAACTGCTTTCCAAAGTAATTGGGTCATTTTGCATTCCCACTCAAAGCAATTCTCCCTTTTTTTAATTTGAAGTGACATGAATTTGAAAAGAAAAAAAAAAACAAAAGTGAGTCTTATGGAAAAATGAGAGGCAGTGAAGAAAGCACTTCCTAAATTATTTGGAATAGTCAAGAAAACCTGTCTATAAGGCACAAAGCTATTTGACAGCTGATCCTCTGGGCAAATGCTTTTATTTTGATCATTGGTTTGGAAATAATTTTAGCCACTTAGATCAAAAGTTTTCACAAAGATGATTCAAGCAAAAGCCCAAGAGGAGAACTCATATAAAGAACCCTTCAGATGAGCGTGGCACTGTGTTAAATGCAAGAGAGAGAACTCTTCCCACTTGGCATGCTTGTTTACTGGGCCAGTCGAGGCTCTGACAAATGAAACAACATTTTGATGCCTAACACAGTTCGCCCCCAGGCACTGAGTCAGCTTTGTGTTTCCCATGAGCTTTGCTTCAAACAAACAGATCGGAGAACTTTATTAATTATGCACTCTGGGGCATAGGGCTGTGATAGACACCAGGCTCTGTACACAGCCTGGTAGCCAGTCTTCAGCTTGTTCCCGGCAGAAAAGGGATCCCTAAGTCCTAAAACCTACAGTGTTGTTTTTGTTGGTTGTACAGCACTCAGTAAGAGAAAATGAAAGCAATAAAGGCAGAATGTAACTCCATTCTCAGTAACTTTAGGAGGTGCTCCATGCAATTTTTTTTTTCTATTAGGAGAATTAAACATTGTCAACAAGCTGAATATCCACAAATCTGAAATGATTACATCAAAGCCTGTCTCACTCCTGCAGTTGGTGGGAATTATTGTGTGCTTAAAAACAGAAAAATGACACAAGGAGGTCTCAGAGAAGTCCTGAGGCAGCAGTGTGCTGAGCAAAGGGCCTGCACAGACACAGAATGGCAGAAACCTGATCTGGGACTCCAAGCCTCAGTAGGCAGTTATTTCCAGACAGCTCCAGAAAGGACTGGGGCTTGGTCCTGGGCAAACTAGTGAATTTTCTCATGGCTTTTATTATTATAAGTGGCTTAGATGCCAGGGGGAGAGGAATAAGGAAGTCTTTTCTTTTCTTTTGAGTACCTACCACTTGCAAGGCACTGTGCCAAGCACTTACCTCGCATTAATTGACTTAGTCCCCATAACAGCTCCATGAAGTAGGTGCCACTATCTCCATTTCAGAGATGAATTTTGCCCCAGGAAAGTTAAATAACTTGTGGAAATTCCCCCATCTTAAGGGATAAAGAGTCAGTATTTAAACCCAAATCCTTCTACTCCAAATGCCTACTCTACACTTTATGGACAGCAAGTGAAGTGAAAGTTGCTCAACTCTTTCCAGCTTTTTGTGACCTTTGTCATCCAACTCTTTGTGTCCAACTCTTTGTGACACCATGGACTATACAGTTCATGGAATTCTCCAGGCCAGAATAGTGGAATGGGTAGCCTTTCCCTTCTCTATGGAATCTTCCCAATCCAGGGATCAAACCCAGGTCTCCTGCAATGCAGGCGAATTCTTTACCACCTGAGCCACAAGTGAAGCCCTATGGACAGCAAAGAAAGTTGTAAAGAAGTTTTTAAATGGGCAGCTGCTACCTTAGCTATGGACAAGAGCACCAGGCTCAGATTGAGAAGCTGGGGTTGAAAAGGAAAATACGTTTTTCCCTTAAGTTCTACTCATAACTGCTCTCCACTGCCCTGCTTTAGCTTCTTTTCCTATCAGCTCAGCTCAGTTCAGTCGCTCAGTCGTGTTTGACTCTTTGCAACCCCATGGACTGCAGCAGGCCAGGCTTCCCTGTCCATCACCAACTCCCGGAGCTTGCTCAAACTCATGTCCAGCGAGTTAGTGATGCCATCCAACCATCTCATCCTCTGTCGTCCCCTTCTCCTCCTGCCTTCAATCTTTCCCAGCATCAGGGTCTTTTCAAATGAGTCATTTCTTCACATCAGGTGGCCAAAGTATTGGAGTTTCAGCTTCAGCATAAGTTCTTCCAATGAATATTCAGGACTGATTTCCCTTAGGATTGACTGGTTGAATCTCCTTGCAGTCCAAGGGACTCTCAAGAGTCTTCTCTAGCACCACAGTTCAAAAGCACCAGTTCTTTGGCACTCAGCTTTCTTTATAGTCCAACTCTCACATCCATACACGGTTACTGGAAAAACCATAGCTTTGACTAGATGGACCTTTGTTGGCAAAGTAATGGCTCTTCTTTTTAATATGCTGTCTAGGTTGGTCACAGCTTTCCTTCCAAGGAGCAAGCATCTTTTAATTTCATGGCTGCAGTCACCATCTGCCATGATTTTAGAACCCAAGAAAATAAAGTCTATCACTGTTTGCACTGTTTCCCTATCTATTTGCCATGAAGTGATGGGACAGGATGCCACGATCTTAGTTTCTGAATGTTGAGTTTTAAGCCAACTTTTTCACTCTCCTCTCACTTTCATCAAGAGACTCTTTAGTTCTTCACTTTCTGCCATAAGGGTGGTGTCGTCTGCATATCTGAGGTTACTGATGTTTCTCCAGGCAATCTTGATTCCAGCTTGTGCTTCCTCCAGCCCAGCGTTTCTCATGATGTACTCTGCATATCAGTTAAATAAGCAAGGTGACAATATACAGCCTTGATGTACTCCTTTCCCGATTTGGAACCAGTCTGTTGTTCCATGTACAGTTCTAACTGTTGCTTCTTGAACTGCATACAGATTTCTCAGGAGGCAGATCAGGTGTCCTGGTATTCCCATCTCTTTAAGAATTTTCCACAGTTTGTTTGTTCTCTTTTCCTATGAGAAAAGTTTAATAAAAAGTGTTTTCCTGTGAGAGCACTGCCTCCCTGAGCAACTATAGTCCACAGTAACTGACCTTGAGCTGCTGGTGAGTTTTTCTGGTTTCCCCTCCAAGCCTCCAAGCAATCTACCTTCCTTTTCTATTGTAAAGGAAAGCCACCTGACCTTCTTTACTCCCCATCTTATTTAGAGACATTCACCAGCACTAGAAAGTCATGGTCTATTTTATAAGCCACACAAACAGCAATGCATCGATTCACTACCCATCTACTGTGTGTTTTGGGGTCTTCTGGGTAGTAACAGGTTGGAGCTTGCTGTGCCCTTATTAAACTGTGAAGGTCACTTCTCTTTAAGGATCCGTCATCAGCGAACCCTTTGCTTCCTCTCCACAAATGTGTCTCTTCCAGAGCCTTTTGCAATTATGGCTTGTTTCTCTAGGTTTCATATGGCAGGCGTCTGAGCAGAATTAAAAACATAAGCACGTGCAAAAATAATCCGCTTCCCAAGATAGTAAATGCTGAGAAGTTCTATATTAGAACACACTGTGAATGCTGACTGGCTGGGGCATGATTAACCTAATAGGCTTAAAGTTCCACTTGCCATGCACATCTGTTAGGACACGAGCAACACTCAGAGGCCCGTAATCCACAAGACTGAAGTCCTTTAGAATTGCCCTGTTGCTCACTAGCAGCAGAGGGCTCAAGCCCTAGAACATCACCAGGACAGCAGCATTACTACCTCGGCAAGATGGGGCTAAGGAAGTGAAGAGAGCTGGTTGCAAGTTTAGGACATTGCACCTTGGACTTCAAAGGATTCTGGCCTGCAGATTGCCTGGATGAACTAGTAAGACTGCCTTCTGTTCCTATTTTGAATACGATTCTCTGAAAATTGTGAGAGTTGCAGGTGGGAGATGACGACAGGCTGACATCATGGGATGCACACCTTCCCACAGTGATCTTGTTAACAGTGTTGCCAAGAGTGGCATCCAGTTTTTTAAAAAGCCCAAAGCAATTCTTCCAGGACATCAGAGGGCCAGTGCAAGAGGCTCCCTCCCTTTGCTGGTTCAAAGTTCCACCTGCTATGACCCCGGAGGGGGCTCGTCCCAGGGACAGCGGGCAGAAGAAGAACAGCCTAGTCCCAGGTGGACCCAGACTGTGGCTGACAGTCTCTGTCAGCTCACCAGGGATCCCACTGCAGGCAAAGTAAAGGATATGGAGAGACTGATCCCAGGAACCAAAACCTCCCCATCTCAACTGAACAAATCACAAAGCTGCATGGCTACGGACATTCCATTCAAGAGACAGAGCTCCCATGGGTCACAAGGGGCAGCCTTTTCCGAGGAAGAGAGTGAAGAAAGTAATACCCAGGAGACTTCCAAATGGGCAAAGAGACCAAAATGTCACAGGTCGAGCAAACAGGGCCATTACCGCCAAACCATCCTTCCTGCCCACGAGTCTGAAGACAAGGTGGACTTCCCCGAGACCCTGGTGAAGGCCCACCAGCGCACTTACACCTATCTGCATGCCTGCCTCTCCAAATATGAAGCAGTTCTGAGCATCACCCATCGGGCCACCCAGACCCACGAGCTGCTGCAGCCCATGGTTAGCTTCCTGATGCTGTGTTTCGATGAGGTCAACCAGCTCTTGGGAGAGATCTCCAAGGATGGAGAAGAGCTCCTCCAGGAGGTTCGGGAGGATCTGGCTTGGCCGTTGAAGAAAGGAGAGCCCCAGGAGCAGCCAGATCTCCTGCAGCAGCTTCTGCAGTACACAGTCAGCAAGCTGCAGGAGCTCAGCGGCACGGCGGCCTTGCTCACCAGCAGCCTCCTGGAGGGCTCTGGCAGCTACTTCCACGCCACTGCAGGCCACCTGGAGAACAAGCTGAGCACAAAGAGAGGCGCGGATGAATGCATCCTCAGGACTCTGGGGCACCTGGAGAGCTTGGCAAGCAGCCACGGCGACCCTGAAGCGTGGGGTCTACCCCTGTGCTCTGAGGACAGTGGCATCGGTGCGGACAGTGAGTCCGTGCAGCTGGCAGACAAGCTGAGCAAGCAAGCCAGCTGCGACTTAGTGCCGGAGGCTGCAGAGTGGAGGCCGGCGATTTCACCCACAGTGGAGGCCAGGCTGTCAGGACACACCTGGCAGCAAGGTCCATTCCGGACGGGTTTAGACGGACCCCAGGACTGCCCACTCTCAAGGCCTCTCACAGCTAAGATTCATCCAGCAGTGCAGGGTGGATCAGGGAGCCTCTGGCCCTCCATTGCATGCCCAGAAGATACTGCCTCCAGGCCTTGGGGGCTGGGCCAAAGCACTCCATGCGGTCCCCCTGGGATGGGCACTTCTGGTGAAGCACACCTTTCTAAAGGCTCCAGGTGCATGGGCACTCCATCCCTCAGTGAAGGTGAGGACAGCAGCTCAGAGGAGGAGGAGGACAAAGGAAGCTGCCGGAGTCCATATACCTGGCAGGAAAACGCTTCCCATCCAAGGCCACGGTCTTCACCTGCCAGTGCCGAAAGCCCATTTCAGCCACACCCCCGTAGGCTCAGGAGCCCCCAGGCCCGGGAAATGGTTCTGAAGATGAAGGAAGCAATCAGCGAAAGGATCAAGTTTGTTCCTGTGCCCTCTGAGCACCAGGACTGGATGGAGGAAGAGGACAGGACCACGGTGCCCCCGAGACCCAGCACAGCCAGCGGCAGCAGGAGGGTCCCCTCGAGGCAGAGGAGGTCCCAGTCCGAGGGGTGTCTGAAGAGCCACACAGAGGATCACACCCTGCAGGAGCTGCGGAGGGTCCAGAGGGACCTCAGCCAGAGGCTGGAGGCATTTTACATCGCTCGATGGCAGGGGCAGAGCCAAGAGCCAGTCACGCAGCCCAGAGCTGCAATGTTGAGGCCTGACAACCGCTGCCGGGTGGTCCCAAGCAGCGCCATCAGCAAGCTAAAGTCATCCCTCACCAAGAACTTCAGCATTTTGCCAAGTCAGGACAAGAGCATCCTCCAGAAATGCTGCTCCCACCCTGAGGGAGAACAGCCTGGGCAGGGAAAAGCTGAGGGGCTCCCAAACATCATCCCACCAGGGGAGAGGGCCAGTGAGGTTCCAGGAGTCAGGGACCAGACCATCAGGAGCTGCCCCACCAGAACATCAGTCAAGAAACTCATTGAAACCTTCAGTCCCACCGAGAGTCTAAGGACACTGGGGGATTCCCGGGACTCAGGGCTGAGCCCCTGCCCCAAGAAGTGGGGGATCCCCACCATGCCTCCCAGATTCCCCATTTACAGAGGGCTGGCCCCGTTGTACCCAAAGCCTCGGATTTCTCCAGCAGCGGGTGGAGAATCTCACAGGATGGGCCCAGGCTGGAGGCCCTTAGCTCCTACTTTTCCCCCTCTGCTCACAGCTGAAGCAGTCAAGAGTGAGGACCTCAACTGGGAAACAGAGGAGAACCCAGAGGATCTCCCTCCGCCGCCTCTGGAAATTCTGATGGACCAATCATTCACTTCTCTAGAGCCCCCGGAGAGTGGCAAGCGAGCAGAGAGCCCCCTTGAACGGACCCACGTGCCAGGGCTGGGAGGGACTGGCTCTGCCCGGAGAACGTGGGCTTCCCCAAGGCTAAGAGCCTCCATGAGCCCCACTGACTTGCTGCCCAGCAAGAGCACCACCACCCTCACCAGGGCCCGAAGCGGAGAGCCAGGGAACAGCAAGGGCAGCTGCAATACCGGAAAGCTCGCCTTGGACTTCGACCACCCACCAGCAGCTGGCGGAAACGCAGAGGTGCAGGGCAGCAGGACGCAGAGTCAGGTACGGGCAGACAGGGCCTCAGGCCTCTCCAAGCCTCCCCGGAAGGTCATCCACTGGCTGCATTCGAGCCACACATCCGGGCAGAGCAGGATCTCAGAACCCAGCCTGAGCAGGCCGATGCGGGGACTGCATTCTCCCGAGGCCCCAAGGCAGACCCAAGGCCGAAGCCCCGTGCTGGTCAGGAAGGCCTCTCCCACAAGGGCGCACTGGACGCCCAGAGTGGACAAGAGGCACTCGGGCCTGTCCTCCACCCACAGATCTGCCCAGCCAAGTGCACCCTGTGTGCATGGATCCCCTAGCCCACCCCTCAGCCCTCCAGTGAGTCCCAGGGTGCTAAGCCCCCCAACGGTGAAGAAACGAGCTTCCCCTCCCCTCCAGCACAAGCTGCCCAGCCCTCCCTCAGCAAGCCCACTCGCTCAGCACAAGATCTCCAGTCCCCCTACCCAGTGCACAGAAGCCGGGTCCCTGGCCTCTGGCCCCTCCCCATCACCCCCAGCGTCTCCCAGTCAGGGGCCCAAGGAAACACGAGATTCTGAAGACAGTCGGGCAGCCACGGCATCTGGAAACACACGTTCCATTTTCTGCCCAGCCACCGCCTCTCTGTTTGAAGCTAAACTACCACTCTCAACAGTACATCCACTCACCCCACCATCGCTGCCCGCTGAAGCTGGGGGTCCTCTTGAGACCCCCACAGGAGGCTGGAGGGGCAGCTCAGGGCCACGAATGAGGGCGGATTCACAACGAGGGACAACGCTGTGTGCCCTGAACCCTCAACCTTTCATCCGAAGGACAGCCTCTGACCCCCGGCCGGGTGTCCGCCTTCACCTGCCTGTCCCAGGCGCCACCAGCAGCGCTTGTGAATCCCAGCATGGCCAGAGCAGGTAAGGAGAATCCTTTGGTTTGGGGAACAGAGCTGAGGGGCCCTTAGGATCATCTGGGTCAGAAGTTTTCAAGCTGTGCTCCGAGAGAAGAACAAGTTAGAAAGGGGGTATCAAGATATCCGGTCTCCCAGTGTCCCAACCTGAAGCAGCAATTTTTCATCTGTTACACATTTCAGGTTCCCATGAAAGATTTCAAAGTAAGAGACTCTGCTATAATACAAATAAAGTTTAAAACAACTAGGTTGGTCCAGCCACACATGCCCCTCATTTCACAGGTGGGGAGATTGAGACTTAGCCCCCCCAAATTGAGTCACAGTGACCTATCTGGAACCAGCAGCTTGATTTCTGTCCTTTCTGGTTTACATCAGTAGACCTGCATCTTAGCGGGAGGTGCTTTTTGGTCCCAGGACTTTCTTTAAACTCTTTAAAGTTGAGACCCTCAAGAGGCCTTTGTGCATTGCATCTATTGCTTTTTACTGCATTATAGTAAAAAAAAAAGTTGAGAGATGTCTAGAGTATTTATTAATTTTTAAAATGCCCCATTCTATGTTAACATAAATAAGGAAAAGTAACTATTTTTTCCACAACAAAAATAAATTGAGTGAGTAGAGTGACACTGTCTTTTAGTTTTGCAAACCTCTGAAGTTTTGCAAACCTCTTTAGTGTGTGGGCTTCACAGAAAGACAGCTGGGTTCTCAGACCTTCATCCACAGGCACTCCGTTGTGATGTCACACATCCTGTAGTCTAGAAAATTCCACTCTGCATTCATGAAAGAATGAATGGGAAAGGCACAAAACATCTTAATATTATGATGGACACAGTTTTGACAACTTGGACACAGCACCTTCCTCGAAAAGGTCTGGAAGGCAGCCAGGGGACACGCTTTAAGAACGGCTGATCCTGGAGGTATTGAGTATAAAAGTTTGGTTTCCTCTTACTCCTGAGGATCCCCAAGCCTGCCTCCTTCTCCATTTCCCCTTTCAGAGTGCGTAGAGGAGAAACAACACTTTCCATGAGCACTGATCACGAGAATGCAGGCAGAAGGGCCCCCCTGCCTGCCCTGGGCCGGCTGAGTTCCAAGTGTGCCTGTCTCATGAAGGGCAGCTGAGGGGCATGTTCTTGGCCCAGACACGCAGACAGGCCTGGGCAGGCGGCTGTGAGAGGACACGACTCAAAGTATAGCCACTGCCTGGCCGTTGAAAGGACTCATATGGTGATGTGGTTATTTTACAGGATATACAGGGACATGTATCTTTCCCTGAATTGTAGCATGGGGAGAAACATGTACATCTGAGGTCGGTTAAAGAGGAACTCTTATCAGCGTGTCTTGATATCAGATCAGACAAAGCTCAGCCCGCACCAGCCCTTGCTATCTTTTCAGTGCCCACAGTTGTGTAAATCAGAAGTTAATTTCTGCCAGAGTGATACGTGTTACAGACTTCACAGTCTGTCGAGGCATAAATGGTAATTTTTCACAAAGTACTCAGCAGTCAATTTTAAACAAAGATATTATCTCGGGAAAGTTGTGCGTGATTATAGTTATATAAATTTCCCCAGCCACTTGAAAGAAATGAAATATTGATTATTTTTGCACGAATCTTAATGTAACGTTGCTCTTTTCTTAAATCTAAAATGAGGTTTCTACAACACAGTGCCTTTCATCTGAGAACCTCTATAAATGTTAATGTATTATTCCTCACACTCGCTACTTACTCAGTTATTAGATTTCTAAAACTGTGCCCTTCAGGAGAAGAGCTTGAGAGAACAGGGACAATAAAATGGCATTAATTAAAAACACTAACATTTTAAAACAGCAGGAGCAATAATAAAGTAACATAAAATTGTTCAAGGAGAAAATACTGCCATTCTCTCAGGCTTCTCCTCAGAATAGGGCAGCCTAAAAGGTTGTTTGATGTCCTGAATTTCAATATGCAGAGAGATGGGGCGAGGTGGGGAGTGACTGTACCTTGAAAGAGGGAGGAAGAGGAGGATGCATAAACAGGAGCCTTCCCAAGGTCACGTGGAAGGTCACAGAGTGACTCACACCTATTCCTGTCTCCTGGTCAGACCACACCTCCAGGCTCTTCCAGACTGTGAGATTGTGAGCATGTGATGGAAGTAGTGGGAAAACGCTCATTCCCCAGACACCCCTTACACTCCCCGCCCAACCCTTGTAAACTTGGCATCTGAGAGCAAAAGCCGACCAGCTCTAAGAGCAGGACGTTTGCAGCTCTGTAGCAGACAAGCATTTTTTCTGCCGTCCTGGTTATGGGAAACAATGCCAGGGAACCGAGCGTGATTTCCCCAAGATCATGCAACAAGTCAGTGCCAGAAAGCCAGGAACTGCTCAGAACAGGCTGTTTCCCCAAGCAAGGACTTGCAGGAGCAGCCCCACCCATAGTATCTTGCAGCCAGAGCAGGCTTGCAGGACGCACTGGCCTGCATCTGGTGTTGATCTCCCATCTGTCATCCAGTGCTAGGCATGAGCCCCTTTTTTAGAAAACACGATGGTGTTGATACCTCCCCATCTCGGGGCCCGGAGATTGGGCACAGTCCTTGGAGGCTTCCCCAGGAAGCTCAGTTACTGAGCCTCAACTGTTATTTACATATTGAATCCTCTGGTGGAGGCAGCTGTCTCTCTCCAGGTCTCAGTGTGTCCAGACTTGCTCCCTTAAATGCAAACGCGGTGCTTTTACTCTCTGCCAGGACAGGACTAACCAGGCAGGGACTCTCAGCAGACATGTTTCCTGATCCAGAGACCCAGGCAGCCTGCTTCCCCATCAGGTCTGGGAACAGGTGGAACCACAGCCATACAGCAACTGAAAAAAATCGACCACCTGGCCTGAACCTCATGGACATGTAGGACCTGGCTGGGGGTGGGGAAGACACAATTCTGGAACCAAATCCTGTGTTAGACCTCAGTGTCAGCATCCACAGATGCTGGGTACCATAACCTGTCCCCTGGGCCTGCCTCTCCTGTTCCTGGTAGCTGCTCCAGTCCACAGGCAGCAAAGGGTCATGCCTCCCCCTGTTCCAAAGGGGCACAGGGAAAACAAACAGTAAGGTGGGAGCTGTTACCCACACATCACTGGGTCCTGCAAGGACTCATGGTGGGGCCAGAGGCTGGCATAGATAAGACTGGCTCTAAGGAACAGAGTGGGTTCCTCACTGCCTGAAAATCATGTCGGCCAATGTCAGTGCTCATTCACCCCACCCTCATTCCTGCCACTCTGATCTTGTCAGGATCCAAACTCGTCCTCTGCTGGTTGGATACCCCATGTAAGTCTAAGGATGCAGAGCTGAGCACACTCATAATACAGTCCAGAAGGTCCTGTTGTGGGCAGAGAGAAGGGCTTCTGGTCTGTGCACATGGAGAGCTGGGTCTCGTCCTGGCCCAGGGGTAGCTGATGGAGAGGCTCAGAGCCTCAGGTGCCATATGACAGAGTGGTCCTTCAGGTCCCTTGCAGGTGTAAACTTCTGGTCATGCTACAAAAGAGCACCAGTGACAGCTGACTACTTATTGAGTGCCTGTGATGTGCTGGGTAGTGCGCGGAGAGTTTTCCATGCTTCATCCAATATTGAAACTTTTGAGAGTCCTGTGAGATAGGCATCATTACTACCTCCTTTTGACAAAGAAGGAAACTGAGAACCAAGGCGATTAATCAACACACTCCAGGTCACACAGCTAGTAAGTGGAAGGGCCAGGGTGTGAACCTAGACAGCCGACTCCACCTTCCATGTGGTCGTTGCGGGACTAGCCTGGCTGCCCGTGGCCAGGGTGGCTCTCTGAGCTGGTTCCCCATCTGGCCTAGGCTTGCTCCGTGCTTGGGACCACCCTCTCTTCTGTGCCGCCAGAGCACACTGGGTGGCCCTCTTTGTTCAGAGCTCCTTCACTGTGGCACTCAGCAGCTGGGAAGCTCTGTTTTAGTCAAAGGCCAGGTCTGGGCCAAGCAGTTTTCATTTTATTCCATTCAGGAAAAGGGTGGCAGCGGAGCAAAGCCGGGTTGTTTTTGCATTTGTTTTATTTTAGCTTCTGCTATTAATCGTTGGTGTTGCTTTTATTTTTAATTCAACTAGCTAAGCCTAGCCCTTTATGGAATAAGAAGTGGTGGTTCAGATGGTAGAGAATCTGCCTGTGATGCAAGAGATCCAGGTTTGATTCCTGGGTCAGGAAGATTCCCCCAGAGGAGGGCATGGAAACCCACTCCAGTATTCTAAACTGGAGAATCCCATGAACAGAGGAGCCTGGCGGGTAATAGTCCATGGGGTCGCAAAGAGTCAGACACAGCTGAGCAACTAACACTTTAAAACAAAACAAAATAAAAGCCCGAGTTCTTGAGGGATCTGTTTTGTTCAGAGCTGCAGGATCTGATTGTCCCAGGAAAAAACAGGACTCAGCTTGTCCTCCGAAATGCCAGGAGCATGTCTCCCATGGTGCCGCACCAGAGGAGACGCCCACAAGAACAGCCCCAGCAGGCAAAGCTGAGACGGAGAGGCAGGGGCCGGGCACGAGGGCCCACCAGGCCTGCGGGCGACACAGACAGGAGGGCTGGAGGGAGACAGAATGGCGAGGGGGCGGGGCCAGAAGCCACGAGGGGGGGTTGACTGGCACCTGTGCTTTCTCTCTGCAGCGGCAGCGGCAGCGAGGAGAGCCCCGAGGACCCAGGGCCATGGAACAGCCCCTGTGGCCTAGAACTCAAGGGCAGCGGCAGGGGTGCCCCATCCCCAGAGCTCTGTGTGCTGGGCCACGGGCTACAGCGAGAAGCCAGCGCGGGCCATGCCCAGGACAAGTCCCAGCAGAAGGAAGTCACCTGATGGGCTGCCGGCTGAGTGACACTGATGTCAGTCACCCCAGAAAGCAAGGGTAACAGCCAAGCGTCAGCCCCAGAGAGGGTAGGCCAACCAGACTCCTGCTGAGATGCAGGAAAGGCCTGGAAGGGGCACTGCCCGAGGGGTCTGCTAAATTCTGAACAACTGCTGTGTGCAGCCCTGGGTCCTGGTTTGCCTCAAGGGTCGAAGATTAACTATCAATATGGACTCCACAATGACACTCTTTAATCCTTTAAGTGTTGGCCTTAATTTAGCAGGAAAATGTATTTCCAGCATGCTTGACGAGCCAGGTGTTCACGAAACCATCTAATTCTCTCAACAATGAAGGAAGCAAACAGCATTCTCCTAGTTTTGCAGCAAGAAAACCAAAGTACCCCCATGCCTGCTCACCCCCCAAGTGTCTTGTCTGAGCTCACCCAGCTAGGAAGAGAACAGGAAAACTTGCACAGAGGTGCCTGGCACTAGAATCTATTATCTTTCATTACTTTTTTTTTTTTAGCATTCCATTGCCCTTGACTATCCCATCACTCCATTTGCCTAAAGGGTGCACCTACTTGTACAAACAGAAAGCTTTTTTAAGGTTAAAAAGTGGCACGGCGTTCAAGTGCCCATTATGAGCTCTGTTGAAAAGCTGATTGTTCCAGAGATAAGAAGCCTGAGGTGAGATTATGACACATAGCTCCACCTACCCTCCTTCTTCTGCTTCCCAAGCTCAACTCCAAAGCCCTGAAAGCAAAGCCTCCAGCCCATTGGTGCCGTCCTGTTGCCTTTCCAGCTAAACGTGTCTCAGATGCTCTGTCCTACGCACCCACAGACCTCTCAGACTGAGTGGGTACAACCAAGCCTCCCAAACAAGGCAGCCTTTTCTCTGTGCCCCATGGGGACTGAAGCACAGAAGGACGTGTGGGTAACGGGTGCGAATGTACACACACACACACACACACACACACACATACACACACACAGCCAATCTCCCGCAGGGGTTTCTCAGCCAACTTTATTCCCAGTCATCTGCAGACCTTCTGCTGGAGTTGAAATTGAAGTGAAGAGCCATCGTTCATGCCAAAACCCTGCGTCTGCCAATTGAGCTAGATATTTGCGGCAGCTTTCGGAATTTTTCCACTGGAGGCTGTGGCGTGCTTTCTATTTAGAAAAGAATTTGCAGTAATTGGGTGATTCAGTGCCAGCCCAGTGGGTTGTCAAAAGACAAGAGTTCTCACCCACAGGGTACAGCAAAGGGGCAATCCTCCACCTTTGCTGCAAAGCTGACTTTTTAAGTTTGGAAAAAATTAAAGTCTTCAAGCCCTGTCTTGTTGAAGTGGATTGTGACTCAAGAACACGTTAAACTGGGTCCTGAGAATTCAGCTACCACCCCCACGGACAGGCTGAAACTCTGAATAAGGGAATCCCTCCTTGACCTGTCCAGATACTCGGAGGTGACAGGGACCATCTCTTCCAAGGCATCCAAGGAAGTATTGATTAGACTACCACAAGGGGCCACAACTTGCTCCTCTATGGGGAAATGTCTGTGAACGCCCACTGTGAGATTGTGTTTGCTGTGTATCTGCTCTAACCCTCAGAGCAGAACTCAGCCCACTGTGGGGCGGAATCACACCCCAGGCAGGAGGGTGGACCCTGGGAACTGCCTAGGCTGCAGGAAACCCTGGAAGTTTAAAGCCACCCAAGCAGGCAGGACCTGGGTAAGTGTGTGAGAGCAGCCAACTTCAGGGAACTTGTTTGAGGTAGGGATAAAACTTGTTCAGGCCATCTCCCTGCATGGTTAGGCTGGCAGCATGCTGCCAAGGGCTGGGCCCCATAGGCAAGCTTTCAGGAAGCAAGCAGCGCGGAGCCATCTAGCCTAGAGGTAAGAACTGGTCAGAAGGGGTTCTGCCCTGTGAGAGGTTTCGAGGCCAGCTTCCTGGAGGTCTGAAGAAACAGCACAGAACCCCAGCTGCCAGGAGATGAGACAGGGATCCCGCTGATGAAACTGGATGTTACGTGGGGTCATAACCCCAGCAATGACAAGTCTAGTGATAGGATGAGAACAAGGAACCAGATCTGAAAGAATGGAAAGTGAGGCTGATTTCCAGCCCAGACCCCGCCACCCCTGACCCACAAAGGGCTTATCCTAGAGGTTTGGGGCTGGTTTGAGTGTGGGGGGTGGTGCCAGTTGGGCTGAGTGTACCCAGCTGCAGTGATATGAGGAAAAATAGGCAGCTAGGAGCCAGGCAGCATATTATGTAACGGAGGAGGCTCAGTATCAGAGAGAATGCCCTGGAAAGGTCTGGAATGAACCACTGCTGCCTCCATGAGGGTGCCTGGCAGGAGGTTCTGTAAGAGGAGAGCCCCACCCCCATGAAAGCTAGGCTGGTAAAATAGCAGCCAACACCCACCCCTCCTGTCTGTCCTGCAGGCAGTAGTGGAGGGATCCAGGGCACCCCGGATTCCTGCCATCAGCAGTGAAGTAGCTGACGAGTTCCCCTCCCCCCACCTCCACTGAGCACCTGCGCCAGGACAGGGCCAGGCTGCCGCCATATATTCTCATATGTCATGTAATGAGAGACCCAGAAACCTCTAGGCCCAGGCAGCAGGGGCAATGAGCTAGTATAGCCATCAAGATGCCCAAGGACCCAAAGGCTTCAAGAATCCCAAGTCATCTTCTGGGAGAGTAGCAAAGAGGAGGGGTTACTGAGGCCAAAGAGCTGGGAGGCAGTAAAGGTCTAAGATGAAGCAGTGCCAAGCTAGCCCAGGGACAGATGAGCCAAAGAAGTGTTTCGGGGCTACTATCCCAACCACGGGTTCCCCTTGTGGCTCAGAATCCTGGTAAAGAATCCTCCTACAATGTGGGAAAACCTGATTCAACCCCTGGTTTGGGAAGATCTCCTAGAGAAGGGAACAGCTACCCACTCCAGTATTCTGGCCTGGAGAATTCATGGACCGTAGAGTCCATGGGGTCACCAAGAGTCAGATATAACTGAGCGACTTTCACTCACTTTCCACTCACTCATCCCAACTACTGCACTCAGACCAAATTACATTCTGAATTAAACTCTATAAAAATAAATTAAATCCACCCCATTGAACCACTTGTGTGAAAATCCATTGTTTCACCCTTCCTGTGGCCAGGCCTTTCCTCAAACCTGTGTCTTTGGCTCTGCCTTGGAAAAATCTCACTGTTGGTGGCCATGTGGTGCAAGCCCAGCTCTAGAGCTTCTCAGATGGGTCACTCTTACCCGCCTTCCCCCTGTGCCTAAGACCCTCATCCATGTTGGGTCCAATCTACTTTCTGTGCTCTAGGGGAAGGGAAAGCAGAGATTTTTTGTTTTGTTTTGTCTTTTTTAATTAATTAAGCCAATGAACCCAATCCGTTAAAGACATGATTCTGTTCTTTTTCTTCATAGTTAGAAACCAAGAAGGAAAGTTGAGTATAAAGGCAAAAGCAAGCCTACATAGGAGATTCATTTAAGGGGTGCATATCATACCCAGACTCCTCTTGGGGCCAACTCCTTTTCTTCTTGGGGGATGGCACGGCCATCCTCCATGCCCATGGGGATCCCAGAGGTGCGGAGAGGGAGGTGTTCAGCCCCCTCATTATCCAACTCGTTAGTAACATAGCAAAGAGTTCTGCCCCAAGGGAGAACCATAGTTTTCTAGCTCTGCCAAAAGGATTCATAGAGTAAAAAAAGAAAATATAATATTTAAGTGGAATAGTGATAGCTTTTTGCAAATATAAAAACAATCTTCAGAATGAAATATAACTTCCTTCCATAACTTGGGTCTGTGTGGTTCTTTACTGTGAGCATGATCTATGTTCCTTCCTTGCATCATATACCCTGTCCAGAATCTAAAATAACCCATGTTGATAGAAAATTCAGGGCAGACACAGACAAAAGAGACTTTACTTTCATTGTGAAGAGCTTACATTTGACAAGACTTGCCTCATAAACCCTACAACGTGAATGAAAGGGATTTTGAGAAATATATTCTTTTTTCCTAAAATAACCCAGTATTTTTGTAGGTATCAGGGGAGCTGGTGCCATGAATTATTAAGTGTCAATATGCTTGTCAATTAATCATCTGGTTGACTGTATACAGGCTGCCAACATCCACTCTATCTGCCAAAGCAAACTTATCAAAGGTAATATATTTTTAAGTAGCCCCACATCAGTCTGTTGAACTGCCATAAAGTAAATGTGTTTCAAGCCTATATTAACAGAACATGTTATACTGCACTACGGTTTCCTCCTTGTACTACCAGAAGTTTAAATAAAGTTCCATCAATCCATTCAGACAGTTTTATGAAATGTAATTAAAGATGCATCGCACATGCAAAGGAGCAAACAGTTAATTCACTCGGGACTCTAATTCAGTTTTATGGAGGACCCTGGATGCTGCTGGCTTGATTACACTCCTGGACTTCAGAAAGTAACTTTACAATAGTCTGTGGGCCCTGCATTAGATGACTGAAGAAGTTGACCAACCTGGTAGTCTGGGTTCCAAATGCTGTAATTTCAGACATTCTTGAAGTCTGGCACCCAAGGCAACAATCTGACTGGAACACAGCAATGCTAAGGACTGAGGTAATGCCCCTAGACAAACCAGATGGGCCTGAAGTGAAGGAAGCAGAACAAAACAGAAGCAGAAGGAGAAAGAAGGGAGGACGTGGTGAATGTGATCATTGCTGTGGGAGGCAAACTCTCCCACTCCTCCTGGTTGGGCAGGAGACCTGACACCTCCATTGACTCGCCCTGTGACCTGGCTTTACAGGCTCATTTCTTCATCTACCAGGCCATAATAACAATGCTAATCAACTAATCCTGCCATCTGTAAGACATGAGCAAACCTGCCTTTTCTAAACCATCTTTTGGAGCCATTGGAGGGGACTGAAGTCATAATCCCTCTGTCATCTTTGTTTTTAGTGTTCAGTTCTGCTGTCTCTGCATGCTAAGATTCTGATTAAGGGAAGAACTCAAGCCTATTTCCCCCTCCTAGATCTGCGCTTTGATCCTTAGAGAAAGATAAAAACAGCTGTCAAACTCCGCTAGAATTGACTTCCTTCTTTGAAGAGTTCGTGTCTTTCAAAGTGAAAAGACTTTAAAACATTTTGCTGGCAATCGCAACTACATATGTCAAACATACCAAACAGGGGAAAAGCAAATTAAGCTTCTGAATCTCCCATTTATTCCCACATTGAGTCGTAAGTGATCTGTCAGTCAGCTGATAGGAATGACTGGCATGTCTTCAGAACAGCAGGTTTTACTGGGATAAGACTAGAGTTAATCATAATTATTTCTTTGTGTATAATACTCTACTTTTTCAAAATACAATTATCTACACTGTTTCATTAGATCTTTGGGGGGAAAAAAATCCTAGGAGATGAACAAAGTAAGTATTTTTTCAATGCCTTTTACAAATGGAGTAAGAGAGAGGTTGAGAGATGTCAGAAATTTTCCTCCAAAGACACATTGTCAGCCTATGGCAAAGAAAGTCCCCTATTCCCTGGCTAGCCTTGGTTCTAAAACCTAGTGCAACAATGTTCAGATTATTCCGGGGGACAGTTTAGGAAAACCACAAACTTCTCTGGAAGAAATTCTCCGTTTTCTCCAACTTTTACAGAAAGGAAATTATGTTTCATATCCAGCCAAAGTCTAGCTATAGCAATAACCATTCCTATTAAACTTAGATGGAAACTCAAAATTTCCAAGAAAATTTTATAAAATAATACTCCCCTCTACACACCTCAACCACTTCCCCATCCCTCCCCTCCATGCACACATAAAACTGTCCCTGACATTAAGGAAAAGAAAAGTCTTTTCAAAAAATATTTGTTGATCATTGTCATGACCCCCAGAGTGGGCTTCCAGGTGAAGCCTTCTTTCAGGAGCAGACGAAGCCTTACTCTGGAGACACCTCTTCTACTTTATTGTCAGTGTCCCAGAGCAGTAAAAAACTGCTGGATGAGACAAAAAGGAAATACAGCCCCTGGGAAACAAATTGCCTTCATGAAAATTATTTATCTGGCTTTTTTTTTTCTCCTTTGGAAGCGGAAAGGATTGGCTATGTTTACAAAACCTGGTGACATGTTAAAGCTTTGGTTCAGTTAACAGCTTCTGACAACAGCCCACAGAGGTGCTGGATCACTTTCTGGATGTAAAAATTCTCAAGGAGAACCCAAGGTGATGCTAATAATAGCTGTCAACCCACAGAGAGGTGATTATAAAGCTGTGATTAAAGCAAAACAAAACCTTCAAATGTTATAACCTTCTTCACTGAAATACCAGGTGGTAGGATACAGAGAAACCATAACACCCTCTGAGTAAGCCCCAGTGATGATACAGACCAAAGTAGGCCCCCTGAATGGTCCCTGACTCAGAAATGCCCACCTGATGAGCAATCTGTACGCACAGTGATGCTGCCCTGTCTGCCTGCGCGGGGACTCCTGAAGCCCTGCTGAGAACAGGCAGTCAGGACGCTGCTTCTGCAACCTATCTGATCCTGGGCAGATCAGACTCCCAGGTCCCTCACTCCAGGGACAGGTCTATAGCTGAGAATAAAAATCTGATTTTTAACAAGCACCTTGGTTCCTATCTCCCTCCCTTCTCCAGTCTTCATGCCTCTTCCCAGACAAAGGTTTTATCAACCGCATTTGAGAAATACTGACTTAGGGATGCTTATTCCCAAGCGTGGACTAGTCTGGGACCCTAACCACCACTTAGAGCACTGAAGTTGTGGCCCAGGTGCTTCAGAGTGTGTAAGGATGACTGAGGTTTCTGATTCAGTTGGTCTGGGGTATGACCCAAGGGTCCACACTTTAACAAGCATTAGAGATGCTGCTGTTGCCAGCAGGCCATGGTCCACATGGTGTCTACACCTTCCCCAGGCCAACAGCCTCCAATAATGATGGCATACCTGAAACCTTCCCCTTTTCCCAGTCTTTTGCCTGCCCTTGAACCTCTGCCATAGCATGAATGATCTTGCCAAAACACTCCCTGGCTATAGCAAGCTCTGAATAAAGAGTTTGCACTTCTCATTGGGTTGGTTGTCATTGAGTTCCACAAATCCTATCCCCAACACACAAGATTGATAAGGGAAGATCAGAGAGGTTGACAAGTGGCTCCAAGGCCATGCACCAGAAGGAACAGTGCCTGGACTTGAGTCTAGCTTCTCTGACTCCAGTACCTGGCTTCCATCAGTCTCTGTCCCCAGCCAGGACACCCCAGGGCTGCCAGGTGGGGAGAGTTGACAGGTCAGATGCCCACAGGGCCAAAGCCATTGCTACTTTCTACTCCTCTGATTTTACTGTGGTTTCAGAATTTGGCCACCCATTAGAATCACTTGAGAAAAGAAAGAGAAGACAGAAAAGAAATGGGAAAAGAAACCATGAGATACACACATACACCGGAAAACCATTTAGTCATGAGAAAGAAGGAAGCCCTGCCATCTGTAACAACTTTAAGGAAACTTAAGGGCATTATGCAAAGTGAAATCAGTCAGATAGAGAAAAATAAATACTGCATGATTTCATTTATATGTGGAATCAAAAAAGGTGAATTAAAAAAGCAGACAGTAGAATGGTGGTTACCAGGGGCTGAGGAGGTAGGGGGCAGGGGCGGTGGGCTGTGCTATACGGAGATATTGATCAAATTGTACAAATTCCCAGTTATAAGGTAATAAGTTCTTGGAATCTAACATACAACATGGCTATTATTGCTAATTATTCTGTTATATAGATGACTGTTACCAAGAGAGTAAATCTTAAATGTTCTCAACACACAAAAACAGTAGTGATTATGTGGCTGGATGGAGGTTTTAGTCAACGCTATGGTGGTAATCATTTTGCAATATATAAATGTCTCAAGCAATACATTGTGAAACCAAGGCTAGTCATCAGTTAGACCCATTAAATTATAACTCGCTTAATAAATAATAGCTGTAACCTGGCTTCACTGACCAAGCTCACTTCAATTGTTTTTACAAAAACTTGTGTGTCTTCCAAGTATTATGTATTATTGTTTGCCCAAGTTGTTTTTCAGGAACTTGGAGTCAGGTGTTGCCCAGCTCAAGCCAGCTAAGACTGGTTGGGACCACCCACCCTCCAAATGGGCATATGTAAATGTCATGACCTGTTGACGTCACAGGGCCAAAAACTCCACTCTCAGAACATGCTAAAGCCACTGTCTTTTGAACATGTGTCCCATGAAGAAGCATGTAGCTTAGTTGAACCTGCACAGAGTGACAATCTTGTGTCTCCAGTCTCCAATCACCTTTCCCCACACTCCCCATGCCTCAGACCATCGCCCCCCTGCCGCCCTCCACCACCCCTCGCACTTCTTTATCCTATAAATGCCTATAAAAACAGAAAAGGCCGCTGCCTTGGCCCTACCCCATATGGATCAAATCAAAACCCCCAGGGGTGGGCCCAAGCCTCAACATTTTTTCAGATCTCACTGGATGATTCTGAAGTACAATCAGAATGGAGAAATGAAGCAGGGAAGAGAGAATAAGAGAAGAAGTGGAGCCTGTAAGAAAATGTCAAAAATTCCCAAGCGAGGAATTCCTAAGCATTTACACGTTTTCGGACAAGCCTGTGTTCCTTGAACCTGACCCTAGAGAGAGAGAAAGTGAGAGAGAGAGAGAAAGAGAAAAGCTCTTCCATAGCTCAAGGCTGTATTCCCACCCCAAGGGCATCTTGTAAGTAGGGCTCCTGGCTGCACACAACCAAGCAAAGAATGAAGTGGGCCTGTTCACACCCACCATGGTTTTCAGGACAGTTTTCATTCCCAATAAGCCTCGTTCCTCCGGGCACTCCTGACAGGCCCAGGTTACTAATAAACTGTCTTTCCTTTGCTTTAAAAGTAATATGAGAACTTTTTTTCTTAATTGGAGTATAGTTGCTCTGCCACATTTCTCCAGCCTCTGCTGTACATGAAGTGAGTCAGCTGTATGTGAACATATGCCCCTCCCTCTTGGGTCTCCCTCCCAGCCCGCTCCACCCCATCTCTCCAGGTCATCACAGAGCTGGGCTCCCTATGATGTCCAGCAGGTTCCCACGAGCTGTGTGCTTTACACACAGCGGTGCACAGACACCAGTCACAAGCTCCTGGCTTATTTCTACCCCCCTGCCCCACCCTGTGATCACACATCGATTTCCTACATCTGTCTCTCTATTCTTGCCCTGCAAATAGGTTCATCAGTACTATTTTCCTAGGTTCCACATAATTTCCTGAGGCACCCAGAACCATCCAGCCCCTCCACTGATTTGTGCCAGGAGTGTCACCCGCAGAGCCCAGCTGCCCAGAGACTAGATTAAAACCTAAGATAGTGAAAGGGGGGGGCGGGAAATGAAGTAAATCTTCTTTGCTTTTCAGATGTTTTCAGTTATTTTAAACTTCCAACTGTGGGGATGGGTACAAAGTACAGGAGACGGGAAGCTTCCGGTTTGAAGACAGAAGGCAGGACCCAAGTGCAGGAAGACAGGGCAATGTCTTTTAGTTTAACTTCTGCCTTCAAAATCCCTCGGCTCCTACAGTTCTATCGGGCTTCCCAGGTGGCACTGGTGGTAAGGAACCCGCCTGCCAATGCTGGAGACATAATAGACTTGGGGTCGATCCCTGGGTCAGGAAGGTCCTCTCAAGGAGGGCAGGGCAACCTACTCCAATATTCTTGCCTGGGAAATCCCATGAGCAGAGGAGCCTCGCAGGCTAGGGCTACAGTTCATGGGGTCACAAAAAGTCAGACGCAACCGAAGCAACTTAGCATGCAAGTCTACAGTTATAAAAAATTCTGAAACATTCTGACAGGCTCTAGGACCTTTTTTTTCTTAAGACTTTTTTTTAGCTCCTTAACCAGGGATTGAATCCTCATCCCATGCGTGGGAAGGTGAAGTCTTAACCACTGGATGCCAAGAAGTCACTAAGGCTCTAGGATCTGGACCAGCAGAAAAAATCAGTCTCCCAACCAAACTGAAAAAGCCTACTTAGAGTTCAAGCAAACTCATTTAATTAAATTGTGTAAAATCAGCCTCTTGGGTGTCTTGATGGGTTCACCATCTGCTGCTGCTGCTAAGTCACCTTAGTCGTGTCCAACTCTGTGTGATCCCATAGACAGCAGCCCATCAGGCTCCCCTGTCCCTGGGATTCTCCAGGCAAGAACACTGGAGTGGGTTGCCATTTCCTTCTCTAGTGTGTGAAAGTGAGAAGTGAAAGTGAAGTCGCTCAGTCGGGTCCGACTCTTAGCGACCCCATGGACCGCAGTCTACCAGGCTCTTCCATCCATGGGATTTTCTTTAATCTCAGCCAATCAGAATCAACAAAGGGCAAGGTGGTGCAGGGGGAAGCCCCAACAAAGGTCACACGGAGGTGAGAAGCCGCTCAGGCTGGGACTGGAATTACCCACACACTTAAGCCGCCTATTAAAAGCCCAAGTCCCAGGATGACTGCACCATGCCTAGCCTCGCCCCAGGGCATTTGTGGCAAGGGAAAGGGAGAGCCTAGTTATGCGGTGACAACACCACATAATGAAAAAGAAGCTTCCCCAGCTGGGGGCATCCAGGGGTTTGGAAACAATTGAATTGGTTCTAAGCTTCCCAGCCTGCCCTGGGCTATACTCTCAGGAGGGGCTCAGAACACTGACGTGGACCTGATGCTGTTCCTGGGGGTGGGTGACAGTGGGGAGGGGTCCACTGGTGGGCCTGCCAGAAAACTTGCTGGTCTGAAGCTGGGCCTCAGGGACTTGCCTTCGAATCTGCCCCAGAGGTGCTGTGGCTCCTTGGTTGGCACTGGGATGTTGCCCCTTCAGCCTTCACCTTACCATGTGTTAGAGGTCATGATCTGAGCTCTAGGTCTCCCTGGTCATGCTGTTGTCATCCTGCCACTGGCCTTAGGCAAGGCAGAGCCACACTCACTGTGTCTAGAACCCCAGCCTGGGACATTGTTCCCCTCTCACTGCCAGGACCCCATCTCCCATTCTCTCATTGCTCCATCAGTGGCTCCACCTTCATGTTCTGGCCCAGCCCACATCCAACACACCTCTCCAACGCCGTGATCTGACCCAGCCGGAGTAACCTGTGCGGTTTTAGAGCTCCCACAAGACACCTGCGCACCTGGAGCTTTGTTCTTCATCCGGTCCTTTAAGCTTCAAGGGTGAGGGCTCCTCTGTTGACTCAGTGGTAAAGAATCTACCCGCCAATGCAGGAGACATGGATTTGATCCCTGATCCAGGAAGACCCCACATATCGAATGACAACAAAACCTGTGTGCCACCTACTGAGCCCATGCTCTAGAGCCCAAGAGCCACAACTGCACCCACGTGCCACAACTACTGAAGTCTGCATGCCCTAGGGCCCATACTCCACAACAAGAGAAGCCGCTGCAATGAGAAGCCCATGCACCACAACTAGAGAGTAGCCCCTGCTCGCCAAAACTGGAGAAAACCCTGTGAACCAACAAAGACCAAGCACAGTCAAAAAATAAATAAGTGAATAAAGTTTTAAAAAAGTTTCAAGAGTGAAAGATAATCTAGTCCTCTTCAGAAACTAGCCAGAAAGTCACCTTCCAAAGAAGGCTTTTCGTAATGCCAATGTCAGTATCGAACTCTCCTTGCCTTTTAGATCCACTGGAAGGTTCCCACAGGACCAGCAGATGCTGCACTGAAGATATTGTAAAGCAGAAGCAGGATGCTCCCAGAAATGCTTGTGTTCACCCCACATCAGGTTTATGACAGATGGGCTGGATTTGAGTGACCAACTCAGGGTCTCTGGGTGCAGCAGGGCTTCTCCAGCTATTCACAGACAGGAGCTATGCTGCAACACGGTCTGCCACATGGGAGGTCTGTGCTACACTTTTTCTCCCTAGTTCTTGGTCTCAGTATCATCAGCAACTGGTTTCGCTGTTGTCATGTTTTGTTTTCTTTCTAGAATTCTTTGTGTGTCAGTCAGTTCAGTCACTCAGTCATGTCCAACTCTTTGCAACCCCATGGACTGCAGCTCACCAGGCTTCCCTGTCCATCACCAATTCCCGGAGCTTGCTCAAAATCACGTCCATTGAGTCGGTGATGCCATCCAACCATCTCATCTTCTGTTGTCCCCTTCTCCTCCTGCCTTCAATCTTTCCCTGTACAATACTATATTTTGACTTCTTTATACATTACAGTGAATTTACCACCAAAGGTTTTCATCACCATACAATTAATCCTCTTTCCCCTTTTTGCCCATCCCTGCTACGACTCTTCTTCTAGGGTAACTACTACTCTGTTTTCTGTATCTATTTGCTTCTGTTTTGCTTTTTTTTTTTTTGCTTTTGTTCTTTCATATTCCACAGATGAGTGACATCTTAGGGTATTTGTCTTCTGATTTGCTTGGTTTTTTTTTTTTTGCTTTTGTTCTTTCATATTCCACAGATGAGTGACATCTTAAGGTATTTGTCTTTCTCCACTTGAGCAGGATCTCATCTTTTTTATGGTTAGTATTACAGTGTGTGTGTGTGTGTGTGTGTGTGTGTGCAGGTGCACACGTATATGTACACGTGTGGGCAGCACGTGTGTTGCATCATCTGTATCCTTTTATCCAAAATCGGGCACTTAGGTTGTTACCATATTGCGCTCTGTTTTCTTTGCCGCAAACCTAGCTATTGAAAAACTCTCTGAGGTAAGAAAAAAAATACAAGATAATAAAACTTTAGAAAAATAAACAATTCTTTTATTTCTACTTCAAAATATACCATATACATCTGGAACTCTAAGGGAAAATAGACCAGGAGATCATTCCATCATATAAAATAAAATAAGATAAAAATAACGGTTGCCCATTCCAGATCCACCTTTAATCCAGAAGAAAGGGGCGTGAGCTGCCAGTTGTCTTGCTGTCAGATGCCTTCCCCCTGTCGGTGACCTCTTGAGCTGCCTCACGGGGATTCTGTGTCTAAGAGCTCCTGGAGCGTTTTGAGGACTTGCTTTGGCTGGCCGGCAGCCAAGTCCTGCAGCCGGGAGCCCATCTGCTCCTGGAGGCTCCTGCAGAGCCGGCAGACGGCCGTGCGGACGTTCCCGCTGTGCCCGGGCAGGACTCCGTTCCCCGTCATGCTGCTCAGAAAGTGCCAGAGGACGGGAAGGACGTGGCGCTCCACGGCCTGAGGCTTCCGGGGGTAAACCGAGGCCACCAGCTCTGTCACACAGAAAAGACGGACAGTTACTTGAGTCAGGCACTCTCTCCCTCTCTCACTGCCTTCCCTTGGAAGGGGACACCAACTCTGTCCTCCAAAAGGCAGGCAACGCAGGGGTTTGACTGCCTGGGTCATTAGACGCATGACCTAGGGCTCACAACTTGCTTCAGGACCCATGGAAATATTTTAAACTCTTTCAAAATCAGAAGGAAAAAAATTATGAAGATGTCTAACCTGCTTTATATTTGAGTTCATATCAACCAATCATAAAATATAATTTTAAACTTTTGGTTTGTTTCTTTATGGAGGAAGGGGTATGCAAAGGCAAAAGTGCTCAGAGCCTGTGACAGAGTAATTGGTCCCTGCAGCCCAGGGCAAAAGGAAGAGGCGGGCACATCTGGACTGCAATCCTCCCTCTGTTATTACTAGCTGTGTGAGCTTGAGAAAGCCACCCAACCTGTCTGAGCCTATCCCCTAACCTGTAAAGTGAGGAAAAGAATTCTGAACCAAAGTCTTGAGATTGTTAGATAATAGATGCAGGTGAAGTGCCCCACGTGACAGAGTAGTTAGCCCTAGAAGTGCTTTAATCTGCATTACCACCTAGGAGAACTCACACAGAGAAAACTTGTTCTAGGGAGAAAGATCAGGATTCTTGCAAATGAAGCATTCTGGAAAATAAAACTGCCAGCAGGAGATAAGACCATCATGGCCTCCCTGGTGTCTCAATGCCAAACCTCATGACAAGCCCAGTAGTAACACGGGAGACACAAATATACTTTGTAAACCATCAAGCTCTGCATGGATCCTCATTCAGAGTCATTCATTCCAGTGATGAACCCTCCAAATCTGATTACCCCATGTCCCCTCCCTGCCCCGCCTTCTCTAAACCCTGGAAAACTCAGAGACAGGCTAAAACCTGCCAGCAAGCCCTCCATCACACAGGAAATGCCAGGGCTGCCCCTAGTGTCAAGGCCATGTCAAGGGGTACCCCACGCCGCTTCAGACAGGTTGCTACAGCCCTCAGTTTTGGTCGCATCAACCAAAGTGCATTCATGCTAACAATGATTGCTTGACAATCAGCACACTCTGCGGGTCATTCTGCCAAAGGATAAGTGCTGGTGAAGGCAAACACTGCTGAGAAAAGCACTTGATTTATTTATGGGCAAAGAAACCAGAAGGTTTCCTGAGCTGAGACACACTTGGGAAACTAGCACTGCCTGAGCCTGAGCAGGGCTCAGAGGTTTCTATCGTGATTCCGTTTCTCTCTCACCTGAGAGACAGGACAGTTGTCTTTCACAGAGGAGGAAACCAACACTCGGGGGTGAAGAAGCTGGCCCAAGGCCCCATAGGTAACAAGGGCAGAGGGCAGAAGTCAAGCCCGCCTTGACTCCAAAGCCCAACCTCTTCCCACTCCTCGCTGCCCCAGATCTCTAGGAGTACCACGTTTCAGAGGCTGGTCTGGAGTTTTATTTTTTAGAGAAACCCCCAATTTGTCCTTCCTTCATCCACTCAACTTCATCCAATCCCCCAGGATACTTTGCAGCTTGTGCCCCTCTGATTTCAGAGCCAGCCTGGGACAGTGGGGAACAGAGAGAATGGCCTGGCACCCCCTCAGCCCAGCCTGAGGCTTTCCTTGTGCCTTCTCCTGTGGACTGTGTACCCTGACTTTCCGGCCATACCCTCAGGGTTCCTGCACCCCACACTGGGGGCGTCTTGGGGCACTCCCAGTAACACACAGCCCTCCAAAGTCAAGGAGGTCCTCATTCCTGGGAAGGCAGGACTGCACCCAGGGAGCCAACTCCATGTTGACGTCATAACATGTTCCCATGTTGACGTCATAACATGGGAACCAAGAAGTGAGAGTTATGTTCCCTGTGCTGGAAACAGGCTGAGAAGGGAGGGCACAGTTAACGTGAAGCCACCTGGTCAGCCCCAAGGGCGGTGGGAGGGTAGGAGGAGCAAGGGGAGATGGGAGGAGCAAGGGGAAATGGGAGGAGCAAGTGGTGGGGAGGAACAAGGGAGGGGAGGAGCTAGGGGAAATGGGAGGAGCAAGTGGTGGGGAGGAACAAGGGAGGGGAGGAGCAAGGGGAAATGGGAGGAGCAAGTGGTGGGAGAGGAGCAAGGGAGGGGAGGAGCTAGGGGAAATGGGAGGAGCAGGTGGGGGGGAGGAGCAAGGGAGGGGAGGAGCTAGGGGAAATGGGAGGAGCAAGTTGTGGGGGAGGAGCAAGGCAGGGGAGGAGCTAGGGGAAATGGGAGGAGCAAGTGGTGGGGGAGGAGCAAGGGAGGGGAGGAGCTAGGGGAAATGGGAGGAGCAAGTGGTGGGGGAGGAGCAAGGCAGGGGAGGAGCTAGGGGAAATGGGAGGAGCAAGGGGAAATGGGAGGAGCAAGTGGTGGGGCGGAACAAGGGAGGGGAGGAGCAAGGGGAAATGGGAGGAGCAAGTGGTGGGGCGGAACAAGGGAGGGGAGGAGCAAGGGGAAATGGGAGGAGCAAGTGGTGGGGGAGGAGCAAGGCAGGGGAGGAGCTAGGGGAAATGGGAGGAGCAAGTGGTGGGGAAGAACAAGGGAGAGGAGGAGCTAGGGGAGGGGAAGGGGGAAGGGACCCGGGAGGAGCAAGGGGGAGGAATCGGGGACCCGCCAGAGGGAAGGCAAGGAAAACCAATCATCTGATTAAGCCCCTATACCAGACAGCATGTTAAACAGCAGAGACATCACTTTGCCGATGTCAAAGCTACAGTCAAAGCTATAGTTATTCCAGTAATCATGCATGGATGTGAGTGTCATGCTGGAGAAGGCTCTTGAGTCTCTTGGACAGCAAGATAGTTAAACCAGTCAAGCCTAAAGGAAATCAACCCTGAATATTCATTGGAAGGACTAATGCTAAAGCTGAAGCTGCAATACATTGGCCCCCTGATGTGAAGAACTGACTCACTGGAAAAGACCCTTATGCTGGGAAAGATTGAAGGCAGGAGGAGAAGGGGAAGACAGAGGACAAGATGGTTGGATGGTATCACTGACCTAATGGACATGAGTTTGAGCAAACTCCAGGTAATGACGAAGGACAGGGAAGCCTGGTGTGCTGCAGTTCATGGGGTCACAAAGAGTCAGACACGACTGAGCTACTGAACAACAACAAATAACTCAAAGGTTTCCTAAATCTCCACTGAGTCTCTCCTGAGAGCATAGAGGTGAAAACTGTCAGGACAGTGCATAGCATATTTCCTACAAAAACTATCCCAGGAGCTGGGTCCAGGCAGGGCTCCCTGACCCCACCAAAGGGTGAAGGGCTCACCTCCCCCTAACCTGTCACACCTCACCCACTCCTCCTCCACTGATGCCTCTCCCCTGCACTCTCTCCTCCAGTAGTTAGAGTCCTACACCCCAGCCCCAGAAAGCTCACTTCCACTCTCAATCCACAATCACTTGCCTGAGGGGAGCTGGGTGCCCCCCTAGCTAACAGCCCCAGCATCATGAGGAAAATGCCATTAAAGTCCAGCTTAAAAGGCAGCTGAAGTAATTAGCAGAAGATTTACTCCCCTGGTAAGCTGTGCTATTATTAGTCCATGCCTTGTCACAATTGAAATTTTCTTCCTTGTTCCTGACTGACATGGAGTTAATAGAAGAACTATGTAGAAACTCTTGTTTTTGACATCTCTTGGAAACAGATGGGTAATGTTTACAGTAAATGGATACCCACTCACCTCTGGGGCCCATAAAGTACCTGTACAATCAGAGAATGCTGATTTTGAGTAACAGAAAAGGGTTCATTGTCTGATACCCAAGGTGCTACATGACCCCATTCTCACTTCAGGGCCCCCTAGCCTGACCCTGAAGCTGCATCGTAGCCCCCAGCCCGACCTCACCCAGGCCATCTGCTTGAAGGAGGCCTGGCATCTGGACCGGAAGTAAGGGGCCACTCCAGGGGCCCTGGGAGGATTGAACCAGGGTGCAGAGGCAAGACCAGGAGCAAGAGATGAGGGTGGGCAGAGGAGCAGGAATGGTGCCCTCAAGCAGGCAACACACACTGAGCACCCCTGGAATTATTTTTTAAAAGCAGATTATTGGAACTTCCCTGGTGGTCCAGGGACTAATACTCCATGCTCCCAAGGCAGGGGGCCCAGGTTCAATCTCTGGTCAGGGAACTAGATCCCACATGCCACAGCTATAGATCCTGCATGCCGCAACTAAAAAAAGAAAAAATCCTGACTGTCATAGGAAGATCGAAGAACCTTTGTGCCCCAGCTAAGACCCAGCATAGCCCAGTAAATAATACATTTTTTTAAGCAAGCAGCTTATCACATTTTTTAAATGGTCTGTAGGATTATTTGATGATTTTTTTGTCTAAGATAAGTGGGTGGTTCAACTACATGCCAGGAGAGAAGAAGAGAGATGGGCTGGAAGGCTGGGTGCTCACCGGACAGACGTTCTGTGACATCAAGCACAGCGCGGCCACTCAGGAAGCGCACTCGTCCTGCAAACACTTGTAGAAGGCCAAGGTTGTCTGGAAGAGAAGGAGAGTGTCAGCGGTCATGATGCCATGGCCTGAGAAGAGGCACCAGTTGTTCAGGGCAAGGTACCTGCTGCACCTTCATAAGGAAGAGCCCCTTTGGGAAGCTGGATTAATTTTTCCAGGTTACAATGGTGCCTGGAAAAATAGTGAATGTACATAGAGTGTTTGAGGAACAGTGAGTGGCCTATGACAGCTAGACTGGCGCCCACATAGGCCCCATTTACTCCCAGCAGATCTGGTTCATATTGTCTATGTTTCTTCAAAACTGCTGTGAGCTTTAGAGCCAAATAGGTAGGTAGATAGATAGATAGATAGATAGACAGATACAGATGACTGATGATTGGTGCACGATTGGTAAATGAGAGAGAGCAACATAACTAAATAACAGAGGTAGGTAGACAGATATGTATTATAGATGATAGATATAGATAATAGGTAGATGACAGACAAAGCATATGATAGATATAGATGATATTAATAGATAACAGATAGATGAATGATATAGAGAGAAAGATGGATGAATAGATACAGATGTGGATATAGAGATATAGTTTTAGGGGAAACTGAGGCACTGGGCCATAAGCATAACTAGGATCAGAATTCAGAAATCATGTATCTCCTCAAAGCCCGAACTTGGGCTCTAACCAATAGAACATACCCATAGCTGGATAGTCAGTTATTTCCACACTGAACATTTGCTGATATCCACTACATAACAGGCATGAAACTAAGAACTAAATGAAACCTGGTCCTCCTTCTGCTCCTCTTTTCCTTCAAGAGACTCCTTTGTCAAAGAGACGGACACTTGATCATGAACTCTTACAGAGAGTGGGAGGCTCCATGTTCATGTAAGCAAGAGCCTGGGGGTTCTGGAGCTACAGTGACCAACATGTCTCCATCTGCCCAGAACCTTCCCCATTTTAGCACTGAAAGCCCCGCATCCCTGGGAAACCATGATGGTTGGTCACCCTCTCTGGAGCAGAAGCCCTGGCTGGTTCTGGTAGGATCAGAGGAGGGAATGTGCAGGTTGGGGATGGTGGGGGGCAGGCACAAATGATCTTTTGGTAGTTTATTTATAACCTTCCTGCGCCCCTATACTCAGCACTCCAGTCATACCCATGGATGAAGCCTGGGGCCGGAGCGCTTCTCACTTTTAAAGGAGTGTTTATTAGAGATGGACCACTAATGATAAAGCTCCAGCAAATGGGCTGAGGGATGTTCTGGGGATAAAGAGACTCGCTGACCTTCTTTGATTGTACTTCTAAAGTCAAATCCAGCCAGATCCCACAGCTACTGATTTCAGAAGCTGCTCCCTCTTCCCCATTCTAGCTGACACCTCCTGGTTTCCCAGACTACTACACTTGAAGTCCTGTATCCTTCACCAAAGATCTGCAAGATGAAGCAAGTGGCCCTTTACCTGAGAAAGGGGTGCTAACTCAGACAATACATAAGGTAAGAACGGACTCCTCTTACTCCTGGATTGCCACCCCCCGCCAAGATCTGAGGAGGTGCCCAGCACACACAGCTCCCAATATCTGCAATCACTGCAGGCACAGCAGAATTCCATGGGAGGCAAGTAAGGGCCAAAATGCATTCTTCAGGGACGTGGCTCTGGGAGATGAGGTGCGCCCAGCAAGGGTGCCCTGTTTCAGGAGCTGACCATCTCAAGGCCAGATTTCTCTGCAGGAGACAGAGATTAGCAACCTGCCTAAGGAAGTTTGTCCAGGCATGCACCACCTTCTCTGAGCTCCTTCCATGCCTCAGCACGGAGCCTCAGCAGCCCCAGAGGTGGGCAATCAAAGCTTTGTTTTTCCCTTCAGGCAGCCATTCTAGCTAAGAGCTAACTTATGTTTCCCTTGCTTCCCTGCTGAGACCTGTAAGAAACACAGAGGAGAAAACATATACATGTACATCCTGTGCATCTCTGCAACTTGCAAAAGTTCCAGAGTCTAAAATAATTTGTTCGGGGAGACAAAAGAGATACCAGGTTCTAGAACATTTCAGTTAGCAAGAAGTGGTCTCAAGATGTCCTGGTAAAGCTATAAATGTGTAAGAATAGATTTTTATATCAACATCACGTGCATTATTGTTTCCAGGTGCTTCTGGTTGTCCCCCCACCCATGGCTAATGATAGCCATGAGCTCACCTCTGGGAACAAGGACTTCTCCCTCTTGCTCTCCCCCATCAACACTTAGTCCAGAATGTTCTCTGGGTGCTGCTCGACCTCCCTACTCCTGGCCACTGACATGACTTCCCAGAGCCTAAGAGAAGTGGAGATCTTGAGGAATACTTGAAAATGCACAGCCAGTGGACATCTGTGCCAGCTCATGCTCTGATGGTGCCTGACATACAACATATGCCCAATAAATTCTTATGGACAGCAAGGCAATGCTAAAGCAGACACACTAGGTTGGCCTAAACTGGTCTATGCACCCCAGATACCACCCCAAGTAGCTGCCTTTCTGCCTCTGACTACTTCCATAGTGACAGCTCACCTTTTCTGTCACTCCCAGGTTCACTGGGAGTCAGTAAAGGACAGTGGCTGAGGGGGTAGACTGGGTCCAGATCACCTGGATCTGAACCCTGGCCCTTCCATGTTTCACTGTGAGACATTGGACAAGTCACCCTCTCTAAACCTCAGTTTACCATCTATAAAATGGGGATGATATTATTGCTTTCCACACAGAGCTGCTTAGGATATGCAAATATGTTATTGTTGCTACGATTACTATGATTACCCTAAAATACTCTGAAAGCCCAGCAACTTTCATGAACCTCAGCAGCCTTAATTGAATCCTCTTCAATTAAGAGGCTGGAATCTAACTTTCAAAAACTTAAAAATCCATGCTCAATTAGCCTAACCCAGGGTTTTCATAGGCTCCTTTTACGTACCACAAGAAGCCACACTGGCCTTGATGCTGCCCACACAAAGGGGCAAGCAAAGCCTTCAGTATAGAGAAAGTAGCCATGGGCTGGCAAGTCAGTCATCTTGGCCTCCCTGAGCCTAGTCTCCCCGCTTTACAATGGGCTGAGGTCTAGCAGGCCTCACACCTGTCCCATTCAAGATGATTCCAAGGCTACCAGGCCATGTCATCCCCAGGCTACTGGGAAGCCAGAGAAGAGCTTTTAAGAAAGCATTAAAAAAAAAACATGGTATCACAGACAGTGGCAGCAAAGACACTGGAGTCAAACTGGGCTCCCAACAATAAGCACAAGACTCAGTAAGTTATGACTCCCCAGGTGGCTCAGTGGTAAAGAATCTGCCTGCCAAACAGGAGATGTGGGTTCAATCCCTGGGTTGAGAAGATCCCCTGGAAAAGGAAATGGCAACCCACTCCAGCATTCCTGCCTGGAAAATTCCATGGACAGAGGAGCTTGGGGGGCTATAGTCCATGGACTTGCAAAGAGTCAGACACAATTTAGTGACTAAATCACCACCACCACCAGTAAGTTATGTCACACAGCTGAATTCTCTGTGGCCACTAAATCTACATCTGTTCATTGCAGGAAAACTGGGAATGATCCACTAAAACAGAAAAATATAAGCTATGACATAGCACATGATGGAGTTGTTGAGAGTGACTCAGGTGCATAATTATATGTAAATACTCATGCTCTGCTTTTTTAAAAACAGGATGCAAATTTCAATGTGTAATATTATCATGACACTGTACACAAATGTACACAGAAAAAAATACCTAACATGAAAAATGCTAACTGTCAGCAATGGCTTCTTTAAGGAGTCCAGACTGTAAGTTTTTTCCTTCCAAATGCTTCCATTTTTCTTTTGCTCAATAATTAATAAGTATGACTTTTACAGAGGTAGAAAGTAAACTTTATATTTTTAATAAAGCTAACTGGAAAGACTACTTAACAGCATGGGAAATTGAGTGGTGTTAAGTGAAAGGAGCAAAGTCAAAATTATATTTACATTATTATTAATATTATGATATTCGTATACATGCAGACAAAAAAACTGAAGATAAGAGAGACATTTTTAAGCAGTGGGTATATCAGAGGGACAACCTGGATGAATTTTATGTTTCATTAACAATACAGTGTTGGTCATATGATTTGTATAAAGTAATGAATTTAAAATCAGAGCAAAAGAGCAAAAGTAGATCTGATGCAGCCCATTGCTGAGCTTATCTGCTCCCTGTAGCAATGGCCAGGGGCTGCACTAAATAGTTTCTTTGGCGCTCAGTCTGACCAGGAGCCAGGTGAACTGTCAGCAGCCTAATGTTTTAATTAATGAAGTTTCTTCTGTAACTAGCTTCCCTGGTGACTCAAACACCAAAGCGTCTGCCTACAATGCAGGAGACCCTGGTTCAATCCCTGGGTAGGGAAGATCCCCTGGAGAAGGAAATGGCAACCCACTCCAATATTCTTGCCTGGAAAATCCCATGGACAGAGGAGCCTGGTAGGCTACAGTCCATCGGGTCTCAAAGAGTTGTACACACGACTGAGCAACTTCACTCACTCACTCACTTCTGTAACTATCTCAGTAACAGAGCCTAAAGACAGAGCCAGCCAGTCTTTGCTCAGGAACCACCTTGCTCCCTGAAATAACTCTCTTGAAATCAGAAGGTCTTGGTGCTGAGTAGAAGAGATGACACTCAAGGCTCAGCCCCGGAGACGCCCTCAGGCAGGCAGTGACCAAGGGCAGAGGACAGGGAACAAGGCTCCTGACATATCTCCTTTTTCACTGTCCCCCAAAACGAACATGGGCAGAAATCCCACCTGCTCTGTCAGCCAGCACACCACTGGCCCACTCACCCCAGGGAAAAGTGAGATGGAAGAGATGTGGCGTCTGATGCCCAGACTATATCATCCGATTCTTGAAACAAGAGGTCGCCTAAAAAGACCAATCTCCCAGTTTGGCTGTGCCAACTGGACTTGATGCCAGAAGGGAGCCTGCCCCAGCTGTGTTTTTGACCGCCTTGAGCCCCACTGAGTAGGAAACAAGCAGTAACATGCTGTAACTTTCCATACAATTATCTCATAGCGTTTCACAGCTACTCTCCAGCCTGAGCCCAGAGTCCCTCATGGGGCATGAAGAAGCCAGCTTGGGAGAAAGCTCCTGCTCAAAGGACCCCACGCCACTACCAGGAGGGGTCTCTGGGGGCTAAGGGTCAACTAGAGCTGCCGGGCTCAGCCTGGGTGATTCGGGAAAGAGGATGTACGCCTCCTCTCCTGTCACACCTGCCGCAGTCTCTACATCCACCACCCAGTCCCCCAGGACACTGGGAAGTTTTGTTTCTTGCATCCATTATTTCCTCTGCAGGGCAGGCCTAGACCATTCCAGGCAGAAGAGGACTATTCTTTGGGAAAGCTTGGCAACTGAATCCTACCAGTTCTGACCTTCATGGATTGAGAAGTCAGCTCATTACTTCACAGTTAAGAACACTTCCAAAACCAAGCATTGCTGGTTAGGCTGGGAGGGCATGGCTCAAATGACCGGGAACCGAGACCCCGGGCTTGACCCTTGGGGAGCCACAGGAGCCTTGTGCCAGGGGGTCAGAGGGCTCCATCCATCCCTTTGAATCCAACTCCATTCCATTCCAGCCTAGCACCAACCTAAAGATTAGAGAGGAGGATAGGGCCCCCCTCCCCTGGCTCCATTCTTCTTGCACCAAATCCTCTGGCTGATGGACAGAGGGAGCACTGTCAGCCATCCCCAAGGAGACCTTGTTTCAGGAGGAAAGGAGAACCACAGACGTCTTCCTGGATGCTGCAACCTGCCTCATGGTGGGTCAGATCATGAAAGCAGGCCATCCCTAGGCTCCCTTTACTGGGTGTCCAGCCCAGGTAGGTACAGCAGGGCCCAAGTAGGGGAGACTGGAGCCTTGTGACTGAGTGAGACATCAGATTCTGTAGCTCAAAGTTCAGGTGCTCTGGTGTGCTCATGGAGGCCAACTCAATGGCAAAAAAGGGGAAACTAAAATCTCTGGACAGGGAAGAGTTAAAAGCTCCTCTCCCCAGACAAGGGTGCTCAGCCTCTTCAAATAGCTAAAGCCTATTTTGCTTGGTGCTGGTTTTCCCAATAAATCTAGGGCCCACGGTGATTTACCAAGAGCCTTGGTTATTGGCAACAGCAATCTCACTTACCCAGAGCAGTGCAGAGAACAAGCTGTAATTTAGAGCTGGATTTATTTTGTTTGTTCTACAGCAACAAACTCAGCAAATCATAAATTCCCTCTGAGATGAAGAGAGGAAATTGACAATATTTATGATCTCGAGAGGCGGAGAAGGGCCTGACCAGGCCTTTAATTTGTAACTGAAACTTCTCCTAGAGGCTCCAGCCAAGGACACAGTTGGTGTCCCAGCCCCAGGGAGCGGGGCTCAGGCCTGGGTGTGGGATGGGGAGGAGGGGTGGGTGAGCCAGGCAGTGTTTCCAGCTGCACCGTGGGGATGGATGCTCTGTGCATTCCAAGGCAGGACATGGCTCTGTGCTCATCGGAACATATGGCAACAGAGCCAACAGTGGTTCTCAGATCACACGCTTCCTCACATCAAGGCAAGACTAGTTTGTGAGAGACTACAGGTCTGGACACTACATTCTCACATACCCGAGGTTTTGAACTTGCACTTCAGTCTGTGTATTAGATACGCCAAATATGACCATCTAATCATCTAGCAAAGGAATGGATAACAGAAGGTCATATACACACTGCTATATTCAAAATGGATAACCAGCGACAAAATGGATAACCACAGGGAACTCTACTCAATGTTTTGTGCCAGCGTGGATGGGAGGGAGGTTTGAGGGAGAATGGATACATGTATGTGTATGGCTGAATCCCTTCACTGCTCACCTGAAACTACCACAACATTGTTAATCAGCTATGCATGCGTGCATGCTAAGTCATTTCAGTCATGTCTGACTCTGTAGCCTGTCAGGCTCCTCTGTCCATGGATTCCCCAGGCAAGAATACTGGAGTGGGTTGCCATGCCCTCCTTCAGGGGAATCTTCCCATCCCAGGGATCAAACCCGTGTCTCATGTCTCCTGCACTGGCAGGCAGGTTGTTTACCACTAGCACCACCTGGGAAGCCTGGTTAATCTGCTTGACTCCAAAAAAAAAAAAAAAAAAAAAAATATATATATATATATATAAACAGTATAATGTCTGAAAAAAGAAAGAAATAGATGCACCAAAATTTTCACCTAACATTCCAGAACCAAGATGTGATCCTGCAAAGCTCATAAGGGACAGAGGAGCTGCTGTCTTTCCTCATGTCTCTCCCTTGGCTTCCACCTTTTCATTCTTTTCATTCTGCCCCAATCTCCCAGTCCACTGTCACTCTCCACTCCTCACCCCAAATCACTGCAAAGGAAGTTCTCATTCATTCCACACTCAAAAAGTCAAACAGATCCCAACCTGACTCCTATATCAGACAGTCAAGGTGGTCACCTTTGTCCTTTCCAACAGGCTTGCCCTCCTATCTCTCCAGCATCCTGCCTGGTTCCAAAACCACATCCCCTATTACTATTTCTACAACTAAAAAAAAGTTAACAGCCCTTCTAACTCCTTCTCAGTGATTCTCATCTGTTTTTCCATCAGTGCCCCAATGGCTCATTTGCTTGGCACTGTGTGACCTAGGGTGAGTTATTTTCATCGTGTACCACAAGGAGGCAAGACTAGGTTGTCTCCACTTCTACCAGATGGACTTGACATGGAAAAGCCTGCCAATAAAGAACCTGGGAGGCCCTGGGCTGCCTATCCATGCCCTGTGCAGGAAATACTGGGTTGGCCAAAAAGGTAATTTGGGGTTTTCCATATGACGTTACAGAAAATCCCAAATGAACTTTTCGGCCAGTTCAGTGTTTGGCCTGACAGCCAATCAATGCCTTTCACTGCTCTGCTGATTCCAAACGAGGGAAAGTGGGAATGTCCATCCTAAGTTTAACAGAGGGGCCAAGGAGGGAGCCAGCCACCTACCAGAGCCCAGCAGGGGCTCAGAGTAGGCTCACCTAGACTCTCAACCATTGCATCCAGCGCCGTCACCGCAGCCGCATAAATTCCTGCGTTCTTGGAGTTGAGGTTGTCTGCTACAGCGATAATGATGGAGAGCAGCATGGGCTGTAAGCTTTCTCTCAGGAGGGGGATCATCTTGGCAAGGGATTCCAGCGCCCACTGGTTCACCTTCTTGTTGGAATCCTGAAGCCTTGGGGTGAAAGCATCAAAGACCTATTGAGGAAACAGAAACCAAGAGCCCATGGGAATCCAGGCTGGGCAGGAGTCCTACAGCCCAACCAGCTGCCCTCTGCAGGGACTCCTCCTCCCTGATGAGGACCATCCAGCCTATGTCAGAGTATTTCCAGTAATGAAGAGCTCACCTCTCAAAGGGGGAGGCGACAAGAGGGGAAGGACTGTATACTAAGTACTTGTTGGGAGCAAAGGGCATAGAGCATCTTGTTAGGTACTCTGCACTCACTCATGGAGTAATCTTAATGACCCATGAAGCACAGGTTCTCATCCTCAGTTTACCATTAAAAAACAAAACAAAAACTGAGGCTGAGAGAGGTTAAATGATTTGCCCAGATCACACAGCTAGTAAGAAACTTCAAGCTTGTGTCTTAACAACTCTGCTATGTGGCTTGAGTGTCAGCAGCCTCACTTCTGGAAGAAGCAGGCATCTGCCCTCATTTCCAGACTGTGAGACCTGTGCTTTCTCTGAACCCACCCATCCAGCCATCCTGGCCCAGGTGCCTGGTCAACCACATGTTCTACCCCCAAACCTCATGTGCATAGCAGGATTGGGGGCAGCCCTTAGCCATGGCAACCTCCATCTCCACCCTCCTCCCTATAAATCTGCTGGGAGGATGAAAAATGCCCAAGACGTCTCTGAGTGGTCCCAAGGTGCCCAACAGGAAGCAATGCCCTGTCCTCTTGGCCACTTCCAGATAATCTTATGCCATTACCATGGAAACTGGAAAGCAAGTGTTTGTCAGGCTCCCTTTACCATGGAGGGTCTGGCACAATGTCCCACCCTCTCCCGAGTTTTCCAGATTGAAGTTGCACCTACTGGGGCGAGAGACAGGACAGGTGTGGGGTGGCACTCACCTGGACCAGGTTGGCAATGATGAGCTCTGGTTTGGCCCTGCAGTGCTCAACAAGCCGCCCCACACCTTCCATCCGAGACTGGTACTCCTTGGCCTCCAGCAGCCGCGTCAGCTCCCGTAGCTGTTCCACCATCTCCAAGCCACCCCGTATGGAGGAGCGCAGCCCCACCAGCCGTGGGCCATTGGAGCTGAGCCTGCGTGGATCAAGCGTCTGACCTGGGCAGCCCCAGGGAATGAACATACATCTTGTCCCATTCACAGCCCCCAAAGACAGATGGGGCTGAAACCAGAGGTTCACCTGCAGCTTAGTCCACTTGAGCCTCCCCTCCACCCACTGCTTGGGACCACAGGCCTTGGGAACTCTGGAAGTGCCTTTTCCTCAGGAGGGTGCCAATTGGGTGCCTAGGGTTCTGTCCCCTTATCAGCGGGCAGGGCTCTTTCTTCTTGTTTGTTTTTTTTTCCCCCTCTTTTCAGAAGGTAAGTTAGGGATGGGGTTAGTGTCCCTGGAGTGAGGGTGGAAATCCATAGAAGGACAACAGACACACTTTAATCTAAGAGTTGGGCTTCCCCCAACTCTTAGATTCCTCCAGGCTCCTGCCAGGGGCCTGCGCCCTGACCCCTGGCCATCTAGGCTCTGCTCACATCCTCTGGAAAGAGGGAAATGTTAAGAAGCCCTGTTGTCTTAACATTTGTCTTAACATCACAGGCCCATCACATTCCCCTGGTCTGTTCCAGCCAAAAGGAGAGCCTCTTCACACAGAACTCCTATCCCCCACCCCCAGTGCTCGCCTGGGTCTCTGAGTTCTGCCCTACACCTGGGTCCCACCCAGTAGAGCCCAACATCATTCATTCTGACAGTCATCCCTATACCTTGCCTAACTGTGTGCCAAGAGCTCTGCTGGACACTGAGAGCAATGAGATGAGAGGCACGGTCTTTGCCCAAGGAGCTCATGGACCAAAGTGAAGTGAAGGATTGAAGGCCGGGGCAACCTGTCCACCTAGGGGACATGGGGGCAGAGGGGCAGAGAGACCTTCTGGCAGAAGGTCACGGTGGGGAGGGGGTCACATCTTATAGAATAAATAGGCGTGTTCCAGGTGCGATGACACTGCATAGGCAGAGGCACAGGAAAGAGAGAACTCGGGGGGCCAGGCACCTGAGGTCTGGCGGAGAGCAGGAACGTAATATAGAAGAGGTGGAGGGGGCTTCCCCCGGGGAGCCAGCTAAGGAGTCCAGATGTTCTCCCGCAGAAGGAGTTTAGTTTCAGGCGCAGGAGTGACAGTCAGATTCCTGCTGGGTTTCTAACTCCTCCTGATGCCCACTCTCTCATCCCTGGGCCTATTCCTTCTCACCTGCCTTGACTCTACCTCTGCCTCTAAATTAGTCCCGGGATGGCCACTCTGATGGCAAAAGGTGCTCTAAGTGGATGGAGAAACCCTGAGTTCACATGCAGCCTGACCCCATCCCCCTTAAACAGCAGCTACACGGCTGAAACTGCAGGAATCCATCCCTACCAGCAGATGCTCCGTAGCCCACGATTTGCCCTCCCCGAGATGTGGGTGGGGGAACCCTCCCCATAAACTCACCCATGAGTCCTGCCGACCAAGTAGGGCTCAGTTGCAGTCCAAATGCATACCCCTCCCCTCCCAGGGCCACTGCAGGCCCCAGGCCAAGCAGAATGTCATGGTCAGCAGTCTTGGAAAGGGAACCCGAGGGAGACAAGAGCTACTGTACCCGTCCTGGCCAGGCAGTCCGTTCTCATACACCACCAGACTTCTCGACACCTTGCGGTCTTTGGCAGATGGAATTTCATTACCACCTTCTAGTCCCTTGAGAAATACACACACACACACACACACACACACACACAACATGAGCTGAAAGGGGTGACCCTCTGGGGAACTGCCAAATGTTCCAGTCTAGACCGAAACAAGAGGAATAGCCCCTTCCACCCAGGAGAGCTTGGGAGGGCCCTGGGGAGCCTTCCAGGGGTCAAGATCCCACTTAGAAGATGAAGGCAAGAAAACCTAGGCAGGTACCAGGGACACAGGCAGTGAGAGGCAGAACCAGGTTTGAGCACCAGGAAGGAAATTCTACCCATCAGGCATCATGGACGAAATGAAAGCCTCTAGAGTGCATGACCCCTTCCCCTGACCCGAGTGAGGGTTGCAGGCTGCCAGGCTCAGCCCTGATCCCCACCCCAGACCAGCTCACACCTTGCCGGCTGCCAACTCACCTGCTGTTTAATAGCTGTCATGACCTTCTGTAAGTCATGGGACGGGAGGGACTGTTTCAGAAATGCATCGAACTTTGTGTTTGACATCAAGATATTCACCATCTTCCGGCCATAAAACCTGCCATTGGAGAGAGAGCAGGATGAAACAACAGCCACAGGAATGAAATATAAATTTGCTTTACAGTTTTGCATAATTTTTCTAATTATAGTAAGAGAATTTTTAATACTTTTTCTAATCATGACAGTAATCCCAACTCAGAACAAACACTGACCATAATCCCATTACCAGGAGAAAATCACTAGTCAATTTTTATATTATTTTATTATAGTCATTTGTCTATGCATATATATTTTTAGTTGATATCAGAATGTATATACAATTTTTACCCAGCTTTTTAATGGCTAAATAATATTCTGTTGGATGGCTATACCAAAGTGTATTAGCTTTTTTTCTAGCATGAGACATTTAGAAGTCTGAGAAAGGGTACAGTAGGGCAATCTAGGAGGGAGGGGTCAACTCTACCTGATAAATAGTGGTGGTAGTGGGAAACCTTGGGTTGGGACTCAAACGATGAGTGAGTGTGTGCTCAGTTGCTCACTCAGTCGTGTCTGACTCTTTGCAACCCCATGGACTGTAGCCTGCCAGGCTCCTCTGTCCATGGAATTTTCCAAGCAAGAATACTGGAGTAGGTTGCCATTTCCCACTCCAGGGGGTTTTCCCAACCTAGGGGTTGAACCCACATCTTCTGCATCTCCTGCATTGGCGGGCAGATTCTTTACCCCTGCACCACCTGGGAAGCCATAAAAAATGAGCAGGAGTTCACAAATGGGATGAGATTAAGAAGGAAGTGGAGAAGGGAGGACGCCGCATAAGACAGTCTGATAGATCTGCAAGTGTGTGGTTGGAGAAGAGCAGACAGAAACTGGACCCAGGAAGAGAATAGGATAGAGAAGAAGGAAGGTAAGACCCAGTTTAGGGAGATGTGAAGGAACTGGGCTTTAGCCTGCAGGTGATAGGAAGCTGAGGAATGATCAGATTTGCACTAAAATCAAAATGTCTCAGGACTTCCTTGGTGGTGCCATGGAAAGGAACCCCCATGCCAATGCAGGGGACAGAGGTTCAATCTCTGGTCCAGGAAGACCCCACAGGCCGAGGGCAACTAAGCCGGTGTACTACAACTACTGAGCTGGCGCTGGAGGGCCCGAGAGCTGCAACTGCTAAGCTTGTGTGCCTAGAGCCTGTGCTCCGCAACAAGAGAAGCCACTGCAGTGAGGAACCTGCACATCACAATGAAGAGGAAGCCTCACTCGTTGCAACTAAAGAAAGCCCACACAAGTAACGAAGACCCCAGCACAGGCAAAAATAAATGCATAAACAATTTTTTTTAAATGTCTCAGGCAGCAGTGTGGAGGATGGATCTTCGGGGACCAGGCTGGGGTCCAGGAGACCTGTTAGGAGGCCACTATAATATCCAGGCAAGAGATGCTAAGGCCTGACATAGGCAGGAGGGTGGGGTTAAGTAAGGATGATCAGATTCAAGAGCTGCTAAAGAATATGAAATTGAAGGGTCTGGCAGTTGATTGGAGGTGGAGCCTGAAGCATCCAGAATTATCCTAGTCACTAAATCTAAAACTTCATTAATTGTAAAAATGCACCATTAATTTATTTCCAAAAGAAAAACAGAAAAAGAAGACACGGGCAATTTCCACTGCCTTCAGTGACACGGCCCCATGTGTGAAAGCCATCCATCCTTCTACATGCTATCTCAGAAAGAGAAGTAACGCTTCTTATGGGGACTGCCTTCCTTCCTTAGGTCAGGTAAAGTACTTGATGGTTGCTTTGTAAGAAACTGTGGAATCTGGGTCTTTCCTTCAATGATAAATGTTTGTATTAATATCAAATTTATGCCCCAACACTCTATTTTCATGCCTTTTCTCATACACAATAACTCTTCATTTCAATGCCAAAACTAGTGTAATATTTCTAAAGACATTTTAAACAATGATTAAACTCAGCAATTCTCCACAGTGACTTCTTAAAATAAATATAAAAGGCTAACCAGCAAACAAAGTCTCATAATGTAGTTCCTACAACACAAACAGTAATTCAAAGGTTTATATGATGAGCAACGAGGATCAAGTTTGCAGTTGTGTAGATAGTAAAACTTAAGTCTTAATTGCTGCCTGGCCAACAACAGCTGTGAGATGCCTAGGATTCTAAGATATTAAAATGTGGAGGGAAAATGAAGTATAACTTCCCCATTTTTAATCTTAGATGACTCAGTATATAATAGTGACTTTTAATAAGAGAGGGAACACAGCCAGAGAAGCCACCTTCGGGAGAAGGCAGTGAATTCATTTAGGGTGACAGTGGGACATCCCGGTGATGGGTCCTGGGGAGGCATCAGAGAAATGGACAGATGCTCAGAGAAGGAGCCGCCTGGAGGGAGACACAGGGGAACATCAGAGTTTTGCTATGATTGGAGCCACAGGAAGTAATGGTGCTACTCAAAGAAAGCTGCAAGGTGGGAGTGAGGACTGAAGACAGTCCTGAAGCCATGGGCATCCAGGTGTGGCGGGAGGTGGGGGAGAAAGACACAGAGGAAGGACAAGAACCAGGGAGTGTGGTGCCATGGAAACCAGAAGCATAGGGTTCCAAGAAAGAAGATGAAGTGCACTCAATGCCATCCAGTGTGAGAGAGAAGTCAGTGAGGGGTTTAGACCTGGAGAAGTATTAGATCTTAACGTCCCTTCCCCCACCCATGATGAAGAACAAACCAATCAAACCTATTCAATACTTCCCCGACAATATTCCTCCCTTCAGTAGATGGCCCTTTCACTCACCCCACAGTTCATCTGAAAACCTGTCTCATCTCTGATTCCTCTTTGAAACCCTCACCACCAACCTGCTATCAGCTCTGCCTTCAAAATACACCCCAATCCACCCCCACCCCCTTCTGCAGCCTCCAACACGACTTGCCCAGATTCTGGGGTAGCCATCCACCCAGCATCCCACCTGCATCCTGGCTCCTCTCCCCAACTATCAATCCTCCAGAGAAACTTTTTTTTAAAAATGCAAAAGACTAACAAAGATATCAAAAAGCACCCAAATGCATTAGCAATCAGGGAGGGAGGAAAAGAAGCAGTAGTGAGCTAGCACTTCTATCCACTAGTTGGGTAAAAATGTGAAACTCAGCAATTGCAAGGTTGTGAGGATGTAGGCACCTCAGGGGCAGGGTGGGGGGGGGGGCAGGGGGGGCCTCCCTGGTAGCTCAGACAGTAAAGAATCTGTCTGCAACGTAGGAGACCTGGGTTCAATCCCTGGGTTAGGAAGATTCCCTGGAGAAGGGAAGGGCAACCCACTCCAGTATTCTTGCCTGGAGAATTCCATGGACGATGGAGCCTGGAAGGCTGCAGTCCATGGGGTTGCAATCCTGAGGTGCAGTCCTGTGGGAGGGCATGGGGAGGGAGCATGTGTGCGGTGCCGCCTTCCCGGGTGCACTCTGGGACAGCCCATGTGAATGCACCGCCTGGGACACAACACAGAACACAGTGTGGAGCTGTAGCAGGAGTGGTGGGGGGCTCCAGACATAACATGTCACGAACTGAGAAGTATGATAAATGACCCCAACTCCAGCTTTTAAGGACTCTTACCAAATCCCCAACCCCTGACCATGAGGCCCTCCCCGGCCAGGCCTGGCCTCCTCCCCATCACTGCCCACCACTCCCCTCGTTCACTGTGCTCCACCAAGCTTCGCCTTCTCATCATTCAACATCCAACTTAGCCCATCCCAGGGGATGTACCACCTTCCTTTGCTGGAACTCTTGCACCCCAAATCCTCAAAGAGCTGGGCCCTACTAGCCAATCAGTTCTCAACTCAAATATTACTCTGTAGCAAGATCTCCCTTGACACTCAACCTAAAGTAGTCCCTACCTTGTCTTCCATTACGTTTTTGTTTTGCCCCTTATCTGTGTCTAAAAGTGTCATAATTATTTACTTGTTTATTATGCAACTAGGAGCTAGGATCCAAGACAACAGGGGTTTAATTTTTCCTGTTCACACATGTGCTCATAGTAATGAACAGAATGCACATCACATATCTCCTGAACAAAATGAATGAATGGATAGCTTCATAGGGAATGGAGCTGGACCGGGACAGAAACTAGAGCAAGATTGCAATGGCTAGAGGGGAAGTGAAAGGTGAGGGATGGGAGGCAAATGGTGGATTGCAATGGCTAGAGAGGGAGTTAAAGGTGAGAGATGGGAGGTAGAGGGTAGTGACCATTCCCTGAGCGAGCCTGGCTCTGGCTGTGGTGGTGTGGAGAGGTGGGATGACAGCTGTAAGGAAATGACACAACTTTGTCCATCAACTGTCCCTCCGTGTGGCCCTGGGGAAGCTGAGCTTCATGGGCAGGACCCTCAGGGGTGGCTGATGGCCTTGTCTGCTCTGGGCTGGCCAGGTCAGCCATCCCCTGGGCCCTGCATTACCTGGTGTCCTGATTGGAGTCCTGGGCCAGTCTCACCAGGTTGTGCACCAGCATGTCTGTGCTGTCTCTGGTGCCTGAGAGAAGCTTCTCGGCGCCTATCTGCTCCAGGACGACCGACAGGTGCTCGGCAGTGCATTTCCGGACTAAGGGGTTTCGGTGGCTGAAAGGAAACCCAGTCACGGGCAAGGGTTCAGTCAAGGAATGGGGTTTGGGCAGGTGGGGCGTCCCCAGACTGCCCAAATATGGACCTACAGTTGTGCCTCCATGTTTCATGCCACAGTGGGCTCCCAATTTTGTCCCTCCATGGCTCAGGGGAATCTTCAAGGAAGAGCAGTCCCTTCCTGACAGTGGAACTGAGGATTGACTAGGGGTGAACATGAAGCCATGTGACGTCCCCAGGCCCACCGCGTGCCCACCATCCCTATGCCTTCCTGAGCTCATGTCCTGCCTTTGCCTAAATTCACTTCTCACCTTTCCTCTACCTAGGATACCCTACCTCTGCCTTCCGAGCCCCCGGACAAAACGAGTGCTTTCCTGGGGGGAAGGGCACTGTCCTTTGTCCCCTGGTAAATACTGGGGTACCTCATGGTCCCCAGGGAGCAGACAACAAGACTCCCTCTCAGCTGAATCCCCTGTGCCCCTCCCTCTGGCATGGTGACCCTTCAGCAGTTCGTGGGCATTTACTGCGTGTTCATTGAGCTGAATTGAGACAGGAGGTGGGATAAGAGATTGATGGGTGATTTCTAGGGGAACCTGAAATCTTACAGGAGGAACCCATCGGGATGTCACCTCTTTCTTTTTCACTTCATTCAATGTGAATTCAATGTGTCCACAGTCCATTGCATTAGGTGACACTAGCCCCTTCCTCCCCACTGGGGACCATCCCAGTAGAACACAAAGGGAGGCTTCCCTACTCAATGTGGTCCAGGGAGCAGCACATTAGTATACAAGTCAGAATGTGCACTTAAGCAATATCCTAGGGAATTCCAATGTACAGCCCTGATTCAGGCTCCCATGGTTCCTCCTGACAAGAATCTATAGGCTCAGTTTACTGTGAGCACACCCTCCCTGCCAGGCACTGCACTAGACACCTTTGAACCCGGGTCTCCTCAACTCCACAAGATACTTTTGTCATCATCTTGCAGGTGAAGAAGCAGAGGCAGGGGGAGGAATCCATAAAAAAAATACAATTGATTTCTCCCTAGTTAAAAACAGCCACTATCAGCACTCAGTCAATGTCAGGTAGAGATAGGCGTTTCCCCATGAATCAATTCCTATACTCTTCCCAACAATTTTATTATTATCCCTGGTCTCCTTTTACAGATGAGGAAACAGAAGCTTGGAGGAAGTTTAGTAACAATCCAGGCTGTGAACTTCGGTAATGTGGTTCAGGAGTCTGTGGGCAAAAAGGCCTTCTGGCTGTGACAGTTCACCCTGGGTTCTACCCAGAAGGCCACCCAGTGTAACAGTCAGTGACCGTCTTATTGGGGCTGAGAGCTGTGTCACCCTGTGGGAGAAGGGGCTTGGGGGAATGCTTCTGGTTTTGCTGTTGGAGTTGGTTTTTGTAAAAAGAAAGCAGATCCAGCTGCAGAAGGGCTCCGACAGCAGCCTGTCCCCTCCTTCTCCCCAGAAGGCCAAGTGGGGCCAGCTGGAGCAGATTTTGTGCCTTGCTCTGCTCACGGCCCAGATTTCATCAGAAAGAAGCATCCCTCCCCTGGGTAGAGTGAGGCCCGGGCTAAAGGCTGCCTCTGCCACCCCATCTCCAGGGACAGTACCACAGCCACTTCGAGTTTCCCAGTGTTGAGCAAACAGTAGCACCCATCCCTTCCCAGCTGGGGCCTGGGACAGCTACAAGCTGCCCTCATTATCCCCAGCCTGGCCCAGGCGGGAGAGAGGCTCACCGGCGAGCAGGGGTCTTTCTCTCCAGAGGAAATGCTTGAGGCACCCGCACCATCTCCCTGCTCTGCCCCTACCCAGCGCCTCTCCCCTTTGCCTGACCTCCCCAGGCTGCTCCCCCACCAGATCCCCACGTACTAGATGCCCACGGAGGTGAGGGCCACCAGGGAGCGGGCGGGGGTCACGTGCTCCACCATGGCCCCCAGGGACCGGTTGGCCGCCCTTTGGATGAACCCGCTGGTGTTTGCCATCTTCTGGAGCAGGCAGCGGGTGATCTCCTCAGCCTCCTGGTCCATGTTCTTCTTCAAGGCCCGAAAGAGGTCTCCCAAGGTGCCGATGGCCAGCCGGGACACCTTGGAGCGGAGGTTGGTAACCTTGGAGAGAGATGGGTGGGGGACCTGCAGGACTGCTGGGCCCTGCCAAGGGCTCCAACACATTGGAAGGAGGAACCTTCCCACAGCCCCCACTCTCACCCAGGCCTAGGCCTCGCCAGACTGGAAATGGAAACCCTGCAGTAGTTCTGGGCAAAACAGTCTCATTTTTTAAAAAACACCATTACTTTTGTTATCATCATACTTATCAATCTTACTATTATCATTATCATCTGGAATTTGTACAATACTTAGTCTTGAAAGCACTTTTACGATTGATGTTTAATTTGATCTTCATAAGGCCCCCCAATGGGGACAGTCTACTCCCAAGGACAGGGGGCATTGCCTCCACTTGTGATAAGATACATCTTATTGCCCATCTGGGCCTGACCTAGGTCAAGCCCTAGCCTCACAGGAAAAAGGATTTGGGAAATGTTACAACTGCCCACAAGTTGGAGATCTAGCCCAGAACACTCCATCCTTCCTCAGGCATTCTAAGTACAGAGGACAACGCAGGGCTGTGACAGATGGGCACATAGGATTCTGACTATTTCAATACCCAGAGATTAGAAATAAGGAAACTCCAGGCCTCAATTTTCCAATCTAAGAAATGGGTGTCTAGCTCCCACCTCAGTGGCTGAGAGCAGAGAAATAAGCAGGGATGCCCTGGGAGCCATGGGCCCCACTGCAGCTGTTGTGTGACCAGCACCAGCAGTAGCACCAGGGAAGGGGGACTGGCTGGGGTCAAGCGGAGCACACAGGACAGAGGAGGCCTTACCTCCCCGGTCACGGCCAAGGACACATCATGTAGCCTCCCAGCGAGGACCTCCGAGTGACAGGCTGCCAGACGCTGGATGCTCACCAGGCCCCTCTCCTTCATCTGCCTGAGAAGCAAGTCCAGGCCTTGTCATAGGTGACTGGGGGAGGACATTCTACACAGGACGCCCACATTGCCGCCACCCCTGCCACAGTGGGGAGGGATTTGATGGCGTCAGCGGCAGTGTCCTGGTGTTACAGCCAGGCTGAAACGCCAACAGTCCAATACAGGCCATCTTACAGGGTCCGTGACCCAGCCCAACCCAGGATGGAGGCCCACTCCCAGGACCCAGGCCTATGCCACCCACAGAGCATGTGCCTGTAAAAGAAGGCTCTTGAACATGAGGACTGAAGGAGGCCTTCCCGCAAATGGGACCTCAAGTCATCACTTTGCTCAGGACTAAGACTGGTGGCGCTAATGGTAAAGAACCTGCCTGCCAATGCAGGAGACATAAGAGATCCGAGCTCGATCCCTGGGTTGGGAAGGTCCCTTGGAGAAGGGCATGGCAACCCATTCCAGTATTCTTGCCTGGAGAATCCCATGAACAGAGGGGCCTGGGGGGCTACAGCCCATAGGGTCGCACAGAGTCAGACACGACTGAAGCGACTTAGCACACAGCACACAAGACTGTGTGGGGGAGGGACACCGGAGCGGAAGGAACTTAACTTAGAGAAAGGAAGGACTCTGACCTTCCTCAAGTCCCCATGGAAGCGTTGCAGAGTCAGATTGTACTTCCTAGGCCCGGCTCTGGGGCGCACAGGACTGTTGGCAGTCCGGGACAGACTGCCGGTGGGACTCACGCACTCCCCCTCCCCCACCCCCTCCCCCCTCCGCGGGACCAGGGTCTGCAGTGGGGGAGGGGAGCGGGGCAGGCGCTCCTCTGCAGCCCCACCCCTACTGGTCACAGCACACACGGGCTGTTTCCCCACCAGTCACTACTCTCCAGGCACTGCAGAGCATCCACCAGCCCCAGCTCAGGGTTCGAGAAAGGCCTCAACTCCCTGAAGGCTCGAAGATCTGTCTCCTCCTCCTCTTCTTCCCACTCAGGAGACCCCAAAGTGAGCACCGCTGGTAAGGACTGAGCTGCAAGAAAAGGAGAGGAGCGGGGGTTTCATCCAGAAGACCTGAGGCCTCCACAGGACGGCACTGAACCCACCTTACTGAGGAAGGGAAGACAGAGTGGAGGGTCTGTAGGGTGAATGGACTCGTGAGGGCTAGAAGCCAGGGCCTGGGGAACCATGGAGACCACCTAACTCTTACCTCTCATTGACTGTTTTTATCCCTCCCATTGCTAACCTAATTCTGATAAATTAATTGGCCTGTGAGAGGTTGCTTGATGTCACGTGACCAAGCCCACCCAGCTGGTGATTCCTCCCCAGTCCTGCCCTGTCTGTGACCGGAGGTGAGGCCAGCAAGTCTATCAAGGAATGACTCCCTGGCTCTAACCTTGTCCCTACCCAGGAGCCTTTGTTACGACTTCTCCTCCTCCTCCTTCTCCTCAATTCTCCATCCTCTGGTGAAGCCGGGGTCCCCCGGACAGTCCCTCAGCTCCTTCATTAGCAGAGCCAGGACTGGAATCCAGATCTCTCACTTCCCGCCTCGTTCTCTGCAGAGGTTCATCTTTACATGACTTTTCACAATGCCATACCCAGGAGGTCCAAGGCAAGAATGAGCTGAGGGGTAGTACTCTCCTTAGAGCCAAGACACAAAGACCTCATTCATTCTTGGATTCTCTTCTCAGCTTTGCCAATGGATCAAGAGTCATTAGCCATAGTCTAAGTCTCTATGGGCCACCATCACCTTGAGTGACCTTGGGTGCTCTTGGGTGACTTTGAGTCTCTGGGTCTCAGTCTGTTGTCTATAAAATAAGTAGCTTAGATTAGAAAGATCAATGTTTCCCAAGTACCAACCATTCAGTTACCACTTCCATGAGGTTTTTTTTTTTTTTTTTTTTTTGCCATATCCCTTAAGTACTTGTACCCTTATTTATGTGGTATTTTTCTTCAACTCATTTTTCAAACCCTAAATAAGTTTATTTAAGGGAAATTTATATCACTACCATAATTGGTAAATGATTATTTGTCATAGTGTGTGATAAATATTTACAGTCAAAGTAAAAGAATATTGTAAACTCTCACTACAAAGTGGCAGTCAGCTTCTGATGTTTCTAGCCAGGAGGAAGATCTCTTTGCTTAAAAAGGAGACTCGAAAGTCTCAGTAAGGTGTTAAAAATTAGCACCAGATTAAGGCTTTCTACTTGATGGTGTCAAAAGAATAGAGAATGAAATAGAAAGGTGAGCCAGTATTATTTCTAGCACCCAAATGATGCTCTATTCTCCCACTGATGTCTTACAATATCCTACACTTAAAGAAACTCTGAACCAAGTTGGTGGTTTTCAAATGTCCTTTTGTAGCAAAATCTTTTCAAATGAAATCCCACATGGAGCCCTAATATGCCAAACGGGGAAGCAAAATAGACCCTCCTTTGGTGGAATGGGGACAGGGCCTCCCCTCCACCTTGCTGAGTGTCCCACAGAACTTTCAGGTCCTTGCATCCCAGTCTGTAACCAGCCCTATCCAGCCCTGACATTTTATGAGGCAACAGGCAGGAACCCAAGATTTTCCCAGAACCCTTTTCTCCTCTTCCGGGTGTTTCCAGATATTTCCACAGAGGCTGTTATCGGCATCTGTGATCCTGGTGCTCTGGTGGGTCCTCTAGGACATGTCACACAGGTTGGACACACCTGTCCAGCCATCCACAATTCCCGTTACAACAGCCTGAGTCCCCAGGCGGCCCATAGACACTCTACTGTTCCTCTCTCTGGCAACCCCAGGCTGTCCCCTGCTCTCACAAGGGCAGCAGAAACAGAGCAGCAGAGGTCACCCTTGCCATGCCCCTAAGCATCCAAGACAGCATACCAAGAGACGGATGCGTGCCCCCCACCAGTTGGTCAGGGCCCCACCTGAAGCATGGCGGGCAAAGCTGGGCTCCTGCTTGCTGATGGGGATGCTGGGCAATGAGGCCCGGCTGGCCCGCTTCCTCAGGGTGACGCCGAGGTTGCTCCTGCGGGGGCTGCTCAGCCCGGTGGGCACAGACAGGGTCCCGCTGCCCCGGAGGGGAAGGAGGCCTGTGGAGGCAGAGAAAATCCTTGGACAGAGCTGGTCCTGCCTGGTCCCAGACCCCCCCCTTTGGAAATGGGCTCATCGGTGAACTATGTGAGAGCAAAGGTGATTCCCTGTCCAATCTCAGGATGGAGACTGTGTGGATGGGAAGTGTGGAAATGTTCTCTTTTTGGCCCAGGTATTGGTGAAGAAGTGTCCCCAGCCTGAAGGCGCCTTCCCCAAACACCCAGTACCTTCCTTCATCAAGGTCCTCCGGGAGCCCAGGCTCTGGGAAGTGAGCTCTCTGTCCCTCTCCGGCTCCTTTGCCCTGCGGAATAACTCCATCTCCTTCATCTGCTTCAGCCTCATCTTCTCCTGGGCAGACCTGGCAATGGTGACCTGAATCTGGCACAAGGTCAGAGCAAACTCCATCACCTTGTGGACCCAATTGTGCTTTCTATACCTTCTTCATTCAGTCAGTCATCAGGAACATGAGTGGCTCCTGGGTGCCGATGGCTGTTCTGAAAATGATCAAAAACTCAGAGGCCTTGCTCCCAAAGAACTATGTGGAGTGGTGAGATGGCAGCAAACAGACCAGCCTCTAATGTCAGGCAGCCATGCATGGGAAGGAAAGTAAGGGACACAAGGTGATGGGGTTTGTTTCAAGTAGGGAGGTCTCAAGGCAGTGAAATTGAAGCAGAGACAGAAACAAAGTGAGGAGCAGACCCTGAGTCTAGGGGCTGCTGGGTGTGGCTGTGAGCCCCAAGGAGGACACTGGTTGGGGTGCCCAGAGTCAGAGGCAAGGCAGGACACAGGTCGGGAGTGGTGGGGCTGGGGCAGGAGCCACAGCACACTAGGTCTGGTGGTCCATGTGGGGACTTGGGCTTCTCCTCTGGAGGACACAGCAAGTCACTGGAGGTTCTGAACAGAAGAGTGACATGATCTGATTCCCTCTTTTTTTTTTTTTTTCCTTTTTCTTTTTTTGGCTGGGTGGGGGGATTCTCTAAGTATTGTTCTTTATAACTTCTTATTTTGACATAATTAAAGATTCACAAGAAGTTGCAAAAACAGAACCAAGAATTTCCATGTGGCAGGACTTGGACTAGGATAACCAGAAAAATGATAGAATGACCGGATTCTGGACAAGTTCAAAAGTAGAGCCCACAGCTTTGGCTGATATATGAGATGTGGGATAAGAGAGACAGGAGGTGGGATGGGCCTGCGATTTGGGGTCAGAGCAGCTGGAAGTCTGGAGTTGCCTTTTACTGCCAGAGAGAGGACACTGGGAAAAGGAAGTTTTGGGGTGGGGTTGGTGAGAATTCAACAGTTAAAATCTTGGATAAGGTAAGTTGGAAATATAACTAAAGACCTAAATGCAGATGTTGAGTATCAGTGCTATATAAATGCAGTCATAATAATTTAACAACTCCAGGAGTTCAGGGGAAGGTCTGGGCTGGAGAGGGAGATTTGGGAGCCCTCCGCATAATGGTGGTACCTAATGCCTTCGGTCAAGTTATCAGGTTACAGCAGTCAGTGTAAATAGACAAGATGCTAGAGGTGTGAGTTCTGAGAGTGCCATCACATAGAGGTCAGGAAGACAGGGAGGGGTCAGCAAAGAAGGACCAGGAAGGGTGTAACTGACATAGTCAGAGAAGCAAGAAAGAAGCAGCCCTCATTTCCATTCCTTGGTGGAGAATTCAAGAAGGATGAGCCACAAAAGCTGGCAATCAGTCAAGTTGAAAGAGCACTGCGACTGCTGCACATGGGACGGTGGATCCACCAGTGCCTCAATGGGGGCAATTTCAGTGGGGCTGCGGGAACTAAACCTACTGGCCCACACTCAGGAGAGGACTGGTAAAGAGACAAGGCAGAATTTTTGCTTTGGTTTGGTTTTCTTAAGATGAGAGAGAGCTAAGATGCTGGTGGGGATGATCCAGTTTCAAGGAAATTTTTGTTGATGCAGGAGAAGGACAAGTGCTGGAGTTGGGATGTCAGATGGATTGAGCTAGAACATTAGTAGAAGGAAGTGAGCAAATGGGCTGCTTGAGGTTGAGATGATGGCGGGGTAGATGTTATTTGCAGTGCCAAGGTCTATGGTATGACCATGGGAGTGAGTGGATAAGGTGGTTAGAGGATGAGATCATTTCATGGCCCTGAATTATTCCTCCTTTGTCCCATGGTCTGTCACCATCACTGGAGAGGGAGGATGTGGTACCTGGACCTTATCAGCATCACTGGATCCCATATCACACAGGAGTCTTTCAAGATATGTTTATTGCACTCTTACATTTCTGTTTCAAAGGATGACCATAACAGTGACTCTGCATGTATGTACCCATGCATCCAGATAATCAACGATGGTGTGATCACTCACCTGGAGTCAGACATCCTGGAATGTGAAGTCAAATGGGCCTTAGGAAGCATCACTATGAACAAAGCTAGTAGAGGTGATGGAATTCCAATTGAGCTATTTCAAATCCTAAAAGATGATGCTGTGAAAGTGATGCACTCAATATGTCAGCAAATTTGGAAAACTCAGCAGTGGCCACAGGACTGGAAAAGGTCAGTGTGCATTCCAATCCCAAAGAAAGGCAATGCCAAAGAATGCTCAAACTACCACACAAGTACACTCATCTCACATGCTAGCACAGCAATGCTCAAAATTCTCCAAGCCAGGCTTCAACAGTACATGAATCTTGAACTTGCAGATGTTCAAGCTGGTTTTAGAAAAGGCAGAGGAGCCAAAGATAAAATTGCCAACATCCGCTAGATCATCAAAAAAGCAAGAGAGTTTCAGAAAAACATCTATTTCTGCTTTATTGACTATGCCAAAGCCTTTGACTGTGTGGATCACAACAAACTGTGGAAAATTCTGAAGAGGTGGGAATACCAGACCACCTGACCTGCCTCTTGAGAAACCTGTATGCAGGTCAGGAAGCAACAGTTAGAACTGGACATGGAACAACAGACTGGTTCCAAATAGGAAAAGGAGTATGTCAAGGCTGTATATAGTCACCTTGCTTATTTAACTTATATACAGAGTACATCATGAGAAACGCTGGGCTGGATGAAGCACAAGCTGGAATCAAGATTGCTGGGAGAAATATCAATAACCTCAGATATGCAGATGACACCACCCTTATGGCAGAAAGTGAAGAAGAACTAAAAGGCCTCTTGATGAAAGTGAAAGAGGAGCTTAAAGCTCAACATTCAGAAAACTAAGAGCATGGCATCCAGTCCCATCACTTCATGGCAAATAGATGGAGAAACAGTGGAAACAATAGCTGACTTTATTTTTTGGTGCTCCAAAATCACTGCAGGTGGTGATTGCAGCCATGAAATTAAAAGACGCTTACTCCTTGGAAGGAAAGTTATGACCAACCTAGACAGTATATTAAAAAGCAGAGACATTACTTTGTCAACAAACAAAGGTCTATCCAGTCAAGACTAGTTTTTCCAGTAGTCATGTATGGATGTGAGAGTTGGACTATAAAGAAAGCTGAGCGCCAAAGAATTGATGCTTTTGAACTATGGTGTTGGAGAAGACTCTTGAGAGTCCCTTGGACTACATGGAGATCCAACCAGTCCATCCTAAAGGAGATCAGTCTGGTGTTCATTGGAAGGACTGATGTTGAAGCTGAAACTCCAATACTTTGGCCACCTGATGTGAAGAGCTGACTCATTGGAAAAGACCCTGATTCTGGGAGGGATTGGGGGCAGGAGGAGAAGGGGACAACAGAGGATGAGATGGTTGGATGGCATCACCAGCTCAATGGACATGAGTTTGGGTAAACTCCGGGAGTTGGTAATGGACAGGGAGGCCTGGCGTGCTGTGGTTCATGGGGTCACAAAGAGTCAGACACAACTGAATGACTGAACTGAACTGAACACATGCATCTTCTGTTGTGTCTGACTCTTTGTGACCCTATGGACTGTAGACCACCAGGCTCCTCTGTCCACAGGACTCTCCAGGCAAGAATACTGGAGCGGGTTGCCATTTCCTTCTTCAAGGGATCTTCCAGACCCAGGGATCAAACCAGGGTCTCCTGCAACTCCTGCCTTGGCAGATGGATTATTTTACCACCGAGCCATATGGGAAGCCCAATGACTCTCCAAGTTTCACTAAATTTATCCAGACTAGGATCTAGAATCCCAGGGACAGCAGAGCATGGTGGGCTGCCATCTATGGGGTCGCACAGAGTCGGACACAACTGAAGTGACTTAGCAGCAGGATCTGTATGAATCATCTGGATCAAGGTCACCTTAGAAGTACAAGGTATTTGTCAGCCTGTGAAACACAGCCTTTGGCTGATCTGCCTCTGAGTCAGCTGCCTCTAGGTTGCTATCTTGGGTGCTGGCTCAAATTACTTGGTTTGGTTCACCTAAGCCCTTCTGCCATCTCCCCCACATCCTGCTTTCTTCTGAACCACGTGTGACCTTCTTCTGTCCTCGCCTCCTCCCTCAGCCCCACCCCTCATCTCCCTGCTGTACTCTCCCCTTCACCTAGGCCCCCCACCTCTATCCTTCTCCTGCTTTCTTTTCTCTCTTTTTTTCCATAGCCTTCACCCCAAACCCATCTACAGGTTCCATCCTTAAGGACTAGAGCAGCTGCCTCAGGGTTCTTCCTTGCTTTCCTCAAGCCGGTCCCACACTTATTTATTTCAGAAACATGTGTGTCTTCAGCCAGTGTTCTACTCTCACGCCAGCTTCCTCCTCCCCTCGCTTTCCAGGTACCTTGGTTCCACTCCCCTTCTGGTCCTCCTCTTTTGACAAGGGGTGAGCTTCTTTGGCATGGCTGAAGGAGAAGGATGTCAGCATCGGAGCAGACTGAGATAAAGGCAGGGCAGGCTTCTCGGGAGCAGCAGACCTGTCTCTGACAGGTGGGATCAAAGGTCTTGGCTCTGAGGAATGGAGAACAAGAATAGAACTGAGGACACCCAGCACCTGAGAGCCGCAGCCATTGGGATTAAGGTTCTACAGCCCTGTTGTTGGTGTAACATTTAGCTGTCTGAGCCCTCCACTCTCAGTTCTTCTGCCCTATGCTTCCTTAAAAGGGCAAGGCACAGGTTACATTCACTCTACAGAGCAGCACTTGCAGGTATAGAACAGGCTGCCTGAGGACCAACACCCTCCTCCTTTCATGCATCCGTCCGTGCATCCGTCTATCAACAATTATTGCACACTTTATTCTAAGACTGGGGTGGGGTGGGGTGGAGAGGAGGGTGGGCAGGAAATAGGGGCAGACCTGTTATCTAAGAGGTTTGAGATATTTTCTGAGAGTGTAAGTCTGTCTTAACTGAGAGGCAAGTACTTCAGAAAGAGGAAAAACAAAATGAGCCCATTGATCATTATATACTACCATGCTCCTATCTGAGGCTATAATATAACAGGAAAGAGTCAGAGAACTAATACCAGCCTAATGCTCTCATTTTACAGATGGAAAAGCTGAGACTCGGTGACCTTCAGATGCTCTTATGATTAATAAGATTCAAATTCATTTCCAAATGACATCAAATCCATAGTATTTCTTTGTCATTCCATATTTTCCCAATTAACAGACTTAAGAACATGTTTCTTGTTTTAGGGACAGTGTGGGGGTAGATCCATTAGTTTTCCTTTAGTGAAAGAAATGTTAACCAGGTTCTCCTGCTCACAAAGTTCGGAGTTCACTGTCCTTGAGTGAACTTGCAAATCAGGGCTCCTCCAGGAAGGGGGGCCACCACCTGGGGCTGCCTGAGGCTGGAAAGGGTGTCTTGAATCTGGGGATCTGGCAGGGCTCCTGGGTCCCCCCAGATCTCTGCCCGGCCCCGGCCTTCTACCAACAATCCTTCCTGGGAGAAGGCTCCAGAACCAAGGGCAAAGCCTCTGTCTGCTGGAAAGTAAGACAGGACCGAGGGCACAGGTGTCCAGCTGCCAGCTAACCAGGGCAAGGACTGCGGGAAAGCCCTCAGCTTCAGACACTACCACATGAGTGCCCACATTGGGCACCGTTGTCCCCTGCCGACAGCTGGAAGGTCAGAGAGCTTCTTGAGGACTCTGCCAGTTTGTACCCCCCTTTTGCCTATGCCTCCGAGAGACACCCTGGAAAGCCTTGTCCAAGCAGCCTGGCCCCTGCCCCCAAGGACCCGGTTCTCAAGCAACAACCTGGTGGGGCAGACAAGGGAGTAGCTCTAGGCTGGCGTCTCCTGGCCCAAAATCCCCTTCCAGTGCTCTCAGGAAGCTCTTAAGGGACACTGGGAGCCCGCGTGTGTCACACTGGACTGCCCCAGCTCACCCTGCCACAGTCCAGCCAGAGAGGGGAGACTGGCCGCAGCAGAGGTTTCTATGCCAGGCCTGCCTTTTGGGACCAGCTGGGCATCCTGACCCCGGGGCCTCATGGGCAGCAGCCTCCCCCTGACCAACTGACCCGCTGCTGAGCTGATTACAGAGTGACCTGCCCGGAAGCTGGGCAACAGTCCACCCGCTCCTGCCAGTCAGCACAGCAGCTGCCGCCAACCCCCTAGGCCTGCAGCCCAGGGTACTCTGCCCATGTCCCCTCACTCGACCTTCCATCCTCCCCACGAATTAGGTCATAGGCTGGAGAGCCTCTCTGAGCCTCAACCACCTGCCTCACTGCCAGCCCAGCTGGTTCTCTTCCCCGACGCTGAAACCTCCCAGGATCGGCTGACCAAGGGATTCATGGGATGCAGTTTAATTTCTCACTCTGTCTGGAAAGGAATCCTCTATTCGCTTAGACCCATGCGTCTCCTGCATTGGCAGGTGGGTTCTTTACCACTAGCACCACCTGGGAAGCCCGGGGCAGCCATAGGATGGGACAAAACCCCACCTTTGGAGCCGTGAGGACCTGCGTGCTTTCTGTGCACTGAGCCTAAGAAGAAGGTCCAGCGTGGTGAACCTCAGTGCACCCCTTCTTCTATCAGATGGGACAGCACTGTCTCTCTCAGCTGGGTGATCATGAAGCAACCCACGCTGGTGGAGGGTAGCACAGAGCAGGGACCACCCTCCCTGGCACCAGGCGACTTCTGCTTCCCCCTCCAAGAAATGAGGGCAGTGAGTCTAAGAGCACCCAGATCTCCTCTATCCCTAATTCTGATCCCATGATCCAACCCAGGAACCAGAGAGTCAAATAACAAATGGAAGGGTGCAAGGCATGTACATACCCAGAGATTTGGGGGTTTTCTCCTGAGGCCCACGCTCCCGGACCAATCTTAAAAGAACGGGGGAGAAAAAAGCACCATGAGAGACGGCAAGCAAGAACTCTTGCTGCACTAGCTAGCAAGCAAGAGCTAGCTCCTAGACTAGCTCCAGGATGGGGTGACAGATGAGAATGGGATGAGACAGAGGGGGCCATGGGTGTCCCTGTAAAGAGGCTCTTGGCCAGGTGTTCAAGGCAGCAGGAGATGCAGCTCCTTCTGGACTTGAGGGCAGGCTGACCAGCAGGCTTGGTCCAGACAAAACTCAGAGCCCTCTTTTCTGACTGCATAGACCATTGATTCCCCAGGAAGCCAGCCTCCATGAGTAAACCACTCAGTCCAACAGGAAGCCCTGCCCCTGCTGTGTGCACAGGAGATGGGGGTGAATCTCCTCCCAGCTCAGGACAGACTGACTTCAAGTCCTCTCCCAACCCATGAGAGCTCAGGGACCCACTCCTTCTCCCCTCCAGGGTCTAGAGGGAATGACCCCCTTTGCTGCTGATGGGAAATCACCACTGCTTTATAGGAGATGTTCTGTTCAAACTGAGCACGGGAAGGGAAGATGAGGAATTCTTGGCACTGGTTTTAATTGCAGTTTTTAAAATAAACAGTACTATTTACTCATTCCTGTGTGCATGTTGTAGCTTCAGCCATGTCCAATTCTTTGCAGCCCCATGGACTGTAGCCTGCCAGGCTCCTCTGTCTATGGGATTCTCCAGGCAATAATAGTGGAGTGGGTTACCATACCCTATTGAATATGTACTATGGGAAAAGCACTGTGTAGACACTGGGAATACGGTGTCACTAAGACAGGTGGTGATGCATTCATGGGTCTTACATTCCCAGGAAGAATAGATACACATTACCTAACATGGACTTCTCTTTTCTCACTGGGAAATGCATAGACTGCAGAAGGCTCTGGGGGACTGACAGGGTGACAAGCCACAACACGAGAACTGGGACACGACATCCTGTGCTCTGGCTTCAGAGTGTTCACCCAGCAGGATGACCCAGGCTGGGATGGCTGGAGGACAGGCCATAGGAGAGCCCACTTGAGTGCCTGCCCAGACATAGGGGCTTCTAATGAGGGGACCGTGGAGGTCAGGGGACCAGAGGTCTACAGGAAGGGTCAGAGTCTAGGCCAACCAAGACTCAGAGTTGCTCCCTGGGACAGGCACAGCCTGCTAGATCAGGACCCAGAGGGAGGGCTTGTGTGGCTTGGAGACCGTAGGCAAACATCCCAGGGCTCTAGGTCTTTGCCCATTGGAGCCCACCACTAGGTCTTTGCCATTGGAACCCACCACTGCCCAGCTGTGCTAACAAGGCAGGGGGCAGAGGTGAGCTGGAAGTCCCTTTGGTGGTTCTGGCTAGGCATGGGGCACCGATAATCCTGGTGCTGCTTCCTCCCTCAGATTCAGCCGCCTCCGGCTCCTGGCCCACAGCCTCGCCCCTTTGACCTCCAGTTGGAGGCTGTTTTCCCTTCCCCTCTGAGCAGAGGATGTGGCCTCAGAGCACATGGCTCAGCCTCCTTCAAGCTGTGGACCTTGGCAAACCTCTCCTTCCCTTCTCTAGAGACCCATAAGCAGAAAGGACAGAGGCCAAGGTCACCCACACCCAGAGAGCCTTCACTTCTCTCCACACAGCGTTCCAACCCCTCCTCCCTCTTCTGAACCACCACCATGACCTGAGGTGGTCCCACCAGGCCGCACGAAAATGATGGGAATGGCAAAGATCTACCTGCATCGACAGTCTTCTCCATGCACCTGGCCGGACATCTAAGCATCTACCAGTGTCCCCAGCAGCACAAGTTGAACCCACTCATGAGTTACCACCCCACTGCCCCAAAGCCTGCCTCTCCTCCTAATTCCCTGTCCTGGTGAAGCCACCACCATCTGTCTGGCTGTTTATCCAGTAACTCTGGCATGAGCCTCAGCTCACTACCTGTTTCATCCCACAGCCATCCAGTCACCAACCCCCTCCCCCACTTCTTCACTTTTCGGGCTCCTCTGCACACTGACCACTGCAGACCAGGGCCCCACAGCCTCTGCCCATTCAGGCGCCCACAGCTTCTCCCCTGGATCCCTGAGGCAACCCCCAACGGCATGCACAGCCCATGCCACACGGCCGTGGCCAAAGTGGCCTTCCTAAATCAGATCTACATCACTTCACAGCAAAAAGCCTCCAGTGGCATCTCACCGCTTCAGGGTAAAGCTCACAATCCTCAGTTTAGCAGATGGGCCCTTCAGCCCTGCGTATCTCACCACCCCCCCACCCCCCCCACCCCCCCGTCACACACAGATACTGCGCTGCTGGAAAACTAGCCACTCCCCGAACGCCTCAGTCACTCTTCCTCCCCTACTCGCCCTGTGCCCCATCTCACAGACTCTGCCTCAGCCTTCAAAACTCAGCTCAGGCCTCACCTTCTCTGAGAAGTCTTCCCAGCCTGATTGAGATCACTTTCCACAGAACTCCTCAGAATTAGAGGCAGCCTTCTATCTTAGCATTTACCTCACTGGACTTTTAGTCAATGGTCTACTAGTAAATATCTCTCATGAGCTCCCAGAACACAGAGAATGTCTTCCTTGGCTTTGCTTTAATGACACCTGATACAATGTCTGGCACAGAGAGGTTCTTAACAGCTTTTAGGTGAGTCAATGGATGCCTGGACACATGGACAGATAGACGGATGAAAGGATGGATGAAATGGTAAGGGAGGCTCCCTCCCAGCTGTTGGCTAGCCTCCCAGAGTCAATGGAGAGAAATCCATGTCACAACCTGACAGCAAGTAGGCAGATACTTCAGATAGTTATCTGCCTAATCCATGCATGACTAATCCATGGCAGTTAACATGGGAGCTTGATACCATGGGAGCCACAGAAATGTCCAGATACAGCCCCTGCCTTATAGTGCTGCAAGTTCACGGATAGAAATGAGGTTGAAATAAAAGGTGAGCAAATAAGTAGGTGGGAGGTGGCTGGACAGCACACAGGCTGGATGCCGTGTGAACAGAGCCCTTCCCCTCATCCCGAGGAGGCCAGGGAAGACCTGACAGAGAGGGTGGATGTGGAGCTGGGGCTTGAAAAATGTAGGCACTGATCAGCAGGCCAAGGATAAGAGGCTCACTTTGGGGCTGCAGGGAGGTGCCGTCCAGGGCTGGACACAGGGGTATGGGGGGAGCAGATTGCCGCTCATGCTACCACAGAGCAGCACAGGAGGAAGTGTGAAGTGGTGGACTAGGACACTCTGAATGTCTGGCCAAGGAGACTCCTGTTTAAGCTGCTGGCACCAGGAAGTCAATAGAAGTGAGATGCATGGAAGGGGTGTATTCAGGGAGGGGGGGGTGGTGGATGAAAACAAAAGATCAGGATGGAGAGCTCAGGGCCACAGGAGATGGGGTAGAAGCTCCAGGGGGAGGTCAAAAGGGAGCTAGTAAGTGCAAACTAAGAGCAAAGGCAGGGGCAAGCAGGGGTGGTAGCTTTCGTATTGTCTCTCGTTGTTTAAGAAAGCCCTCATGGGAAGTGGCAATCTGTTAGGAACAGGAGGCAAGAGTTGAAAATGATGCTGAAATTGGAAGATCAAAGAGCACTCCTGCACCCCAGTGGAAATTGGGAGGTCATGGGAGAGAGACAGTTAGGGGAAACACAAAGAGTTCCATCCGCGATGCTGTGGTGGTGGTATATCCTCCCTCCCTCCTTCCCTCCAATGCTGGATCTGCATCAGCCCTGAGGGTCCTGGGAATGCTCAACAGGAGGAGGGAAGCCCAGGGGATGTGGAAGTTTTCCATCATACTTGACCTTGGAAGCCACCTGCACAGATAAGACTCCCAGGGAAGAACAAGGAGATGGAGGTAAAGAGTTCTGGAATACATTTAAGAAATAAGGAAAGAAGGCACACAGGAGACTGGAAGTCAGGAAGGTGAGGAAGGCAAATAATTCAAGGACATCAACAGCTCAGACAATACCAAAAAGTCAAGAGCAGTGGGATGGGTAGAAAGGTCACTATCTGCGGCCAGAGAGTCATGAAAGCCACCAAGAACTCTCAGAGGGGAGGAAAAGGAAGAGCAAGAAAGGAGGAGGCGGTCTCGATGGTAAGGAGGTAGAGGTCGGTGGAGGAAGAGAAAAATCGAGCAGAGAGCTTAAACCCAGGAGCAGGTCTGCAGATGGGTTCCCACACTCCACCAAGGTACAATAAGATATGGACATGTATTTGGACAGAAGGGGAGGCAATGTGGGAGACAGGACACTTGAGAGAAATGGGTACAGCAGACCCCAAAGAGAGGGCTCTCTCTCCTTCTCCCTGTCTATCTCTATCTCTCCCTCTCTCTCAAACCCACACACACACACACACACACACACACACACACTCCAACATCAGTCTGGTCTGACTATGGGGATGATCTTGGCCATGTAGAAAGTACTTTCTGTCCCACTTACAAGCCATAAGTCCTGATTCATTACAACACAGAGATCCTCTACTCACTGATTCCCAGTTTTTTGGAGTATGAAGACTCCTTTTTAAGTTCAAGACTTTTGTAGACTACCACTCCCCCCACCGTACATAGACACAATAATGCTTGCATTTTTAGTGTACATTCATTAAGAAAATGCACCATCACAAAGAGCTATCGTGAATCCAATAGCACTTTAAAATTATTCATACTCTATTCATCAGGGCAGCAACCACACGTATCAGGACACTGGTAGAAGACAGAGGTCAAGACATTGCTAATTAAGCCTATCCACCCTTCCTTGCTGGAGTCAAGGGTCAGCTCTGTGACTGCCCAAGTCAGAGGCTCATGGTAGAGGACCCTGCCCTCCACACATCTGGCCCCCAGAGTTGTGCCCTGGTGTGGAGACCCAGTCATAGAGAGTCCAAGCAGATCTTGGAGGGTAGAGGAGGGAGGACCACAAGATAGTTTTGATTTAGGGCTGCTTACCGTGTGGCGGGGGGCCTCAGGCCCGTGAGGATGTCCTGGCCTAGAGGCAAGAGGCTGGGAAGGGAGCCAGGTGTGCAGGAGGTCCCAGCAGGCACCTTGGTCTTTGGGATGGGTGGGATCACAATGCCCCCCAGGGACTTGTGCATCTTCTCATCATTGCAGTGCAAGTACTGTTGGGAAATCTGTACCTGGGAGCAGAGGTGAGGGAGGGGTCTGGTCCATGAAACAGTTCACTCGGGAAGCTCACCTCCCAGGTGCCTCACGCAGAGTAGTCCCTTCTACCCGCAGCACCGGTAGGTATCCTGTTTCTCTTTCCAGTAACACAACCCTGGGACCCCTGAGCTCATAGTTTCCTTACCATTTAAATGAAAAGGGGGTCCTCTCATTCCTACTCCAACCCCTTTTGTCATTATTATTAGCTGTTTTACTGTTCTCACTTCAGAAAATCCTAGAACATCAGAGCTGAAAGGGATCCTCAAAAACATCAGGTCCAATTCCCTTTTCTTAGTGTAAACTGAGGCCCAGAGAGGGAAGTGACTTGTCCAAGGTCACACAGCCAGTGACAGGCAGAGTGGAAACCAGAAGCTAAATCTCCTGAGTCTTAACCCAGTATTCTCTCCCCTCTGCCACAGTCCCTTGCCAAAAGTGAGGAGGGTCAGAACCATAGGAAATTCTGGAACGTTTAGATCAGAGAAGGCTTGAGAACCATCACGTGTAAGATGAATGGTCACACAGCCTCTGCTTAGGAGGAGCTGGCTCGGTACCTCTGGGGCAACTGCCAGAGAAGATACCTTCAGAGATGCTCAGGGACCAGGAACAGGGATTGGTAAAGGATCAAAAGAAAAACAGAAGGGTGGGAGGCAAGACTCAGAGTAGTCCAATTGCCTTACCTCCTGGGCACCGGGTCTCAGCTCCTGGGGACCCTGACAGCTTGTGGGCGGGCCCAGGCCCTTCTCCTTGGCTCCGCTGGCTTCTGGGGTGGTGGGGATGCTCTGAATGGGCGGCATTGGCCTGGACACCCTCAGCAGCCTCTGAGAGGTGACCCGGGGGATGGCAGTCCTCAGGGGAACTCCTTTAGGGCCTCCGCCGGGATCCAGAGTGGCTGCATGGGGTGGGGATGGGGAGTAAGTGAGTCCCCGGAGTGTGGGGAGTGGAGTTAATTGAGTTGCTGGCAACAGGGTCTTATGTCCTGGGGAGGCTAGGATGGCGAGAGGAGGGGGCAGATGTTCCCCCAGCCCCAAGCCCAGCCCCAAGCACAGCCCAGATTGTGCTGAGTGTCCTTTCCCACTCCTGTAAAATTTGGTAGAAAGTGTCAGAGTCACCTATTTAAAATTCAGAATAAATTAATTAAATAATTAAAATTCAGAGGCAGTTTGGGTAGAAAGGAGAACAAAATCAGCACTGACTTAGGGGGGAGGGCAGAGGGTTCTAGTCCTTGTAGCCACCTGAAAACCACTGAGTGGCTTTAGTATAGTTGGCAGAAGTGGGAGGAAGAAGGTGGTCAGATCTGTGTTCGAAGAGAATTCCTCTGCAGTGAAGACTAGAAGGAGGCGAGGGTGGGAATCGGGAGTCCGGTTGGGAGCCGCTGCAGAGGCCCAAGTGGGAGACGGCATTCCAGGGAGGAGGCAGGGGCTGTAGAGAAGGTGCCCCCCTGACCACCTCTGACTCCAGCTGCCAGTTGCACCCCTGCTGACTCTCAGGCACAGGTGGCCTAGGGCCCCTGACCTTAGGGCTGGGGGCTGGGCAGGGCCCAGGGCTCACCGCGGAAAGATGCTGCCAAGCCCTCTGAGAGTCTCCTTTTCTTGAGCTTGTCCTTGATCTGGGTGGTGTCCCGGGCCACACTGTTGGCCTCCGACTCCAGCGAGGGGAGTGGCACCAGTGGGTGGGGACCCAGAGACAGAGCCGCGAGGTTCCTGGGGTGGCCGTTCCTGGCCTGCCAGGCCTTCAGGGGAGCATCCAACTTGAGGCTGCCAGGGTCCCCATGTCCACTCAAGAGCTGTGACGGCTTCTCCAGGAGGGCGCTGGACACTGGCTGGAGGGAGGCTGAGGGAGGCGGAGACAAGAATTGCTATGCTAGAGGAGCCCACTCCCCCCCACTTCCCTAGGTGCTAACACCACCCAGGCCCTGGGACCTCAGCTCTGCCTTCTTGGGCTCATGGGGCCTTCCTGCGGTTCCTAGGAGAGCCCCACTTCCCTGTTCCAGCAGGAGCCCTCCATACACCTCCATCCTTTGAGGCAGAGAATTGAAAAGTGAAGTGAAGTGAAGTCGCTCAGTCGTGTCCGACTCTTTGTGACCCCATGGACTTTAGCCTACAAGGCTCCTCTGTCCATGGAATTTTTCAGGCAAGAGTACTGGAGTGGGTTGCCATTCCCTTCTCCAGGGCATCTTCCTGACCCAGGGATCGAACCCAGGTCTCCCGCATTGCAGGCAGACACTTTACTGTCTGAGCCACCAGGGAAGCCCAAGGCCCCACCTAAAACCAAAGGATGTGTTCAGCAGGGACCAAGGTAAAATTAACACCTGCCCACGGCTTGAAGACACAGTCAGGCATCTAAACACACCCATCTCCTCCCTCCAGGATGAGGTCCAAGCTCTGCTCTGTGGTCACTGACCCTGTCTGCGTGGCTGCCAGGTGGAATGGCCCATCTCTGTCCCAAGGCCCTAGAGAAGCTGCTGGGACACTCGAAGGCCATTTGATGTGATGGAGTCACCAGGCCCATCCCCCATCTCACCTTCTCCAAAAGTCTTCAGGCTGGAGTCACTGCTTCCACCCGGGAGTGCAAGGGGCCCAGCACTGCTCTGGGGAACGCTGCCACAGTACGCGGCCACGGGAGCCGGAACTTTGGCTGGGGACAGAAAGGCAGGGAGAGCAGCATCTTAGAGTCCACTAAGGCCGGGATAGAGGGCAGATGGCCCCGGGCCCTCTGGGGCCCATCCCCCAAATCAGAGCCTTGCCCTCAGGTGGGGACTTGCCACCCCAACCCCAGCCGGCCAGGGCACCGTGGTCCCCACCAAAGCCCACTTCCCAGCCCTCTCCGCGTGACTTCTCCCAGCTTTGCTCCAAACCCTCCCCACTCTGCACTGTCTCAACCTCCTTCATGGGCTCCCCGGTCCTCGGCCCTGAGCAGTGGCCTGTTCCCTGAACTGCTCAGGCGCTCCCAGTTCTCCACACTCCTCCCAAGGAGTCTCCAGGCCCCTGCAGCAGCCCCTCCCAGGAGCAGCAGCTCCACCCCACAAGCGCCCCCTCCCCTCCAGGCAGGACCTCTGCCTCCCTCACCCTCCAGAGGAAACGGGCTCACACAGCCGACTCCCAGCCGCAGCGCCAGGCCTGGAACGCTGTTTCCTGATACAGACTTGGCTGCACTGTCTCCTGCCCTGTCAGCTGAGGAAAACGGGGCCACCCAGCCCTCCCAGGGACCCACTCCTGCATTCTTGGCCCGTCTTCATTTTCCCACTACAGAACTCTACCCTCAGTCAGCCCATCCACTCAGAAAATGGAGGCAAAGCCCCGGTTGAGGAATCTGGAGCCAGATAGGGAGCCCCCCACAGGAGGCTGAGCAGGGTGACCCCACAGAGAGCCTGGCCCAGACGGAAAGGCATGGCAGCCTGATTACATCTCCCAAGCAGAGTCCGTGGGAGTATCCAAGGAAGATCCCCACCCCAACAACATTCCTTGGGGCCCCTTACCTGGGGGTACATCATCACGGGTGCCCATGCCCTGGGTGGAGGAGGCTCTTGGGGGTTTGTCCAGAGGCAGCAGCTACTTTCTGGGCTGTGAGCACTATTCTTAAGCATCCAGAGGACTCCAACCTATAGCATCCAGGGATGTATGATAGAGAGAGGCAGAGAGAATCAGCACAAATCACAAACTCTTTTTAAACCGCTTTGTGGGAAGCCCACCAGAAGCTAAAGCATTCTGTCTTCTTTTTTTTTTTAAGAGCTTAAAAAATTTTATTTATTTTTGACTATGCCGGGTCTTTGTTGTTGTGTGGGGTTTTCACTAGTTGCGGCAAGCAGAGACTATTCTCTAGTTGTGGTGCACAGACTTCCCATTCCTTGGCTTCTTTTGTCTCAGAGCACAGGCTCTAGGCATTGGGGCTTCAGTAGTTGTGTCACATGGACTTATTAGTTGCAGCTACCAGACACTAGAGCACAGGCTCAATAGTTGTGGCCCAGGGACTTAGTTGCTCCTAGACATGTGGGATCTTCCCAGATCAGGGATTGAAACTGTGTCTCCTGCAATGACAGGTGGTTTCTTTACCACTGAGCCACCAGAGAAGCCCTTAAAGTATTCTTGTAGTAAAGAAATCTGCCACTGGCTTCCCAGGTGGTGCTAGTAGCAAAGAACTCACCTGCCAATGCAAGAGATGTAGAGACATGGGTTCGATCCCTAGGTCAGGAAGATCCCCTGGAGGAGGGCATGGCAACCGGGTCCAGTATTCTTGCCTGGAGAATCCCATGGAGAGAGGAGCCTGGTGGGCTATCGTCCATAGGGTTGCAAAGAGTCGGGCATGATTGAAGCGACTTAGCACTTGTCATGGACTGAAGGGGACTTTTAACATTCAGACTCTCTTGGATGCTTTAAAGTTTCCAAGTCCCCAGGTTGCATAACTGTTGAGTTCAGTTCAGTTGCTCAGTTGTGTCTGACTCTTTGCAACCCCATGGACTGCAGCACACCAAGTTTCCCTGTCCATCACCAACTCCCGGAGCTTGCTCAAACTCAGGTCTATCAAGTCAGTGATGCCATCCAACCATCTCATCCTCTGTCATCCCCTTCTCCTCCTGCCTTCAATCTTTCCCAGTATCAGGGTCTTTTCCAATGAGTCACTTCTTCTCATCAGGTAGCCGAAGTATTGGAGTTTCAGCTTCAGCATCAGTCCTTCCAATGAATATTCAGGACTGATTTCCTTTAGGATGGACTGGTTTGATCTACTTGCAGTCCAAGGGACTCTCAAGACTGCATGACTGCAGACAGTCCATTATGTAGATAGTCTGCAAGACTGTAGACAGTCCATTATGAAGAGTGTCAGTGAAACACATGAACCCAGCTTTGATGTTGACATGGTCACCTCAGGGTCTTGGGGAAGGTAGAGCTTATCAAGGGGGAGTCTGACACTGCCTTTCCCCACCAGTGTCTACTTTCCTCATTACTCTGCTAGCTGCCCTGGAAGCTCATGCTGAGTCAAGCTTTGCAACCCCTCTTTTCACTCAAGGATGCAGCAGGGGACTCTGCAGAGACTAACTCCCTTGTTTTTTCTCAGGCACACCGGTCTTCTTCTGCACTAAGTTCCTGGCCCTCATTCTCACTTTGTTGACCAAGCCAACCTCAGACACTCCCAGCCATCTCATTGTCCTGAGCTGACCGCTTGACCCCTCCAAGCCTCTTTCCAGCCTCCCTTAACCCTCTGGGGCCAGTCATCCATTCCTGCCCTTGACCTGACTTCATTCTTTTCCCATGTAATAAAGGTCTCACCGCAGACTCTGCAAGTTCACTCAGTTTTATAAATTCTCTGCTGATATCATAGTGACCCATTTCCACCCTGACAGGTAGGGAGGTGAATGACCAGAGATGATCAGTGATAAAATCAGGACAAAGGCTGCACCTTCCAAATCCTCCAGTTTCTGCCCCAGAGTAGGTCCCTTGAGATACCACCAGGGGACAGGGCAGAAGGCAATGCCAGACTTTTTTTGCTGAGCAAAAAATCCTAACCCAGGTACTGAAAACACCTGCCTTCTGTCTGGAAGCCAGCCCAACATGTCCCCACCCAGACCCCAGCAGGCAGAGCAGCTCCTAGCAATCCTCCTGGCCAAAAAGAGGTTCCAGCCCAGCCTCTGAGGTCGTGCTGATTACAGCCTCCAGCTACTCAATTCTCTGAGAAGAATTTTCCTCAAAATCAGAGGAGAAGGCAACTGCCTGTCATGGTAGTGACAAGCAGCCCGGAATAGCTGAGAGACATGGCCCTTCTCCAGAGCGACGTGGAGGGAGATTTTATTCCATGGGTCCGAACACCCAACCTCTCACCTCTCTGAGTGAGAGAGACTCAAGAATTTGTCAAGATGGCTGCTTCCAGCAAAACCCAGAAGGAACGTTCCTGGGGGAACAGACAGAATAAAAGTAAACAAGCTGGAGTCCAGGCTTTGGACGCCACAGACTCCTGCCACCTGTATCTAACCAGAGTGCAGACTTTCTGTGCGAATCACAGGTGGAAACGTGACGTTTAGCTACAGCCTTGCTCTCAGTCTCAGCTGCAGATCAAAATCTCCTGCAAACTGATCAGAAGGACAGATTCCAAGGCGGCACCCAGGCATCCACAGAAGCAGACTCTTCCAAGGAACAGCCACAGGGCTTTGTCTAGTTATTTGTCTTCCCTTAACTCCTGAGTGACTCTGATGTTCACACAGGGTTGAGAACCACAGGGCTGTTGTTCAGACTCCAGTGTAAGAAGACCCCAGCCCTGACTCTGACCTTAGGCTATCAAAGTGGATGTGCTGTCTCAGTCTCCCCACAGTAATCATGTTTGTGAAGCTAAAGAGAAGATTTGGAGCTGCCTAAGGGTCCAGACATGTAAGGTTCAACAGCACCTTTTGAGCAAGACTGCCCCCACCCGTCTCCGTCTCCCTACTACCTTCCCGGCGGACCAGGATGGCCCAGGTTCCTCCACGCCCTGAGGGACACCAAGAGTATGGAAGGGAACGCTGAGTGCACTCCATGGCTTGCCCAGGCAACCCAGCAGACAGAGACCCTTTCAGGCCTCCCCTCTCCTACGTTCACACCTTTGACCCCTCAGGCCCTCAGGGTCTACATGCTGGCCTCCTCAGTGCCTGCCAATGGAAGGTGCCTACACCTGTGTACAGACAACCATGTCTTCTGTCAGGACAGTGGGTGGCGCCTCCCCAAGGCCTGGTGGAAACTTAAAGATCTATGCCCAAACTATAAAAACCAAAATCAGATATTCCACTCCAAATGAGGACAAAGCTTTGGGGCTTGGCATGGACAGTACTTAGGGCTGACCTCTGAGGCACAATCCACTGAGCCCTTGTTTGACCCATCACTGTCTGGGCATCAAGGAGTGACTGTCCCCTGATGGGAAAACAGTCCCTGACCTAAAGGGCTACAGTGAGGGAGCTCTGGGGACCCAGGTTCCCCCCTCACTCCCTGATGCTCTGAATCGCCCAAGGTGGCTGGCTCCTCCACCCTCAGTCTCAGAGTCCCCACTCAGGAAATGGAGTGACCCAAGGTAACTGACCATTGTACACTCCTTCCACTAAAACTATGGCTAAAGAGGTTCCATGGTGACCAGCACCACAGGAATGAAGAAAGGTGACTGAAGGGGACTCAGGTTTCAAATGGAAAGGGAACAAGCAGGTACTGTCCCAGGAAAGAATGTCGTCAGTCCCAAGGACAAAGTCCCCACCGTCCTGTGCCTCGGCTCGCACAGTCCATAGGGTCCATCTTGCTCCGGAAGGAGCTAGGCAGAGTCTGGTCCTCAAATGAACAGTCCTCAGGCAGGAGGGCAAGGCTCTGAGGTGGGAGGAAGGGTCAGCACAGGGGGACTGGGATAGGGTTGCCCCCAATCCTGGGATGTGGGTTCCAGTAAGTCAGAGCTCACCTGCTCAGATGTGTTTGATGGGAATGATAGTGCCATGTTGGGGAGAGGAGAGAGAGAAGGGAAAGATGACTGATTCACCAAACCTAGAGTTTGAACCCAAAATATGTCCCCACTGAAACATTCACTGGAGAGGGGCCTTGTGGGTAAGTAGCCCTCCCACCCCAGGCTGCCCTGAACACCCACCTCGGGATTCCTAGAACTCTGCTTTGAGGTTGACACAGGGAGACTGGGACCCTACCCTGGCCCTCTTGAATGAACCTGGGCAGTTTATTTAATTCCTCTGAGCTTTGATTTCTTCATCTGAAAAAGTGTTCTAACAAAGGATTTTGTTAGGATTCAGTGAAGTCATGTACAAACATAAATTAGTACCATGGCTGGTAGGTAATCACTAATGTTGAGTATTAGCTCTTCCTCTCCCTCCCCCACCCTGCATGTAAACACACATGCACAAACGTGCAAACCCACGCTATCTTTAAAGTTACCAGGGCCAGCCCTCCTTTCCTTCAAGACAGACTCAGGTGACACAGGCACCGCTCAAGAGGAAGAGAAAGACATGTCTACAGAGTAAGAGGCTCAAATTAGATGAATCTCCAGCTATTTTCATGGTGAGTCTATACTGCCCAGGGAATGCTTGTTGCAACACCTGGAGAACCCAATCCATCCTGGTCCTGGATAGGGAGGGGCACATGGGGAGAGCCTCAGTGCCATGTGACTAGGCACCCAGAGACCCTCTGTGGAAAAGCTGCATCCTCACTGGGCTGGGGAGGAAGTAGGACCTAGATAGGCAGGGAAGTAGGAAAGGCAATCCAGACTCAGGAAACTCTGAGCAAAGGTGAAGAGGACTGGACAGGCCTCTGAGTTTAGTGTTTGCTGGGAGAGCCCAAGTCTAGGCAGGTAGTCGAGGGCCGGTACCTGCACAGCTCTGTCAAGTCTGGGCTTGTTCTGCAGGCAAAGGGAACTCTAAGGATTTCTAACTGAGAAATGACATCATCTAACCTGTGTTTTCATGCAGACTACTCAATGGGGACCCAGGACAAACTTTCCTAGGGAAGGAAGGTTTTAACAAAATTTTAGGACCCAAGCAGAGACACTAGCACAGCTTCTGGACTAGGTAAAGAAAATATACATGACTTAACCAAGATTTGCCTCTAATGTCAAAGTTTAGACCTGTCGCCTTCCTGTACCCCAGGTGTCTCCCCAGAAAATAGTCACCCACCCACAGCTCCACTCCCATACATACCCCGTCCCCTCCCCCAACAAGAGGTAGCCCACCCCATAGACTTCCAGGGAAAATTTTGTATGTTCTCAGGTGACCCACTGGACTCTGACCTCCTAAGTTCAGCCTATCACTGAAATTCTGAGATCTGCTCACTCATTCAGCTGTATGTGAGGAACTAAAATACAAAGGTGAATGAGATTAAATTCCAACACCTGTGAGATGTGTGACCACAGACCTGTTGCCAAACTTCTCTGAGCCAAAGTTTCCTTAACTGCAAAAATAAAGATATTGCCTACCCCACTTCAATAATACATTCAATAAAACACAAAATCACTCAGTACTGAGTCTGGCCCCTACTAAGCAATCAATACCCCGTGGCATCTGTTCTCTGTAAAGTACCAAGCTCACGGCAGCTGGAGGACAGATGTGGGTGGACAGGGCAGGAGTCTGTGGAAATAATCCTGCAGAGAGAGGAGAAGTGTGTGATTTGGGGTAGAGGTGGTTCAAATGGGAGAACAGGGTCAGATCTGAGAAAGCAGCAGGAGCCACGTCAGCAAGACAGGGAGACAGATGAGAATAGGAGAGCTGAGAGAGTCTAGCCCAGTCTAGGGATCTGATGAAAGACCTGGAGCACAGAGTACCTCTGCTGCTGAGATGGTAAACACAGAAGCAGGTGCCAGCCCAGGAGAGACCCTGAGTCCTGGTTTGGACAGGTTGGTTTGTGGCTACTCCAGGGCCCTCAGGTAAAGCATCCAGAAAGTTGGTTTGAGACTCAAGAGAGGGTGATCTGGGCTGGAGACCCAGGCCAGGAAACCCCTAAGAATCAGACAGCAATTGAAGCCATAAGAACAGATGTTGTCAGTAGGAACAAGACAGGCAGGAGTGCAACCATCTTGGAATCAGGACCCGGGGACAGCCTTGGGCAAAACAAGCCCTACAAGCTAGATGCCTGGCATACCTAGTGGCCACAAGACCAGAAGCTCAACTGTCAATTTCAACTTTTTCTGTTCCTGTGCTTTCTTGCAGAAAATTCTCATGCCAACCTTTCCCCCACAGAAACACTCCCTATTCCTGATAGCCACCCACCGCTGATCAAAGATGTTTGACTATTTCTGGAAATTACCAGTGCTCATGAGACCAGTCCTCTCTTTTTTTTATAAAAGCAACTCACCCCTTGAGCTAGCCACTTTTCCCCACCTTCTACCTTGAGCATAAATTATCTCTTTTAATGAAAAGCTTGCTTGCCTAAGAGTCTTGTGGAGGAATTCCCTGTCTGTCCAGTAGTTAGGACTTGGTGCTTTCACTGCAAGTGGCCTGGGTTCAATCCCCAGTTGGAGAACTAAGATCCTGCCAGTTACATGGCATAGCAAAAACAAAGAGGAAAAGATTAGGGGGGAAAAAAGAGTTTTGTGGAAGCAATATTCATTTCTATAGTATTACCATCTAAGACTCTGGAAAGGGCCTGGTACCAGGAAGACCTGACACCGAGAGAGGAGAGCCGGAGCGAGGATACTCAGGGAGGGAGGGAGTGGGTACCAGGAAAACCAAGAGAGCAGAGAATAAACAGAAGAGTCCACACAGCAAAGAAGTCAGGAGGGGTAAGGACTGAGAAAAGCCCATTGATGTGGCCCTGAGGATATCAGCCAGGCTACTGATAGCAGCTTCTGTGCCTGGGGGACCCAGAGATCACAGGCAGTTGCTGTTGAGAATTGTGTGGAAGGTCAAGGAGATGATGGGTAGGGATCACTCTTCAGAGCTGCTGGATGGGAAAGAAGAGAGAGCGTGGGAGGCAGCTGGGGCGGAGTGAGGGTGGGTGAAGTTGGTGTTTGTTCTCTGTGTCTCTTTTAAGGGTAGGAACTATTGGAGCATGTGCGTAGAAGGAAAAAGAGCCAGGAGAAGGGAAAGGCTGTAGATGTGAAGGGAGGCAGGGGAACTGATGGAGCGGGATCCCAGAGCTACCTGGATGGGAGGCGTGGGGAGGGAACTGGCTTAGGCATGGTCAGGTTCCCCAGGGAGGAAAGGGAGGCAGAGGAGGGGAGTCCAGAGGGAACGGGCAGGAAGGCTTTGATATCATCCATGAAATAGGAGGTTAGACCACAGAGCACGAGAACAGTGAAGCCCTGGAATATGATGTATTTTGACCCCAGGGAAAAAAAATTCTGTTCCTTTCCCCGCCCTGCCCCAGCCAGATGCCTCCATCTTTGTCAGCCTGAGGCAGAGCTGATTTCCTCAGTGACTCTCAACTTCCAGATAAGGACTCAGCCACTCCTGGAGCTGAGAATCCCAAGAGTCTCCTGCCACCCAGAACCAGGAGAGGGATACCCACACCCACCAGACCCTCTGTGAGAGGCATCTCAGGGCACCCCGCTCCCCACCACTGCCTCCAGCTATGACTGGCACATGGGCCAGCAGGAAGGCAGTGCCCAGATGAGATGGCCTCCCCGCCTTAACTGCTCCTTCTCTGCGCCCCTCCGCCAGCTCCGGAGCTGCACCCACTGACTCTCCTGCCATCATGGGATCAGGTGGGATCAAGTCTCCTGTAACCCTTCTGTCCTCCAGACAGAATCAGGTGTAGGCCCATGGAAATTTACAGAAATGCAGACAAATGTCCAACCCAGTACTTGGGACATAGTAGTAACGCTTTTTTTAAATGTATTTATTTGGCTGTTCTCGGTCTTAGTTGCAACACACAGGATCTTTAGGTGTGGTATGTGAACTCTTAGCTGTAGCATGTGGGATCTAGTTCCCCAACCAGGGCTTGAACCTGGACCCCTTGCATTGGGAGTTTGGAGCCTTAACCATTGGACCACCAGGGACATCCCAGTAATAACTCTTAATAACTGCTTGTATCATGAATGAATGAAGAAATCAAAATTAAAGCACATCTTTACAGACAGTCTCACTGAGAAGTAAGTAAGAGAAGGAAACAGATTTCTTACTTTCATGTTGATATGTGCCAAGCACTGTCCTCGTTGTATAGATAAGAAGATTGAGACTTTTAGAAGTTAAGTGACTATGGAGAAGGAAATGGCAATCCATGGGACTCTCCAGGCAAGAATACTGGACTGAGTTGCCATTTCCTTCTCCATAGTCACTTAACTTCTGAAAGTCTCAATCTTCTTATATATACGAGGACAATAATATCTGCCTTGTTACTGAATTTCAAAAGTGAAGTGGCATAACATTTAGCACCATGTAGCCCAATTCTTGGCACATATCAACATGGAAGTAAGAAATCAGTTTCCTTCACTTAGTTACTGTAGCCTGCCAGGCTCCTCTGTCCACGGGGTCACAAAGAGTCAGACACGACTTGGCGACTAAGCATGCACACACACAATTTGGAATAGAAAAAAAAATTCATTAAAAAAAATGTTAAGTAACTATCAAGGCCACAGTGCAACTAAGTGGGAGCAGCAGGGCTGAAGTCCTCTGCTCTTGGAGGTAGTGGTGCACAGTACTCCAGAGAGGATGCTTAGGAGTTGACAGACTTGAATTAAATTCCATCCCTTGCTAGCTGTGTGACTTCACGTGACTAAACTTTGCTGAACATGCATTTAATTGTAATGGAAATAACACTGTCTATCACACAGTTATTGATAGTATTCAATAAAATAGGACAAGCACTTAACACTGGGCCTGGGCCCTAGCAACTACTCAATAAACAGTGGCTATTAACATTATATATATTGTTTGTTTAATAACAATTTTACTGCAGGCAATCAGACATTCAAGGAGAGGGAAATGCCCTTTTTGAATGTCTTTGTGGCTAGAAGCTAAGAGCCCTGGCTGGGCTTCCCTGATGGTCCAGTGATTAAGAATTTTCCATGCCAATGCAGGGATATGTGTTCAATCCCTGGTCCAGGAAGATCCCACAAACTGCGGAGCAAGTAAGCCTGTGCGCCACAACCACTGAGCCCACATGCCAGAACCTATGCTCCTCGATAGAGAAGACACCAAAAGGAGAAGTCTGCACACTGCAATGAAGAGTTGCTCTCTGCAACTGGAGAAAGCCCGTGCCCAGCAGTGAAGACCCAACACAGACAAAAATAAATTAAAAGATAAATAAAAATTAAAGAGGCCTGGCTGAATCTGGGTGGCAAAGTGGAAACGCCACTTAAAGCAATAGGATGTCTGCCTGTTGCCTGAGTTCCCTGGGGTGAGCAGGAGTCAGTGGGTAGGCTGGGGTAGGACACACCCACATCTCAGTGACCTCCTGGGACAGGGTGAATCTCACGGTCAGGAGCCCAGAGCAGTACTTCTCAACCATGTTTATGCCCCAACACAGCTGAGAATTGTGGTCTTCAACTTGTAAATCTCAGTGTGTGTTTTGGGGGGGATGAGTGAAAGAGAGGAAGAGGACAGCTGCATGTATGTCTGGGTCTGTGACATATGAAACAGCTCCCTACACCCTCCCCAGGAATTCTGATATGAGAAGCATTGGTCTCAAAGATATGAGAAAGCCTACATGTGAGAGAAAGTTTTATTTAAGTTGTATTTGAAAAATAATGAAGGTAGGAGAGAGACAGGGCTTCCTGTCTGATTGTTCAGGTTGGACACTGCACAAGAGCATCATAGTTAAGACACCATTCACACTGTAGACACTGTAGATCTGCACATTTATTATAGCCTTTCTCTGATGAATAAAAGTAAAATGTCTTAAGTGAAAAGTGAACATTAATCACTCAGTCATGTCTGATTCTTTGTAACCTCGTGAAATATAGCCCTCCAGGCTCCTCTGTCCTTGGAATTCTCCAGGCAAGAATACTGGAGTGGGTCACCATTTCCCTCTCTAGGGGATCTTCCTGACCCAGGGATTGAACCCACTTCTCCTGCATTGCAGGCAGATTCTTTACCATCTGAACCACCAGGGAAGCTCAAAGTGTCTTAAAGAGGCATCTTTTTTTAATTCATACAAAAGTACCAGATGAACAAGTGGCAGTCCTGGGGACAATAGGTATGTAACATATCCATAAATTTATGAAATCCAGAATATTCTGAGCCTTTCCCCACTCTTGTATATAATGTTAATGCAAATGTAAATTAAAGATTAAAACTTGTCCTAGTTAATTTAACAAAGTTTCATGCTGTGGGAATAGGATGTGCCTTTACTTGCTTCTCCTGCCACTAAATTTTAAGCTGCAAGGAAATCTCAGAGGTCAGCTACTCTCCTGGCTCTTAAAAGAGGGGCTTATGAAAGGCTGTATGACATACCCAGGAATGTCAAGAGCCACTGCCTACCAGGACCCACAGCCCTGCAGGCATCATTCTAGCCCTTTGCTGGCAAGGCCCTGAGCAAGGCTAGGAAGAAAGGTGCCTTTTCCAATCTACCGAGGCCTCCCAAAACAGTCACTCAGCAGTGCAAAGCCTGGGCAGAGCCATGACAGTGCCTCCCCAGGGTCTGAACTCCTTGGTGGGACTCAGTGCTACTGAATCAAATTCTGCCTGAAATTATGCAGCTGGGACCTGGAAGCCTGCCGCCCACCGTGAGAGTCCCACCTTCAGGAACGAGTCATCCCAGAGCTTGATCATCGTTCTGAAGTCTTGAATTCAAAATGACCTGGTCTATTGTCCCCAGAACGCTTTCCATATATGGTTTGGCTGTTCAGAGATCCCTGCCCAGTAGCTGGAGCTCCCAACTTTAAATTGTAGTCTGCGAACACTTACAGGTACCAGAGACTCAGAAGAGACTGGAAAGAAATAATACATCTTTTCCATCATAGTCTCAGCAAAGTTGTTCTGACCATGCCCAGCATCTAAGTGTCTGTCACATTCCATGAAAGTGCCCTTGACAACCATCTCCCTGTAAGAAGCTCAGCTGACATCAGAGCACCGCTCTGTCCTTCTCCCAGTGCACCCAGCAGAAGCTCAACTCTTCTTGAGAAGAAGAGCTAGAGTCTTCCACGTACCTCTCCAGGGTCTAGGCCGGGTTATCCTGGGAAATCAAAATGACTTCTGAGGAAGGCTGTTGTTTTTTCTGTCTTTGTTTAAGTGAATGGAAATCCAAGGCCCAAGAAAGGATGTGAGTTGGACCAAGAAGCAAAGATTTAGAAGCAGAGACAAAGTGAAAATCTCAGACCTCTAGACAGCTCCTCTGGAGACCAGGTCAGCAGCTCAAAGATCAGTGATGGAGAAATAATGTGGATGAGAGATTGGTTTTCCAAGAAGCAGGATGAGAGGGTGCAGAGGGGAGAGGGGCAGGAGGACTGAGAGAAAAAGGGAGTTCTGAGGAGAGTGGGGGCGGGGAGCGGGGGAGGAGGCTAAGAGAGAGATCAGAGGGGATGGGAGAACCAAAAAGGAAGGAAAGTGATGAGGAAGAAAGTCTAGGGCAGGTGCTCATTTCCTCATCATCACAGAAATGCAAATTAACGTCAGAATGAGATGCTACCACCCACCTGCAAAGGTTGGCGAAAATTAAAATTGTAGACGGTACCAAGTGTTGAAGAGATACAGAGTGTGTGTGTGGTGGGTGAAGAGCTAATGGGTCAACCACTAGGGAACGACATGCAAGCCCTATGCCGATTAATTCCATCCTAGGCATCTACACCAGAGCAAACTTTGCATGTGTAAACTTAGGAAGAAGTAGGAGAATGTTCATAGCAGTTCTGTTGATACGGACAAAATCTGGAAATCATCTCAATGCCCCACAGGAAAACGGAGACATAAGTTGTGGTGTATTCACGCCATGGACTATTCCATGACAATGGAAATGAACAAACCAGAACTCTACTCAACACCACGAATGACTCCACAGAGTAATGTTCAGTGAAAGAAATCAAACCCAAAAGACACATAGAGTGCGATTCTGTTTATAGGAAGTTCAAAGAAAGACAAAGTTAAATGAAGCATTTAGAAAAACATACATAGATGGGAAAACCTTATGGAAAAACAAGGGAAAATGAAGATACGATTGACCCTGTGGGGAGGGAGGCATCTGTGACAAGGAAGGGCTCCATGGGGGGCGGTTCTAGGGTCCTGTGTGGATGTCTATTTCCTGACCTGATGGTGGTGGCTACACAGACATTCATTCTTTAAACTGTGAGTTCTATACATTCCTCTGTCTGCAAGAGGTTGAGCATACAATAATCAACTTCTAAGTATCCATCCTGGTTGAGCAGAGTCTGGGGCCTCTGCGGTGGCCCTGGGGGCACCGGGAGGCCTTCAGAGGCAAGTTTCTCCAGAGCCCAGCTTGACGTCTCTGTGTCCCTCGCTCCCACTACATGCTCTTCCTTCAAATCTGTCAGAGCAAGCCTCCAGGGGCTGAAACAGAGCCACTCCTGGGATCCAGCCTACCTGGGGTTGGGGAGCTGCAGGCTCCATCCTCCCAGGATGTGGTGGAGAGCAGTGTGGACTGGTGGGCTCAGGGCCAGCCAGATAACTCACCCCTGCCCACCCGCCTGGAGCTGGCACCCCGTGCTCAGAGACCCACCTCAGTGACCCACCCACCAAGCATGGCCCTTCCCAGCCCTCCCAATGCTCCCGAGGACATATCAGCCCCTTGAGGCCCCTGGGCCAGCATGGGCCCTTATCCAGGAGGGCTGGCTGGCAAAGCCTCAGCTTCAGCAGAAGCTGAAGTCTGTTCTGGAAAGGAACAGGATCATTTCTGCAATACTAACAGCATGAAGAGAAGTGGCCTCTGTCTAGCACAGAGGTTTATGGTCTCCATGCCTCACAAGCAGTGCCAAGGGAGGTATTTTTAACCCCCACTTCACAGGTGAGGAAACTGAGGCTCAGAGAGGAAGGAGCTTAAGTCCACACAGCAAGTAAGAGGTAAAGCCAGAATTCAAACCCAGAACCCCTCCAAGACTTCCACTTCACATGAGTTCTCTGTACCCCTAACATTCTTTATAGCACGTACACCCACCCACGTCCCCCTCCCGGGGAGCCTCAGCTGGGTGGGCACTTGAACGGTGCAGTGTTGACCTTCAGCTCTGGCAGTGGCTGGGGAGGGGCCAGCCCGGGACAGCTCCTCCTTCCTGGCACTCCACTCAGAGAGCAGGGATCCAACCTCCCGGTGCAAAGGCCCAGAGAGGGGAAGGCACCTCCCGGCAGTGATTCAGACTCCATCACAGCTCGGTAACCCTCTTCTCACCACACCCTCGTCCTTACTCCAGATCAGCTCCTTGACACCCCACCAAGGACTTCAGGCACCCTAATTCACCCTCCCTTCCCATCCCCCCACCCACAGCTTGGTGGACACATCACCTGTCACCTCTCCATCCAGAGGCCAAATCCCTGTCACCAGAGGAATCCAGGTTCCATGGTCTCTCTGCAGACGATGCTGCTGTGGGTCCAGGGAGGGGAAGACGGGGCGGCCCCACGCCTGGCCTGCCCTGGCTCCGGCCCAGCCTTACAGCCCCGGGCTGCGGGCCTTCTGTCTGGGCAGGTGCTGGGGGCAGCCACTGGCCCCGCTGCTGGCACACTCCTGCTCGTCGCCTGGCTAGCCTTGAACAAACAAGGCTGCGTAGCAACGGCTGCTCCCTGTGTGGGGGAGAGGGAGCCAGGAGACTTTTCCCCACGGCCTTGTTTCCTCCAGGGCTTGCCCGGGGCTGGGCACTCCCAAGTGGCCAGCCTGTCCTGTGGGGCTGCCTGAGAGAGAGCACGTGGTAACCCGAGCAAGGGCCCGCACGGCAGGCCTGGGGTAGAGACTCCAAGGCAATAACCCCCGGTTTGGCCTCAGTTGGCCTCTGGGCCCATTTCTGCTTCACCTGTCAAGACACTTTTAGAGGCTGCAGGGCAGGTGGTATAAACATCCAGGCCTCAGCAGCAGGCAGAGTTGGGTTTGCATCCTGATCCTGCATCTTCCAGCTGTATGACCTCTGGCCAGTACTTAACCACTCAGCCTCAGTTTCCTCATCTAGAAAATGGATATATTAACAGTACGACTTGTTAGGGTTGCTGTAAGAATTAAACAGGTGCATGTAACACCCTGTGAGTCTGTCTAGCCCATCGTGGCCCTCCACCACTGTTCATGTCCTTCCCCAGAAATACTTGCATAGCAGGAAGCCCTTATGGCCTTCTCCCAAGTCAGATTCTACTACTCCAACTTTTGGAAACATGAATCCTAGCAGCCCATGTATACATCCTCACTGAGCCCAAGCCAGTTAACAGAAATCCCAGGCTGGCATCTCCCACCTGAAATGACAACTGCTCCTGTCCCTCATGCTACTCCATTCTCACCTCCCCCATCCAAGAGGCCTCACTGATTTTATGCAGCCGTGCAAAGAGCCACTCACCCAAAGATGCTAAGAATCTGCCCAGGCAGATCCCCCGCCCCCATTCTTTACAGAAGAATCAGCAGGCATGTGAAATACAGAGCAGAGAGGGTTGGTTGGAGGCTGTTCACACATCCAGGAGGCCTGGCCAATTGAATCGACATACCCAAGACTTGCCACTTGCACCCACTGCTGGCCTTCCTGGCCCTTTCTTGGGCTTCTGTCCTCTTCTCAGAGACATCACTGAGGTTGGGCCAGTGGGGGCCTCTCCTGAGGCCCTGGAAAGAGCAGCTGGCAGTAACCAAACTCCAGCAGGGCCAAGGAGGACCAGGCAGTGAGTACCAGGAATAAGATCCCCCGTGGCAGACACTGGCCCTGAGCCCACAGGCCTGCTGGGCCCCAGGGGGAGACCTTCACCATGGCCCCTCGGGAGGCAAGCTGGTAAATGGAACAGAGCTTCTGAACTCCTTCCAGCAGAGGCCCCAGGAAGGAAGCACATCCTCGAAACCAGGACCAATGGCTGCAAGAAGTAAGGAGAGATTTAACTCTGCTTTGCGCTGGATCCACGAAGAAAGGTTGGAAGGCACGAAGAAACTGGCATGAAGATGGGAAAACAGATGGGGAAACTGAGACCCAGCATGGTAAGCCCTTGCCCACGTCCCACAGCTTGTTGGTGAGAACAAGTCATCAGTAAGGATGCCAGACACGGAGGAGACAAAGGAGGCCAGGCTCTGTGTCCCTTAACCCCACCAGGGGTTTTTGGGGGGGTTGTGGGGATGTGGCTGTATCTCCTCCCAAACTCATCCTCATATCACTATGAGAGTCAGAGCTTCTGAAATACAGATCTGATGGTTGCTCCCCAGCTGGACACCTCTCGTGGCTCCCAGTGTCCTTGGGGTAAAGGCTACCCTCCACACCAACAAGCCCCTCCAACCTGGTCCCGACTCTCTCCTTTCTGCTCCTCACTGACTTTCATATCTAATTTTATCTTCTTTCTTAAAGAAGCCCCCAAGTTATTTAAGCATCAATCCCCACAGATGCAGGCAGATGCTCTAGAGAGACCTGCTAGCCAGGGCAGAGGGTCTGGAGAAATCCAAGCGGGTGGAAGCTTGCACGGAAGGTGTGGAGGGAGGAAAGACCAGATCACAGGGCCTCCAAAGCCACCTTCAAGTGTGAGTGCACACAGGCCCCAAACACGTGGCTCTTAGGCCCCTAAGTAATAGCTCCACCCCCAGCCCCACCACAAACACACACACACACACACATACACACATACACCCATACTCGTCTGCCTGGTGAATCCCTACCCAACTTTCAAGACACAAGTTGTGACAGGTTGATCTGAATCTCCTAAAATTTCGTATGTTGAAGTACTGGCCTCCAGGAACTTAGAATGAAACTGTATTTGAGATGTAATTAGCTAAATTAAGAGGTGGACCCCGAAGCAACATGACTGGTGTCCTTATAAAAAGGGGGACTTCGGACACACACACAGGGAGACTGCCATGTGAAGACTAGAGTGACGCTGCCACAACCAAGCAACGACCATGAACCAGGAGAGCGGCCTGGAGCTGCCTTCCCCCGCGCCTTCAGTGGCAGCGGGCTCTGCCAACAGCTTGATTTTGGACTTCTGGCCTCCAGCACTGGGGACAGGACGTTACTGCCGTTCCGAAACACTCAGTGTGTGGTGCTTTGTTACGGCATGCCCAGGAGACGAGCATGGAGCGCAAACATCCTCTCCAAAGGGAAGCCTCCCCTGTGCTCCCGGCAAGAGTGTGAGTGCAGCTCTGAGTGCAGCACATCTCTGCTCCCCTCCCCCCACCCTGCTCTGTGTCCCCTCCCCCCACCCTGCTCTGTGCCCCCTCCCCCCACCCTGCTCTGTGCTCCCCTCCCCCCCACCCTGCTCTGTGTCCCCTCCCCCCACCCTGCTTTGTGTCCCCTCCCCCCACCCTGCTCTGTGCTCCCTCCCCCCCACCCTGCTCTGTGCTCCCTCCCCCCCACCCTGCTCTGTGCTCCTCCCCCCCACCCTGCTCTGTGCTCCTCCCCCCAACTCCGCTCTGTGCTCCCCTCCCCCCCACCCTGCTCTGTGCCCCCTCCCCCCAACTCTGCTCTCTGCTCCCCTCCCCACACCCTGCTCTGTGCTCCCCTCCCCCCCACCCTGCTCTGTGCTCCCTCCCCCCCACCCTGCTCTGTGCCCCCTCCCCCCAACTCTGCTCTCTGCTCCCCTCCCCGCACCCTGCTCTGTGCTCCCTCCCCCCCACCCTGCTCTGTGCTCCTCCCCCCAACTCTGCTCTGTGCTCCCCTCCCCCCCACCCTGCTCTGTGCCCCCTCCCCCCCACCCTGCTCTGTGCTCCCTCCCCCCAACCCTGCTCTGTGCTCCCTCCCCCCTACCCTGCTCTGTGCTCCCTCCCCCCACCCTGCTCTGTGCTCCTATCCCCCCACCCTGCTCTGTGTTCCCTCCCCCCAACTCCACTCTGTGCTCCCCTCTCCCCCACCCTGCTCTGTGCTCCCTCTCCCCAACTCTGCTCTCTGCCCCCCTCCCCCTGACCCTGCTCTGTGCCCATCAGCAGATGGAGGCCCGCCTCTCTGGGCTATACCAACAGGCCCTCTTGCCTTCTGGTTCCCTCGGGTTTAACTAATAGAGGTGAGAGAAGAGGGGCCAAGGTTTTGCTTCCCCAACTTCCTCCACACAGTCCTGCAGGGCTGGCTGAACTCACCTGAAAGTCCCAGCTCTTCACATGAAAGTCCTGGCTCCTGCCAGGTAGCTTCTTTGTCTTGGAGAACCTATAACTACTCCTTTCACGTTCATGAGGGATGGAGGTTCCCAGTGTGATCAGCAAGCTGCTGCACCACCCTGCGGTTTTTCCATATCCTGCCCGCACCTGCATAAACCCTCTCGACACTTTGCTGCAATCACCCAACTCAAAGATGCTTCTGTCTCCAACCAGTCCCCATGTTCCTATCATCACACTCTTTGCTGAGCTTGATGACTCCATGTCTGTGTCCCTCCACCTTCTGCAAGTTCCCTGAAAACAAAGATTATGAGTGATTATTTACAAACACTCAGCTCAGGGCACAAGGCCCAGACTACCCAGAAATCACTGAATAAACACTTGACATGAATGAATTAAATGGACTAACCGACCATGCAGAATTATGAGCCGGGAGAAGGGCTCTTGAAAATACCAAAGAAGTTGTCCCCACCACATCCACAGAGGACAGTGCTTGTCTACCCAGAAAGCAGCTCAAGCTCTCAGAAACTTATACTCTGTAATTTCCCATGCTGATGAATTTTCTCAATGGAAGACGATTACACGTTGACCCTATTCCCTCAGTAAAAATGTCACTGAGGTCCTCCTGGCCCTTGTTGATTTGTAAAATAAACTACACTGCCTCGGTGTCCAGCAGTGCCCAGAACTATATGTTCCATTGTAAAGTATCAGATGCCCTGGTTTAAATATACAAAGAGGCTTCTCAGTACACAGCTGGGCTCTCAGTAGGGACCCCACTGAGGGTGCAACTGCCCACACTCTTCCTTACTCCTGGGCTCTGCTCATGCTGTCCCCTCCACCCGGAGGGCCCTTCCCACACCTCTACATACACATACCGCCCCTGGTCACCCCTCTTTGGGGACCCCTCCCTGACTCTCCAGGGCCTGCTCTGCTTCTTTAGTCATGTTATAGCTCCACACAGCACACCGAGCTGTAACCGTCCACCTCTACCTGCCATGTGGGAGACCCTGGTTCGATCCCCGGGTCGAGAAGACTCCCCTGGAGAAAAGCATGGCAACCCACTCCAGTATTCTTGCCTGGAGAATCCCATGGACAGAGGAGCCTGGCGGGCTACAGTCCATAGGGTAGCAAAAGAGTTGGATATGATTGAAGTGACTTAGCACACACAGACTACTGCTAAATGCTAGCGGGTGTGCTTGCAAAGGTCTTAATTGTTTAAGGCGTTTTGAGAACTTTCTATCATTTGACATGGACAGAATCCTAACTGATAAGGCAACTGGCTTACTGAAACTTCCTATCCAAAGACACTTGTGCTGAGGAGAATGTAATGACTAAACAGAAAACCTCAGCCAACCCTTCTCACTGGGGCAAGACCTAGTTCAACCCACATGAACACATATCATATCCCTATAGTGGACCTGTGTGGCATGGACAGGCTAATCAAAGAACCTTTCCCCAACACATAAAAGTTGCTACCGGACAAGAGAGGAAAGTAGGTAAGAACAGACTTGACCCTTCTGGACCAGAGACTCGGGGGCAGGTGCTGCTCTGAAGAAAATGCTCAGTCTGTGTTCGGATCTACTCCTCCTCACCACACTGTGGAAGGATATCAGCCAAGCACAGCCTATCTAGACCCACTCCTGTGTTCTTGCCTGGACAATCCCAGGGACGGCGGAGCCTGGTGGGCTGCCGTCTATGGGGTCGCACAGAGTCAGACACGACTGAAGCGACTTAGCAGCAGCAGCAGCAGCCTATCTAGAGGAATGGAAACATGACCGTGAGGAACTCTAGACCACATTACAAAAGCAACACAGAGGACACAGAAAAAAAGACCTCAGAGAGGAATGTGAGGGCTCCACTGAGCCACCGATGGGATGTGTGTGTATGTTAGTTGCTCAGTCGTGTCCGACTCTTTGTGACCCCATGGACTGTAGTCCACCAGCCTCCTCTGTCCATGGGATTCTCCAGGCAAGAATACTGGAGTGGGTAGACATTCCCTTCTCCAGACGGAAGGGATAACAATCCACAGTGGATTGGGCTCGGCTCCATGACTCCAGGGGCTGGGACACTACTTTACAGATGTACAGGAAGGTGAGCTTCCTAACAAGCTCACAGATGGATCCCACAGGAGGCATTGAAGTCTCCAACCTTAGGCATGTGTGGGGAGAAGGCAGACAGTCCTCTTCCAGGCTCTCCCACCCAGTCTCCAATTCCCCAATCCATTAGCTGTGAGTATAACTGAACTGACACCATCTTGGGTCCATTCAGTTCCTCCTGTCCTTCCATTGACCCTCCCCAGGACTGCACTGAGCAGTAAATCACTTCACTGTTGGCAGGGGTTTTGTCATTAATAGATAATATTTAATAATCATTATTAGAACCAGGTGGACTCTATGCTCTGTTAGTCCCTAGACAATGATGAGGAACTTTGCTGATATTTTCCCAGAACCCACGAGACTAGTTACCTGTCAGAAATCTTGACTTAGAAATGTATGTCCAGTTTCCAGATAGTTGTCTGCCCAAATCTACCCTGTCAGTAAATTACCCTGTAATAAACTGATCCATTGATTACATGGAGCTTCCTGCCTCATTTTTCCTCAGGATGCCTTCTCAGTTCAATGGGCATTTTTCATTCTTTCCAACCTCCAACAACAACCTCACTAAAAAGACTTACAGCTCAGTGATTTTGGAATATGGGAGAAATGGGCCACACAGTCCTCTTCATCTCAGCTAGATTCTATGTTTCCTTCCAGCTGTATTCTGAAATCGTGCTATTGGCAAGACCTGCATTAGCACCAGTGGGAATCTCCATTCCAGCCATTCCCCAGGTTTGTTTTATGGAACAAATCTGAATGCAAAAAAAAAAAATTCTGGTAAAGAATGTTTGGGAAACATTAACTTAGATAATGTTGCAGTAATTTCTTTAACTATACCACATCTCAGGGCATTTTCACATGTTCTATGTGTTGTAATGTTCCAATAAAGGGATAGAGTATGGGAAAGCCCTGTATGGATTCCCTTTATGGGCTTCCCTGGTTGCTCAGACAGTAAAGAATCCACCTGCAATACAGGAGACCCAGGTTTGATACCTGGGTCGGGAAGATCCCTTGGAGAAGGAAATGGCAAACCACTCCAGTACTCTTGCTTGGAAAATCCCATGGAGGCTGGTGGGCTACAGTTCATGGAGGCACAAGAGTCAGACACTTGGGCAATTCCTGAGGATCCAGTGGTAGAATCAGCACTTTCACTGCTATGGAGTCAAAGTTCGATCCCAGGTAAGGGAACTAAGATCCCTCAAGCTGAGCAGTGAGGTCAAAAAACAAAACAGAGTATAGTATGAACCAATTTCCAAATGTATATAACCATAGACCTGTTTGTTCATGAACTACTTCTCAAGACCAGAGTCTTAAGGAATGTAAATTACAAAACAATGCTCTGATCTGTCTCAAAGTTTCAAAAGCAACTTTGGAAACTTAGCCCACAACTTAAGTCCAACTGACTAACAAATTTATAAATCAAATCAGATTTTACCCATTGGGACCATCAAGACAAATCAGATCTCAACAAAGTTGTCCAGATCAGTCAGGGTGTGGCTCTCCCCTTCCATCTGATACCAGAACATACTTACTTCTCTACAGAGAAGTCTTCAGAAGCAGATGAGGATGAAAACTCCTTCCCATAAAAAAATACTTCAGAGAAGACATGCCAGCAGCCTCAGGAGTGAGGAGAAATAGGGAGGACGCCTTCCCACCACCAGAAAGTTCTGTCAAGCGTTTCCCCTGCCCCCTCAACCACCACCAATCTTTGCTGACAAAACTGTCAGCTATCACAAATGCAAGCTTTTTGAGCAATTCAGCCTTATCTGGAATATGACTGATTCCCCAAGCCTCCCATGCAGCACCTGAGGAGCCAGGCTTCAGGGAAGTTTTCAAAGGCAGGAAGGCTGGGTCCTTGTTCTGTTGCCTTCAGGTCTGCTGATCTGCAGCCTTGAACCATAAGCTGGGGCTCCCTGGGAGGGAGGGATGAAGAAGAGACATACACATCTTCTCTGGAGAGGCAAGCTGGGGCCCACCAGAAGGAGAGCCAGGCCTGATGGTCTCTGGGTACTGGCTCTGTTTGACGAGGATGGGAAGAAAAGACTCTTTTTCTGACTGTTCCCCTGGGTGACAGTTACCATGGATATAAATCAATTTTTGGTGCCTGTCATTGCCAGCTGAATATTAAGAGCAGACTCTCCCTGAGCCACCGTCACAAAAAGATACATACACATGGGAGATGGTGACTGACGGCGAGCTCAGGTCTGCTGCCTGAGTGATGCCTGCTCCAGGGAGCCCACCCTGGTTTCTAACATAACACACATGCACGCACAGGCCCACACAGTATACCCTCCTGTCAGGGGAAATAACTGGACATAGATGGATACTGATTAACTCCCTTTACCCTTCACTAGGGTTTTCCTGGTAGCTCAGCTGGTAAAGAATCCGCCTGCAATGCAGGAGACCCCAGTTCAATTCCTGGGTCGGGAAGATCCCCTGGAGAAGGGATAGGCCATCCACTCCAGTACTCTTGGACTTCCCTGGCGGCTCAGACAGTAAAGAATCTGCCTGCAATGTGGGAGACCTGGGTTCAATCCCTGGGTTGGGAAGATCCCCTGGAGGAGGGCATGGCAAACCACTCCAGTATTCTTTTTTTTTTTTTTTCACTCCAGTATTCTTACCTGAAGAATTCCATGAACAGAGGAGCCTGGTGGGGTACAGTCCAGGGGGTCGCAAAGAGTCAGACACAACTGAGCAACTAAGTACAGCACAGCAGCATACCTCATTAAGATTCAGGACAAATAAAAAAAATAAAAAGCAGTCATTAAAACTAAAAAAAAAAAAAAAAAAAAGATTCAGGACACACAGAACTCAAAAGAACACTTTGCCAGAATGGCCCAAGAAAATATCCAAAAATAAGCCCATGAGAGAGGGCTTTGTAAGTCTCATTTAATCATCAGAGCTACAGTTTTTTTTTTTTTGTTGTTGTTGTTTTTTTTTTTTTTTTTTAGAGCTACAGTTTATTATGTGCTTCCCAGGCAGCCCTAGTGGTAAAGAACTTGCCTGCCAATGCAGAAGACATAAGAAATGTGGGTTCAGTCCCTAGGTTCAGTCCCTGGAGAAGTGAATGGTAACCTACTCCAGTATTCTTGCCTGGAGAATCCCCATGGACAGAGGAGCCTAGTGGGCTAAAGTCCATGGGGTGGCAAAGAGTCAGACTTGACTGAAGCAACTTAGCATGCACTGTTTATAATTGGCCAGTCTAAGCAGTTTATAAATATTAGCTCATTTATCCTCACAATAACATTTGGAGGTAGACTCTCTTATTATCCTCACTTTACAGATGAGGAAACTGAGGCTCAGGGAGGTCACCCAGCAAACAGGGATGGGGCCAGGATGAAAGCTCAGCTTGTCTTCTCCCATAGCAGTTCTACTGTAGCATCAATTTCTGGGGTCCAGACCCAGCCCTGTTCCTGTGATCTTATGCAAATCCCATTTTCTCATTTCTAAAATGGGAATACAAATATTCTCCCTGTTTATGTCCAAGGATTGTTATAAGAACAATGTCAAAGGTAATCCAAGTGTAGGAAAGAGACAAAGAAAGGATATTAACATTCAGTGGTCACCTCCTATGTGCAGAGCAATTGCGTTTTTTTACTTACAATGGCTAATCTCTAGTTCTGCAAGAAAGATAAGGACCCTAAGGGGAGAGTCACTGTCAAGGACCTCACCGTTGGGAAGCCCAAGAGTCTGGATTCCAACAGAGGTCGATCTGGTTCCAAAATCTTTTTTTTTTTATGTTTTATTGCTTGTTTTTGTACATCAAGATGCCATGGGTACAAGAAGAACCCATTAGCACTAATAACCCAGATCTCCTTGGTACTCCAATCCTCTAATCTCTGTCTCACAGGTGTGGGCATGTCCTGCCTCACTGGCCACAGAAAGGTCAAAGCCTCTGACCTCCCACCTGGGAAGGTGGCCGTCGTGGGCCAAGACACCCGCCTCTTAGTCCTCTGAAGTACCCCCTGACAGGCAGTGACAGACCCAATACTATCACCTATGAATGGCACTAAACCAGAACTGAAGGTCGCATGGCCAGTCTCAACCCCCAGAGGCAGCCTGCAGACTTCGAGAAGTCCCCAAAGCCCAGCTAGAACCCTCCTAAAACCATCTGTGCAGAGAATGTCCTGACGCTTTGTCATAAAATATAGATGGACATTTGTCCTTCTTGCCTCAGATAGTGATGGCACGTTCTTCCAGTGAGATCAAGGAGCAAATAAATATCCTGTATTCCTCTCATGTTGATCTTCCTGGAGCTCTTGGGGCTGACGGAGGCAGGGTGAACCTGAGGGGAGTTGAGGTGGTGAGGGGAGGGGGAAAGAGTGCCTCTGAAATGCTGATTGGACCACAGTAATGGAATCAATGGCTCTTTAAAGCTTATTTATTTATTTTTGGCTGCACTGGGTCTTCAGTGCTATGCTCAGGCTTTCTCTAGTTGCGGTGCACAGGCTTCTCTTTGTGATGGCGACTCTTGCTGCCCAACTCTAGGTGCGCATTGTACGAGCTCGCTTGCTCCCGGTATGTGGGATCTTCCTGGATCCCACATGTAGGTGGATCCCTAACCACTGGACCCCCAGGGATGTCCAGCAATAGCTCTTTAAGGACTAAGTGGGTGACAGAGGAGTGCATCCCCCAGAAGCACACCCAGCACACACACTTTTCTTAGGGTATGTGGTTGGAGGAGAAGGACAAAGGTATGAAGAATTAAGATGGCCTCTCCTCCACCAAAGAGACACACAGAGGAAAAGCGACAGACTCGGCAAGGGGAGGGAAGGAAAAGCTGGAGGGACACAGAGAGAATATCTGAGCACATCTGACTGTGGAAACCAAGGGGTCACGGATAGAGTTTTCAGTGTTCCAGAAAAACATAACTCAAGTGTCTTTAAAAGGGAGAGGCTTTAGCTGGAAAATATATGAAGATAAAGGGAATAAATACACCTGAGGGCTGGAGAAGGTGACTTTGTACTTGACACTCTGCTGGCTCTATGATCCGGAGCTGGTTTTGTAACACCTCTGAGGTTTTTTACTGAACACCTGTGTGGTTTTGGTCACTGGAAACATTACAAATTTTATTTCATTTCATCTTCACAGTCAGCCTCTGAGTCACACTAATCTTATTTTGTGGATGAGGAAATTGCCAAAGTTTGCAGCTAGAGCCCGGGTCCTCACGACTCTAACCCCAAAGCTTTTGCCATGCTCACTCCGTGCTGACCAGTGGTTACTTCTGATCTGGCTAGTGGAGGGCATTTTGTGAAAAGAGCTACAGAACTTTAATTTGTACCTTCTTCTTTTTCAGCAGGGTGGCGTATTTGGTTTATTTCTTATTAACTTTAAAAGGTCCAAGTTAATAAATAGTCCAGACTTGAACAAAATTCTTGAAATCTGACAATCCATAAAAAAAAATTCGGTCTTTGCCCACTCAAACAGTGCATTTGATGACAAGACCTTTTGAGGCCTAAAAATATGATGCTAAATCTGTCATTTTTTCATTCTTTCTCTCTTTTTTTCCTTTTTATTTGGGGGTGTTATATAAAATTCTCTCTCTCAAAATTTTACATTTGCAGACTTGCAGAATTTTATATACATACACACATGTACACACAGTTTTCTTTTACATGTGAAATTTCTCAAATCCAAAGTCTTACAAATGTGTCTGAAATGTAGGAGGCTCTCCTATAAAACTCATTAGTTGTCATAATATGGACAAAAAATAGTTGCCATTTCTCCTGTGTTCCTGGGGACCAGGCAGCCATTATAAACCATCGTTGCAGTGGATAGTATAGTCTTAGTTTCATACTTATAGATACATATGCACATAGAAAAATCTGGAAAGATATATGCTAAAACATTATTTCTGCTTGCTTCAGGATAGAGGAGATTATGGATGATTTTTAGTTCAACAGGCATTTCAAAGATTTTCTGCTATGAACATAGATTATTTATATGCATTTTTAAATTACTATAATAAAGATTATGTAGCCACATAAAAAGATCAATAATCAAAAGTTAAATGAGATTTCTTTTATGACATAAGAGAATAACATAGGCCAGATTTACCCTCCCACAATAAACAATTAGAAAACCAGACAAAACATATGAAGCACTTGTTTTCAGACAATGGACAACAGGTAGCACAGTGAGTCCTAAAAGAAAGGAAACAGATGACGTGAGGCTGGTAGGAGTCCTCGCTTTCTTCCTGGAGGCACCCTCCAGACCACAGCAGGGACAGAGAACTCCAAGCCAGTGTGTCGAGGAGACAGAGACAGGGGTTCAGAGAAGCTGAGATACCTGGACGTTGAAGGACTGAGCTCTGATGGAGAGAGGTAGGGAGAGAAACAGCCAAAAAAAAAAAAAAAGAACAAAACCTTCCCAGGAGAGCCCTTGAGTCTTTACTGAATACAAGATGCTCACACATAGAATGAAACTCCAGGTCAAAGAGCTACCAAGAAACAGTGAGCTGAACTGCTCCCAGAGATTACCCAGCGCTGAAGTTTCAACTAACCAGGAAGGAGAGTGTCCTTGTTGATAACTCAGGGCATTCACTAGGGAATTCAGTAGGACCATGTGATGAATATGGCAAACTCCAGAGCCATCACTAAAGAAATAAAACACAGAGGAGTACAGCAAATTAGCGAGTAGTGAAGATAAAGTGGAATTTTTTAAATATTCACCCAAAAGTCACAAAAAGAGGAGGAAAGGGGGAACAAAGAACAGAGGAGACAAATAGAAAAATTAGCAAAATGGTACATTTAATCCCAATCATACTGATGACTACATTAAATGTAAACAGTCTAAACATTAAAAAAAAAAAAAAAAAAAAGGAAGAGAGAGTCAGACTGGGTAAAAGCCAGATGTAATTATATGCTGCTGACCAAATGACAGTGAAAGTTGCTCAGTTGTGTCTGAGTCTTTGCGACTCCATAAACTATACAGTCCATGGAGTTCTTGAGACCAGAATACTGGAGTGGGTAGCTTTTCCCTTCTCCAGGAGATCTTCCCAACCCAGGGATTGAACCCAGGTCTCCCGCATTACAGGCGGATTCTTTACCAGCTGAGCCACCAGGGAAGCCCAAGAATATTAGAGTAGGTAGCTTATCCCTTCTCCAGTGGATCTTCCTGACCCAGGAATCAAACAGGGGTCTGCTGCATTGCAGGCAGATTCTTTACCAACTGAGCTATGAGGGAAGCCCATGCTGCTTACAAGAGATACACTTTAAAATTTAAAACACAAGTTAAAAGTAAAAGGATGGAAAAAGATTTTTGTGCAAAGAGTAAGCATAAGAAAACTGAAGTTGTTACATTAATATTAGATGAAGTAGACATTAGGATAAGAGATATTACCAGGTATGAAGAAGGACATTTCATGATGACAAAGAGGTCAAATCATCAAGAAGATACAGCAATCTTAAATGTGTATGTAAGAAATAGCAAAGCTTAATATACATACAGAGAAAAATGGAAGAACTGAAGAAAAGCAGACAAGTCCATATTTATAGTTAATACTACAATAGACTTCTTTTGATAATCGATAAGTAGACACAGAAAGTAGAAAACCTGAACAACACTATCAAACAATTTTTAAGGGGTATTTACTTATTTAAATATTTATTTATTTGGCTGAACTGGGTCTTAGTTATAGCATGCTGGATCTTCACTGAGGCATGTGGGGTCTAGTTTCCTGGCCGGGGATCAAACCCAGACACCCTACATTGGGAGCTCCAAGTCTTAGCCACTGGACCACCAGGGAAGCCCCTCAAACAATTTGACTGAATTGATATTTACAGAACAATCCAGGCATCCCTGGTGGCTCAGTGGTAAAGAATCCACCTGCAATGCAGGAGACACACATTTATACTCAAGGTCAGGAAGATCCCCTGGAGAAGAAAATGGCAACTCACTCCAATATTCCTGTCTGGGAAATACCATGGACAGAAGAGTCTGGTGGGCTACAGTCCATGGGGTCACAAAAGAGTCAGACATGACTCAGCGACTAAACAGCAAACACAAACATAGAACACTCCACCCAACAAGAGCAGATACACATTCTTTTTCAAGTGAATAAGAAACATTCACCAAGACAGATCATATAACTGGGCCCTGAAACAAGTCTTAATAAGAATTTTAAAATAATTTACAGAGAGGAAGTTCTCTTACCACAACAGAATTAGCTTAGAAATTAACAAAAAGACCTTTGGAAAGTCCCCAAGTATTTAGAAGTTAAAGATCACACTTCTAAATAATCCCCAAGTCAAAGGAGAACTCACAAATTGAGCCAATATTTTATAATAACTTCAAATGGAGTATAGTCTATAAAAATATTGAATCACTATGTTACACACATGAAACATATAATATTGTAAATCAACTATAGTTTTTAAAGAGGAGAACTCTTAAGAGAAAAGAGAAATCAGAGAATGTTTTGTGTTGATTGAAAATGAAAACACAGCCTATCAAAATTTGCCAGATATAGCTAAAGCAGCACTGAAAGGGAAAGTTTAGCTCTCAGGGCTAAACAAAATCTCCATCAACGGAAGGGATAAACAAATTGTGGCATATCCATACAGTGAAATACCACTTGCCAATAAAAAGAACAAACCATAGATACATGCTACAACATCAATGAATCTCAAAACATTCAGTTGAGTATATTTCATTGGAAGCTCAGCAAAGGAGACAAAGACAAAGAGAACAGACTTGTGGACATGGTAGGGGGAGGACAGGGTGGGACAAATTGAGAGAGAAGCATGGAAACATATACATTACTGTATGTAAAGTAGATAGCCAATGGGAATTTGTTGTATGATGCAGGGAGCTCGTCCTGGGGCTTGCAACAACCTAGAGGGATGGGATGGGGTGGGAGGTTCAAGAGGGAGGGGACATATGTGTACCCATGACTGATTCATGTTAGTATACAGCAGAAACCAACACAATATTGTAAAGCAATTATCCTCCAATTAAAAATAAATTAATTTTTTTAAAAAGAAGAGTGCTGCTATATCTGCTCAATGTTATGTAGCAGCCTGTGTGGGAGGGGAGTTTGGGGGAGAATGGATACATATATGTGTATGGCTGAGTCCATAAGAGTCCAAAGCTCCAATACCTTGGCCACCTGATGTGAAGAGCCAACTCACTGGAAAAGACCCTGATGCTGGGAAAGACTGAAGGCAGGAGGAGGAGAGGATGACAGAGGATGAGATGGTTGGATGGCATCACCGACTCAATGGACATGAGTTTGAGTAAGCTTCGGGTGTTGGTGATGGACAGGGAAGCCTGACGTGCTGCAGTCCACGAGGTTGCAAAGAGTCGGACACAACTGAACAACAACAATGGCTGGGTCACTTTGCTCTCCACCTGAAACTATCACAACATTATTAATCAGCTATACTCCAATGCAAAGTAAAAAGTTTTAAAAAAGGAAAAGAAAAGGAGTACATTTATTGATTTTATTTATATGAAGCTCTTTGAAAGATAGCTAGCTATTCCATAATGTCAGAAGGCATTATCAATGGTTGCCCCAGACTTGTTAGGAGGGGATACATTTGGGTCAACCGGAAATAGGTACAGGGGAACCATTTGCAGTGATAAAGATTTCCTATATCTGGATCGAGTCATGGTTATACAGGAGTAAACATTTGCTGAAACCTATTTACCTATACACTTAAAACGCTTTTATTGACTGTAAATTATATCTTGATAAAGTTTTTTTAAAAAACTACTCTGACTCATAGTGGGACAGTGTGTTACTATCTTGCCTCCTGATGAGTTGCAATATAAAATACACAGCATCACCTTTGGTGTCTTCAAAACTATTAAAGTTAAATCTAATCAAGCCTTAAGATCCATGCTGTTCCATACCATAACTACCAGCTATGTGTGGCTACTTAAATAGAAGTTAATGAATAAAAATTAAATAAAATGTAAAATCCAGTTACTCAGCCACACTGGTTATATTTTAAGTGCTCAGTGACCACTTGTGGCTAGTGACTACCACATTGAACGTTGCAAAGAATATTTTCATCATCACAGAAAGTTCTGTTGGGTAATACTGAGATAGAACATCCAGATTATAGAAAATACAGGGAGAGGGAAATGAATTAAACCCACAACAGTGAAACAAATCCAGCATGTGTCTCATTCTATTGATACAAGACAATAAGCCTGGCCTCTTCAATGTGTCATGTTACATAAAAAAACTAAAGGGGGAACGGGAAGGAGTCAGTCTTAGAGTCTCAAGTAACCAGAGAAGACTTAACAGAGGATTCCCTGACCGTCTAGTGGTTAAGACTCCGCAGTTTCACTGTTGAGAGTACAGGTTCGATCCTTGGTCAGGGAACTAAGATTCCCACAAGCTAAGCAGCAAGGTCAAAAAAGAAGACTTAACAACCAAATCCAATGAGTGCTTTTGACTATCCTGGCTTGAGAAAAGTCGACTATAAAAGATATTTGGGCAACAATTGGGAAAAATTGAATATGAACCAGATACTAAATGATATTAGAAATCACTGTTTGATTCTTTTGGTGTAATATGGTATTGTGATAATGTTAGAGGTCATAATTTTTAGAAAATTTACACTGAAGTATTTAGGAGTAAAGTGTCATGACATCTCCAATTTACTTTCTAAAAGATCAGTCAAAATAAACACACACACAAAATGTAGATGAAGTGAAATATTAACAATGGTTCAACCTAAGCAGTGTGCATAGAGATAATGATACTACTCTTTTAACTTCTGTGTATTGAAATTTTCATAATGTGGGAAAAGAAGCTAAGAGAAAAAAACTTTGTCTCCACACTGTCATTGACAATGTAAAGTCCTGGTTTTCATGGACAAAGTCTACTAGGGAAATTAATGTAGTTGATGAACAGCATTGTGATTTTTCTCTGATTTTACCTTATTACTTCGTTTTTGAAGGAAATGCAGGGAAACATCAATTCAAGCTTCCTATGCTCTGGAATTCACTCTCAAGGTGGTTTTCCTGATGGCTCAGATGGTAAAGAATCTACCTACAATGCAGGAGACCCAGGTTTGATCTCTGGGTTGGGAAGATCCCCTGGAGAAGGAAATGGCAACCCACTCCAGTACGCTTGCCTTGAGAATCCTATGGACAGAGCAATTCATGGGGTCACAAATGGTCAGACACAACTGAGCGACTAACTTTCTTTACTCATGTTCTGGGACTCTTAGAGACTAAGAGCTGCTGCTGCTTCCCTGTCAGCTGAGCCCATTTTCAGACAGGTGTTTGGTAGTCCAGGATGGAGGTAGACCAGTTGCCTGCTCCATGGCTGCTGCCAAGATCAATATATCTGAAGGTCCTGGTTCACAGCCTAGACACTCTATCTCCTCTGAGTTGGAATTCACTTTTGGTCCCTCTCATGATATATGCTGCTGGGCTATAGACATTCAAGGTTCTGTTTCGGGACCAGGACACCAGAAAAGAGAGCTGGAAGCACTTCAGAGCCTTTCTGGGCCAAGCCCAGAGGTGGGGTTCAGAAAACACAAGCCCCACTGGCATCGTGGGAGTTTCCAGAGGAAGGGAAGCTTTTCCTCAAGATGCCCGGGCTGCGATAAGAAATTTGCACAAAGCAAGGCTGACACCTAGTGGTTGTTTTCTGCATTGACCTCCTTCTAACGAGAAAGTGCTGTGCTAAGTCACTTCAGTCCTGTCTAACTCTGTGTAACCCTTTGGACTGTAGCCTGCCAGGCTCTGTCCACGGGATTCTCCAGGCAAGAATACTGGAGTGGGTTGCCATTTCCTCCTCCAGGGGATATGGAGCCCATGTCTCTCACATCTCCTGCATTGGATATAATGTAAAAATATATTTCTTAAGTCTCTTGCATTAATGTAATGTAAAAATATGTTAAATGTATTTTAATACATTAAAAATGTTTAATACATTTTAATGTATTTTAATGCACCTTTAAATACAAATGTATTTTTAAAATACATTAAACTTTTTAAATGTATTAAAATACATTTAGTGTATTTTTAAAATCTGTTGTTTTACAAGTAAATGACATTCATTGAGTAAACTTTGGAACACATGAAAAAGCATAAAGAATGAAAATAAAACATTAAGAGAGATAACCATTTGTAATGTTATGTTGTATCTATCTCCTTTTACTATTTTTCTCGTTTTTAAAATGAATATTCTTAGCATTTTACTTATTTAATTTAAGCCACTGCATGCCACGCAGGATTTTAGTTTCCCGACCAGGGATCACACCTGTGCCCCCTGCACTGGGAAGCATGGAGTCTTAACCACTGGACCTCCATTTGTATTTTACAATGTATTTAAAAATTTTTAATGTATGAAATGCATTTGTGTGTTTTAAAAATACATTAAAAAGATTTAAGTTCACTTTCTTACCTGTGGAAAAGAGGAATTGTTCTTACTTCGTCTGAATTTTTTAAAGACACCAGAGACAGAAAGGGGTTACCCTTAGAACTTGTGCCCCTCGTCCTCTCCCATAAGGGAAAATGCCCAACAATTAATTGTTCCAAAACTCAGCACAGGTGCTGTGCTCCGGTGTATGTGCTCATAGCAGCCTTGCGACAAACCACATTGCCCTTACTCTCCTGTCACAGACCAAAAAAAGAAAAAAAAGCTTTATCATCACCATGCTGCAGTGTGGACTCATCATCGGAGCTTCTGGCCCTAAATCCAGTATCTCCACAACGGACTGATGGATTGTACTAATGTCTGCTCTTTCATTTCCTAGATTTGATCCTTCCACAAAAATCACCAATTAAGAGATTTTGCCAGTTGAACCAGCATGTAAATGTATTAATGATACAGAATTACACACTTAAAAATGGTTAAAATGGTATGCATATTTTATCATAACAAAAGAGAAAAAAGTGAGGGGGAGCACAGACTTTGACAGGTTGGGAATAATTAACAAAATCAAAGTTTGCTGATGTGAAGAACTGAGTCATTGGAAAAGATTGATGCTGGGCAAGACTGAAGGCAGGAGAAGAGGACAACAGAGGATGAGATGGTTGGATGGCATTACCAACTCAATGAACATGAGTTTGAGCAAGCTCTGGGAGTTGGTGATGGACAGGGAAGCCTGGCGTGCTGCAGTCCGTGAAGTGACAAAGAGTCGGACACGATTGTGTGACTGAACTGAACTGACGAAAAATAGTGAGCTTGTTTCTTAGTTGTAACCATGTTTTGTGGTACTCACGGTCCCTGACCACTAGAATGCACCCTAACAGGCAGCCCTCAGTAGGTGCCTGAGGAGACCCAAACACCAACATTCCACCCACAGTAACAGTCCCGTTTATTACAGGAAGGACCAGAGCAACACGCAGGGGAGAATTCTGACCCTTTCAGTACAGATGATACACGGTCCACTACCCTCAGCTATTAAGACCATCCAGTTCATTTTTCCATTCCAATTCCACACTCTGGTGCAAAGACAGTCTTCCAATTGCAAAACTGATTTTTACTGTGTGACTTTTCTGTGCAGGTCACCATCCAATATGAACACTGCTCCACTGGAGAGATGTAATGTATTTCTATTAATAAATATACCATTTAAATATCCATTTCTCTTGGAAGGCTGGCCAATGTTCTGACTGTATGAAATTACAACAACTCTATGGAGGACAGAGTTCAGTTTCTGAACCTGTGAGGCTGCGGCCCAGTTTTGGACCATCACGTCCACACAGGGCCCGCTGAGGCAGCTGCCAGGTTGTTTCTGACCTCAGAAATTGCACTGCCAGGCAAACACAACCCTTCCCCTCTTTCAAACTAGAACAAAATATACAAGGCCAAAGGCAAGGCTGTAACAAGATGTTTTCCTTCACGCTTATTTCCATTAGGAAATCCCTTTTAAACTTCAGTATCCAAAAAGTATAGTATCTCCTCGCCCTTGAGCCATTATTACCTAGAAAGAATATGCCAGGCAATTTTCTAAGTGATGACTTTCAATTTTTGGATTTTTCATTTGACACTCCTCACCCCATAAAGGGCGATTTATAATCACCCTGTTCTTCTCAAAACTATTTTCATATTTAAAACTGACCCACACATACACATAAATATTCATTATACTGCTGACAAGTACAATTTCACTTTCTCACACCAAGTCAGCCGCACCGTATAGAAGACGGGGCACCACCTATCCTACGCTTTCTTCCACACTTTTCCTTTTTGAATGATGCCTGCTAGTCCGTTTACAATGCTGTGGTCTTTCATTCTGCCTGTCTTGTGATCCAGTGTACAACCTGGACACAAGGGACGGTGCTGAGGGGCCACTGAACAACCCTGTACTGGATTAAGAGGAAAACGAATTTTACACCTGAGTTGCTTTCAAAAAAAGGATCAACAAGCAGCCATAGGAAGGGGATCACAAGAACCCAGCAGGCCCCACCAGGAATATCAATTACTGCTGAAAGATACTACAGCTGAGGGATGTCATGAATTCAGATTCAAAGAAAATGGAAGAGTAAGTAAACCTCGATTTCGCCTACCTCACCTTCACTCTGTTTCCTTGGAGCCTCTCCTAACTCATGCTCAGTTCTCGTTTGCATTCACTCCCTGGAGAAGCTCACCTGGTCCTGTGGCTTTACTGACACTTATCAATCTCTCTCTCCACCCAAATTCATCCCTGCCCTCGCCAAATCAGCTGGGAATGGATTTACATTCCCAACAGGTTATCTGTAACTTAACATGTCCCAAATCCAATTCCTGATCTTCCTTCTCAAATCAGCTCCACCCACAGCTTCATCCTGGTCTCCTCATAACAAGTCATACCTGACTCCTCCCTTTTCCTCACACCTCACCAAAATCCTGTTAGTTCTAAACTAATCCCCAAAACAACCAATTATCACCAAGGCCATTACTACCACTCTAGCCTAAATCCCCATCACCTCTCACTTACATGTTCTCCCTTTCTCCTTCTTTTCCAGTCACACTGGTCTCCTCTCATGGTTTTAACACATCAGGACATGTGCTGGCCTCTGTTCCTGCCATTTCCTCTGCCTGGAACACTTGTCCACTGATACCCACTTAGCTAACTCCCTCACCTCCTCCTAGTCTATGTTCAAATCTCATCTTCGCAATAAGCCCTACACTGATCATGTGTTTGAATTATGCAACTGTATTCCCCCATACCAACTCCCCATGTCCTTACTCCTTTCCCTGGTGCCTCATACAGTAAAGCATCTTCCTGCAATGCAGAGACCCAGGTTCAACTCCTGGGTTGGAAAGATCCCCTGGAGAAGGAAATGGCAACCCACTCTATTCTTACCTGGAAAATTTCATGGAATAAGGAACCTCGTGGCTCCATGGGGTTCCATAGTCCATGGGGTCGCAGTCAGACATAACTGAGCGACTTCACTTTCACTTTTCCCCAGTCACCATATCTTCTAACATACTGAATAGAATTACTTCCTCTTTATATCTTACACATCATATACTGTCTACTGCTTTTTCAAAAATTTTATTTTTGGCTGCGCTTTGTTGCTGCTCGTGGGCTTTCTCTAGTTGCAGCAAGCAAAGGCTACTCTCTAGTTGCAGTGCATGGGCTTCTCATTGTAGTGGCTTCTCTTGTGGCACAGCACGGAGTTCTAGAGCATGTACACTTCAGAAGTTATGGCCCATGGGTCTAGTTGCCCCTTGACACATGGAATCTTCCAGGAGCAGTGATTGAACCCATGTCCCCTGCATCGGCAGGTGGATTCTTAATCACTGGACCACCAGGAAAGTCCCTGCACTTCTCTGATAGAATATCAGCTCTGTATCATGCAACTGAATGACAATAAACAAGCAACTAAATAATCCTTGAAAGAGATCAATAATTATGTGGTTAAATGTGTACACTGCTGAGAATTCACTTCCACAAAAATTTTAACAGCCAGGCTTCCCTGGTGGCTCAGACAGTAAAGCGTCTGTCTGCAATGCAAGAGACCCGGTTCGATCCCTGGGTTGGGAATACTCCCTGCAAGAAATGGCAGCCCACTCCAGTATTCTTGCCTGGAAAATCCCATGGACGGAGAAGCCTGGTAGGCTACTGTCAATGGGGTCACAAAGAGTCACACATGACTGAGTGACTTCACTTCTTTACTCCATGTGTGTGTGTGTATATATATATAAATATATATATACACATATATGTATCAATGTACCCAAAATGATCTCACTACATAGATCCCATTTCTGACCCTCTTAAGGGCTTCAAAAATCCCAAACCTAGAGCCTCACATCTACTTTCATCAAATACACTCATCCATACCCAGAATATATTTTTACAAATTAATCTCAAATATTGTCACCTATTTAGTTTTCTCACCAAAAACATTTAAACAACAATCTAATCATAAGGACATTCTAGAACGACATGTAGGACATTCTATAACACAGCTTAAATTATGTGGACTTAAATATCAAAATCATGAAACACACAAGGGAGAATATTCTGGATTAACAAAGCAATAACAACCAAATACAGTACGTGATTCTTGATTTGATCAAGGGCAGAGGGTTTATTTTTCAAAATAAAAAAGCTAAGAAAAAGTAATGTCAAAAAAAAAAAAAAAAAGGACACCACCACATCCTCAAAACTCTTGACTGGATTAGGAGCGGAATACTCTGAAACTAGGGAACAGTCTCCGTAACAAGTTTGGGACTCAACTCTGGATTTGTCTAAAACAAGAAATAGTGAGCATGCACCACAGTTCTCTAGGTAGAGTCGGGTGGAGAGGAAATCCGACTCAGACCACTGAACAGGGCCTGACGCATGACCACATGCACCCTTGCGACCATCACTGCAGCCTTGGTCTGCAGAAGCATGGCCCAGCCAAGTGGGACTGGAGCAAGGAGCCACCACTGGCTTAAAGCTCTTGGTTTCTTCACTTTGATACAAATTCTAGATTATCCAAAGAGCCTTGAAAGCATGTGCCTATTAATGCTAGTGGAACAAGATCCTTTTTTAAAAAACCTTCACACCACAAGCCCAAACCTGTGGCTGTGTTCCCCTACATACACCACAACGCAAGCACTGGGTAAAGATGAATATTTATTCACTTTACAAAGAGAATGGTATTAAATTGCCATAAACAGCTCCATTTATAGACAAATATAACTATACATTACACCAGTAGCTGACTCTAACTTTCCCAAGATGCTTGTACGGCTCCAGCTCTACTAGTTGAGCACGGAAATCTGCCAACGAGTGAAAAGTCCCTCAGAGATAATGGTTTTATGTTTTACATATTCACAGGTGGGAAAAATAAACCCATCTCCCCAGCCCTTTCTTAAGAGTTGAGCTTCCATCTGCATGTTCCCTAGAGAGCACTGAGCAAATACTGGCTCATTCTTAAAAAAAAAAAAAAAAAGTTACTGATAATTTGAAAAGGCTTTTGTAGCACACAAAATATTTCTTTATACATACATAAAAAATCTTGAGTCAGATTTATTTTAAGGTAAACATACCCTAACACTGCCAAGAGTGGGTAATGAAAAGGAACACATTAAATTACGGAATTATAAAAATATTTTCTTTGGAAAAAAATTCCAACAAGGTTATCATTAATATCTAAAACCAAAGAGAAAAAAATAAACAATTGTTCTTTGATCCATTAGTAGTTTAAATAAAAATGAAGACCTCTTCAAAAGCAGCTGTAACTGAATCTTTTAAAAAGTTGCAGGTAATGAGCACTTCTAAATCTATACACTGATGATTCTTTACAGGCAACCTGCAGTCAAGAAAAATCCTTAATATGGCAAATTCTTTAGTTTTTAATCATCATGATTTTTGTGTATTTTAAAAAAATATTTCACATGACAGCTTGAAAAATAAGTGGTTGTTTTGGGGAAGCACTCCAAATATTCAATCTGATTCAAATCAGATTACCACAGTTGAGAAGCTAGGAAAACTGGTGATTTTATTTTTTTAATCACAATCATTTTTACTCCAGTTTTTAGTTTATCCCTTCATGTTTTATGAAAATGTACCAAATTAAAATTTTTTCACTAGTGCTGCTTCGTATCAGGATGTGATGAAAGATACCAACCTGAGATAGGAGCTGACTCCTTCATTAAAGTCCAGTTCTTGAACCCCTACGTGGGAAATGCCTTTTCACTTATGTCAATTCTTGGCATAACCAATCATACTAGGATATTATATTATAAAAATATACCATGTATTGGACACTCATGTCAGTACATTGCAGAAAATGTGTCTATTTACTGTGTAAAGTTTATTAACATTTGAATGAAACTCTCTTATTTACACAGTTAGGTCTGGGGTGCTCAGGACAGCAAAGTGGCATAGGAACCACCATTAAGAATTTGGAAATGTGCAGCGGTCCTTGGCATCTGTCAGAGACAACCCTCCCCAGGAGAACTCGGCAGCAGTGGGTAAAGGTGAGCCAGTTTACATAGTTCGTTTGGCTTGTTCTTTTCTGTTCATTCTTCTTCACTTTCATTTTCAGGATCTAAATCAGAATCTCCATTTAATTCCTTTTCACTTGCCACATCTCTGTCCTCACCATTTTCTTCATCTTTTTCTTCATCATCCCCTTCTTCCTCTTCATTCTCTTCATCAACATCTTCATCTTTTTCACTTGCTTTCTCATCTTCATCTTCATCCCAATTATCCTGGCGGAAATAGTAAGCAAAGAAAGCATGATTGAAGGCCTCGTTCTTACAGAGTACAGGGATATAAGGCAGATTCAAGTACCAGGAAACAAATTACTCACGTCAGAATCCTTATCTGCTATTTCATCATCAGATTCCTCTTCAGAAGATTCTGTAAGGAGAGGGAAACCTAATTTTAATTCTGTGATCAACGCAAAGGGCATAGCACTGAAAGCTAATAAATGGAATCAGACTCCTGAATTAACTTTTAGAAATGTATTTAGCTGTCCTCCATCTAAGAAAGATTATATCATACTTCTAAAAGGAGCATAATGTTATGCCAATTATATCTCAACAAAAGTGGGAAGGAAAGGTGGGATCACAAAAAGTGTGATTAATTCAGGTATGTTTTTATGTTCTTCAGTTATGTTTTATAGCTTTCTCTATAAATGTTTTGTTTCATTTTTTAGAGGTATTTCTGGATAGTTTTGGATGCTGTTGTGAAAAGGATCATTTTCCTAATACATTTTCTGAATGGGACATTATGGACATACATTACTGGGACATAATGCTACCAACTCCTTTTCTGCTAGATCTTGGTATCCAGTAAGCTTGCCTATTTGAATATCTTAATAACAGTACAACTGCAGATTCTGCTGTATTTTGTATGTGGAGACCAACAACAACTGCAAGGTAAAATGTTCTAGAATTCATTTCTTTTATAAAGTACAGGCAGGATATCCAGAAGTAATAAAAGGTACACTACTGTCTTGTTCCTGACTTTATGGGAATGCTTCTAAACTTTATGTCTGATGTAGATCTATTACGGACACTCCCTTACTTAAAATCCTAGGTTGCTTAATGTATAATGCTCATGGTAATTTGTTAATGTGGTAATAACTACAGTGGTAAGACTTCTTGATGCTAAATCATGTCATAATCTTTAAATACATTCTACTTGGCAACGAAACATGATTTTACTTCTATAATTAATCTGCTACTTAGGATATTTGAGGATGGCCTAAAATGCTATTTTGACTAACATTTTTCTGGTTCTGTTTCATAAAATGCCTGAATTGTTCACATATGACAAAAATGACTTGCTCCTTAAAAGACTGATAAAAGTCATTTATAAAATCTGTGTCTGGTACCTTGTGAGGAAAGATTTTGATTAAGTAAATTTAAAACTATTAGTTCAAGGTTTCTATTTCTTTCTAAGTCAATTTTGCTCACTGAAGCTTCCCAAGAAATTACCTATACCATCCAGGTTTTCTGTATTTGCACAGTTGTTCATTTTAAATCTCTTCCATACCTAATGCTCTTTTTTGTTACTATATTTGTGCCCTCTCTTTTATTTGATCACATTTTTGCAGGTTTTGCCAAGGCTTGCCCATTTTATCAGCGAAGGTGTGCCAAAGCACGATCTTACTCACTAGCCACAGAGCTGAGTCAATATGAAAATGAATTGTTTAGCATATACCCTAAGTCTTTACCTTCTTCATACACCAACTTTGCCTTCTGAGCAGGACAAGTCGTTTCCTTTGTTTTCTCTGACGCTGTAACCTGAAAGATAATCAAGTGCTATTGTGAAGTGGAATGTAAATTTATCTCAAGTATCACACAACCTTCCCCAACAGTAAACTCACCCTCAGCCACTGTAATGGATGGCCTTAATGATGTAGTTCAAATACAGGGCAAAAAACAAGGGTATCAAATACAAGAAAGAAAGAATTACTCTGTGTAAGCTGAAAATGCTTCTAAGATAAGATTTCTTTCTGTGACCAAAAGTTATAGCAATACCCTTGCGACTCTTGTTCACAGCACCACAACCATTCTAACTATATTAACAACTGAAACATTGATGGTGACAAGTTAAAGCTGACACAGGTACAACAAAGCTTACTGTCAAATACATAACACTGCCTAGTTAAAAATTAGATCTTCATCTGCCCTCAGCGCAGTAGGCAGCACGTCAGTCTCATAATCTGAAAAATTAGATCTTCATCTACCAATTTTTGTTTTAACTGAAATAGGGCACTTTCAACATTCAGGCAAACAATCCTTATTCTTCTCTCCATTACTATGACATTCAAATGTTTAGCACAAAACAATCTGATCTACTCACCTGTGTGATTAAAAGGATGAGCTTTCCGTGAAGGTGGGAGAGCTTCTGAAAAGTTTTTACTCTGCTTTCCATTAACTGGTACAGTGTCCCCAGCTGGGGTACCAGGTCAGGCAACTACAGAAAAATGACAATAAAAGAGATACTTTGACACTATCATAACAAAACATAGATAACAAATGTATAATGCTCACGTATGCCTGTGTAGTCAGCCCCAGGCAAATGCCTGTACTTCTAGCGGCAGTGGCAGCCTATCACATAGCCTAGCAAAATCTCAAATTTTCAGAGGCCTTTACTGTACTAACAGCAAAAAAAAATAATACATTTTTTAAAAAGAATGATACAAGGTCAGGAGAAACTGCAAGGCAAGACAAACTGCAGGGTGGGACTTCTTTGTGTTGATCATATTATTTTTGAGAACATGAATATAAAGGAGACACTAAATAAAAAGTACCCTCAACCACGTATTTCTTAAAAAGGACTTCACTCTGAAACTTGCTCTCTGATGATATCACAAGATCTACCTCTACCAGTAGGTCCCAGTAGCTAGAGGAAGCTTTTCAGAGCTTCCAGAGATTCACAGGACAGAGCAACAGACTACAAAGCTGACCTTAGAGTATTTCAAACATACTTCCTGTTAGCGAATCCTGACTTCAGAAATTAAAGCAGGAAATTATTTTATTCGTCCCTCCAGAGCTGTAGAAATACAGACCCCACTGTTTGCCCTTTAACTAGCCTTTACTTGCCCTCCTATCTCTGACACTAAAGTAAACAAGAGTATTTCATTTTAAACAGTAAAAATGAGTGTGTGTACATTACTAAAGCCCCCATGCCTAGCAGACTTTGACTTAAGAGAGGTGTTTAAAAATACCTGATAAGAAAGAAATTAAGGAAAGGTAGAAGAAAAGCACTGTTCTCTGAGGAAAGAGAACTGTTTTGAGCTGCAGAGTCTACCCTATACTGTACTTCCACAGTCTTTTTTGCCCTGACCTACATAATACAACTACCATTCCGGTAGTTATCACTTAAGGGCTGAATCCAGAAGGGATTCAGTTCAAGTCCTCCTAAGGCTCTTTTCACCTCTAAGCAATTCAACGAGGTCACAAAGTAAGTGCTGTACTATGCTTGTGGTGACCCCTCCATTCCCATCACCACGCCACTCAACCACCACCTCTCAATCTCCCAAGGCTTCTGTAAGTTAGGAAAACCAACATGCACTGTTTCCTGTCTCTTCCCCCATGTTAACTCCCTGACAGAAACCACCACAGACATACAGAGAACGGACTGCCAAACTCAACAGGTTACCCAGTAGGCTTTCCTATCTCAAACTACTGAAGGAAAAGGAGCCCGAGAGCAAGGGAGATCAGGCAGGAATCGAGTGAAACTGTGTTAAGAAAACCAGAGCTACAGTTTAAAGAGCAATTAAGAATTTCCGACTCTCCATTAAAATCTTTCAAGAAAACCTACTGAAAGATGCTAGATAATAAAATAAAAAGAGGAAAAGGCCAACTGCATGATTTTATTCCTAGTTTAATATAACTGAATTAATGGTGTGGTAATAACACAACTTCTATTATGAGATATAGAACTGGTTTTTTTTTTTCTGGTGCTGCTTTAAGATTTTACACTCCCCCCCCGCCAAAAAAAAGATTTTACACTCCCTCCCTTACATCTGTATAGGTAATAAGGAGTTGATAGTTGCCCCAGCAAAACGTCAGGTATTAAATATTTATATAATTTTTATCACAAACTACCCATTTAGCCTCCTGAGGCAATGTACAACAGACATATTAACATGAGGGATATAAACTTTTAAAAGTTACTAAGCTTTTTAGCAGGAGGCAGAGAGATACACACAATGTAAACATAATTTTGCTGAACAGGTTGTGTATATAGAAAAACATCTGAAGGCTCCTATGTAACTTTTCCCCTTTCTGTATTTTTCAAGCTTCTCTACAGAATATATATTACTTCTAAAATCTGGGTCAACAAAAGACTGGTTTATAAAAGGTAACAACAATGACAATATAATATTGCACCTGGGGAAAAAGCAAGTCTTTGAAAGAAGCAGCTGACAGTTAAAGGGTAGATGGGTTTTGTTAAGCCATCAGTTTATAATCCTTATCAAATCCAAACTATTCAACAACTCCAACTGAACAGACTTACTGTGGATAAGTAGGATGCATGGACCGTTAACACACATTTTAGCCATTGAACCATTAAAATAGCACTGGAAAAAAAAAAAAACACACACACACAACAAATCAACTAATATTCACAAATCCAAAAGTAAATACAACAGAGTTATAAAGATCTAGAAAATGACTCCAATAATAAACCACTATTGAATATGACAGTTCTTTCATTCTTTCACTGGGTCTACTTGAGATCTGTGTAATATAGGAATATCTTGGGGAAGGGAGGGGGTAGTAGGTGACAGGACAAAAACCCCTTCCTCTAAAAATGATTCAATTCCAGATATAAAACTAATGTTTTACTTCATAATCAGCTGGTACCAAGGCAGTAAACTGGGCTCAGTTGACACTGCATTTTATGCTCATGTATCTGAGCCCATCTGTTCATCATAAGGAACAAACAGCAAAAGATTTCCAAACCACCATTAAGACAAACACAGGCCAAAAATGTAAGTCAGGCCCTAATTAATGAACTCTTCAACTTTCCTCTGTGAGCTCCAAAGTCTAATGAAGTCTATCAAGAAAAACAACTTAGAAAAGAAAAAATATATTATAGACACTAATGATGCCATAGTTCAAGCTTAAGATCTTTGAGAAATCAACACCCCCTGCGTGTGTGCTAAGCTGTTTCAGTCGTGTCTGACTCTTTGAGACCCTAGGGACTGTAGCCCATCAGGCTCCTTTGTCCATGAGATTCTCCAGGCAAGAATACTGGAGTGGGTTGCCATGTCCTCCTCTAGGGGATCTTCCCAACACAGGGATCCAACCTGTATCTCTTACATCTACCTGCATTGGCAGGAGGGTTCTTTATCACTGGCACCACCTGGGGAAGCCCATCAACACCCTATCTAAATATTTAATCATCAAATTAACAAAAGATGACTCATAAAATTTAGTTATATAAAACCTTTTCCTTATAGTGTCCTTTAGCCAATACCAGATGTTGAGCAAGTTCTACAAATAGCCAGTTTTACACATCATGATTAGGCCTAAATCATGAAAAAATAATCCACTAAATGACCTGATAATAAAGTTGTTTTCTAAAAAAAAGGAGAAAAACTGTAATACAATCTTGGAAATAAGAATCATTCAATTTAAAATAAATGCAGCGATCAACATTTCACAATTAAAAGTTTTATTAGAATTTGGGGCTACCTACTACGTAGTAACATGCTGTAAGACATTGCTGTTATTAAACAATCACATTTAAAATATTTATAATATCAAAGCAATTTAGGTTGCCTAAACGTTTTACCTATTAGGATGTCCTTGTAATCTCTTTGTAAGCTGAGGAAAAGAAAAACAGTATTAGTCACAGTACTTCAGAGCCAGCCAATCTCATTTTTGTTTCCTAACTCCTAAATGTTTGACCAATTAATTTAACATCATCTAGGAATACATTCCTAAAATAACAGTAATTATCTGATAAAAATCTAGGCTAGGATTTATGAATCAATGTTCAAAATAGACACAAAGACAGAAAATAGTGGTTGCCAGAAACTGGGGGGAAAGGACAAATGGGGCATGACTAATGGGTACAGGCTTTCTTTTTGGTGCGGCAGTTGTACAGTCTATAACATACTATACAACACTGTACACTTTAAAGATATCTAAATTATATCTCAATTTTTAAAACATATATAAAAAATCTAGGTTAGGAAACTTCTGGCTGAGGAGATCTAGCAGTCATCTATCATCCACTCTAAGTACCCTGCTCGCTTACATACTACAAATCCATGTCTGGATTTTCATCTTTGAGTCATAGCATTAGGACCTTAGAATGAAAAGTGTTCTCAGTTACCTCTTGCAACAACGGAATAACAGCATGCAGGGGCATCCTTAATACAGTTCTCTTTATTAAGTTTAAATTCCTAGTTTGAAGTACTTTCTGTGAGGGGGAAAAAAAATAAATAAATAAGCATACTCAGAAACTAAGGACACTACAGGAAATACTGTCAGTAAAAATGATCTTAAAAACCGCACGACGAAGAACCAACTGAATTTTAGCAAATAAAGGTTGGGATTAAATGAAGAATGTTGCACTATTTCTTATGGCTATCAGACAAGTATAGTCGGCAAGTTATCAGGACATTTACTCCTTGGACTCTCTACCTTCTAGCTTCCCTTCAACTCCCCTCCCTCAGGCAACTACTGAACTATATATTGGTTTGCATTTTCTAGAATTTTTATATAAATGAGATCAAGCTATATGTACTTTTCTTGCCTGGCTTCTTTCTCATAACATAAGTTTCAGATTCATCCATGTTGTTGATGAAGCAATACACATTCCTTACATTGCTAGATAATAATTTGTTTATCCCTTCACATATTGAGGGTTCTTTCTAACTTGGGGCTGGTAGACATAAGGTTGCCCTGACCATTCCTGTACAAGTCTTTGTATGAACATTGGTTCTTGTGGTAAACACCTAAGGATAGAATGGCACATTCTTGTGGTAGATGTGTCCTTAAGAAACTGCCAAACTGTTTTCCAAAGTAGGCATACTATTTCACTTCCCACCAGCAAGACATAAGAGTTCCAGTTACTCTGCATACTCCCCAACAGATGGTATTGTTTTTTAAATTTTAATAATCTATAACGGGCATGCAGTTGTCATTTCATTGTGGCTTTAATTTGCATTTATGATGATTAATGATGTTTAATACCTTTATCTGCACTCACTAGCCATTGGAATATCTGTGAAATATCTGTTCACACCTTTACCAATTAGTTTTTACTTGAGTTAAGTCTCAAAATGAGTTAAAAGAGCTATATAAATTCTGGATATAAGTTCTCTGTCTGATATATAAGTCGCTTGTTTTTTGCCAGCCTGTGGCTTGCCTTTTCATTATCTTAACAGTGCCATTTCAAGAAAGAAGCTTTAATTTTTTATTAAATCCAAGGGACCAATATTTCCCTAAGTGTGGATTTTGTTGGGATATAGTTTTTAAGAAAGAGAAAAAAGTAAAGGTTTACAAGGCAGTCAGTGAGAGGTAAATATATATTAACTGGATATTTGATAATTTTAAGGAATCACCATTTACTTTTTTAGGTGTGATAACAGATTGTGGTTATGTTTTTAAAAGGAATTGCTATTGTCAGAGTTGAACAGGGGTATATTTGTGGTTGAAATAAATAATAGGTCTGAAATTTGACTCACTATAACCTGGGAGGGGTGTGGCAAACAGATAAAACAAGAACAGACAGGTTGGTTAGTGTTGATAATTTTTCAAACTGGGTGATGGGTTCATTGTGGCCCACTGTACTATTACGAGTTGTTTCTTTAAAAAAAAAAAAAAGATAACTGAATCACTTGTACTAAGGAATTTTTCAAACCACAATTAAGTAAGCTATGATGGCAAATAAGCTATATTTTTAAAAACATTGTCAATTGTTTTCTGTAGCTTATTTTTCACCAAATCCTCACCAAGGTTTCTATACCATGTTAAACTAAAATTGACCTCCCCAGATACATACACTCACAAACTATTTTGAAAGTAATTTTAGGTTTTCATATATGTCTGGTTTCCCCCCTCATTTTACAAAATCAACTTAAACATAAGATATTCCCATTTAGATCACAATATAAAGCAGAGAAACATTATTCATGGGTTGTCTATTCAAGTCACATCTATACTAAGTGGCACTAAGACTCGGTAATAACAAATGCACTTAGCAAATGTAAACCTGCTTTAATCTAATCAGGTAGTGTGTAAGTCCATTTTTTTTACACTTAAATTTTCTCTACAGACCACTTTCAAATTCTGGAATTTAAGAGGACTGAATTAAGCAACATACAAGCAGTCACCAACTTACAAACACAAAAATAGCAAATGCCTCCCTTTTATATACCCCCAACCCTCTTGAATTTTTCCCTCAAACCTCCTATCCATTGCCAAGGTTCCACCTCACCGCCCCCTCTCACGGCCAGGGGGAAATAAGTTTCTGGAATCCAGAGTAAAAACTCAGGAACGCATTTTCCTACAGAAAAAAATATAAATTGTGATCTAGAATGCTGAGTATTATAATTCAGCTACACAACGTTTATAAAGGCTTTTGTGAACTAAAGCCTAAGAACCCAGTAACAAGTCACAACAATATTTCTATGAGAAAATGCATTCCAGGTTCAAAATAACTCAATTCAATCCCTTTGTAGGTTGGTGACTGTCTGTATAGTGCCACCAAGAGATAGACATTTGACTAAACTCACAAAACATTAAATTCAAAACAGTACATGACTATTCACTCTGTAAATGTGCTGTCAATTGCCTTCTAAGGAAAATTAACCATCTTATTTCCTTTAAAAACTGCTATAATACTTACATTTAGAATTTCAAAATCATTACTTTCTAAGCCCTGTGTGAGGAGAACTGGAAAACTATTTGTCTGTGGAAGGTCGTCCTTTTCTTTTTTTGTAGCTATATCCAGGGCTCCCAGGCGTTCTTCAATGCTAACCTACAGAACATAAATGACCAGTTAATGTTGCACCAGACAAGACCTAAACCAGTTTGGTCAAATTACTCTGTGTTTATGTCTCAGGAGACAAAAAGCGCTAACTGATTCACACCTCAACTCTGAAAAACACAAACACGCTCTTTCTCATTCCAATAGAATCTCATCACCATAAAGCCAATGTTGCACACAAGTGTAATATCTACAGCCCAAGTTCGCAGATTTTAGGGGGGAAAGAAAAAACCTGAAAAATCACAATTTGAGAATGTAATTCATAAAAATTCCTCTATAAGATTCAAATATGGTAAGGATCTGGCATCTGATTATTAGAGCCTAAGAAAAAACCTATAATTTTCCCCTTCTATAATTTTCTATAAAAGCTTCCCCTTCTATAACTTTCTCTTGCCATCAACCTCAAGTCTCTTGCTAACAAATATTATCAAAGGAGCACAAAAACAGGTTCCCCCCAATATTTATAAGATGTCTTCCTATTTTTCTTTTTATTTGCTATAAAAACTCACTTGTACTTAACCAATCCCTTCTGAAAGCAAATCTAACAACTATGCTCTGCCAACCCCTTGGTAATCAAAATACAAATGTTCTACTATTACCAAAACAAATATGCTCTGGTAAAGCCTCCTGTCTGGGATATGTTTTATGAAAAACAATTTTTAAAAGGAAGGATGAAATTAAAGGGTTGGATCCAGGCCAAGCTAGAGAGAGTTGGCCATTATTTTTACATACACATACCATGTTATTGAGGAATAATTTTTATAAATAAAGCAAGACATTTAAAATCAGGTAAAGAAACCTAACATTCTTTCTCTAACAATAAAACAGTTAAAATTTTAGATTATTTAGATAAGACTGACAAGTGAATGGAAGACAAAAAAGAGGACTTTTCATTGACAAGAACAGTAAACCATAAGAAGGTTTTAAAAGTTGCAAAAAAATGAAATTTATAAGTGCTTTAAAAGATTAAAAGATTATAACGATGATCACTTTTAAAGACTAACTAGCACTAAACCAGCCAGGAATGCTCAGACAGCCAAGAGACAAGGCATCATTGGAACTCAGCAACATGCGAAACCCAATGAAAATCATCACAGCAAGTCCTGGTTTAAACTACAATTACCTTATACAGCTAAAAATTAACAAATGGCCAGAAGACGTTAACTAACGTCTTTAGTTAACAGAGTTTTGTCCTCTCCATTTTCTGAAGTCTTCAGCTTTGGTTCCATCCAATACATTTGTTAGATTCTCCCAAGTCATCTTAAATTTCAAACTCAAAAATGGTCAGAAGGATTGTATTACCTCCTTTTCCCCCAATTTCCTCTTGCTCTCTACTTCCTTGGTCTGTGGAGGAGCAGGCTTGATAGCTGCGTGATGACCAGGTATCCCGGGCACCAGAACTTTTGCTTCAGAATTCATCACTGGTGTCCTCACCTGTTACACAGGAATAGGAGGCATGTGACAAAGGAAATTACGTCTTTAGTCCTTGTAAGATTTATCCCCAGTGAGAAAACTAACAGATTTTAAAAGGTTTTTCTACTGAAAAGCTTAATACAACTAACTCAATAGGATATGAATTAAAGATACATTTTAATTGAATATGGGCATTTAAGTACAATCTGAACATTCATGGTTTTAAAGCTTTCAACACTGGGTAAGAGAAAGAATCAAGAAAAACAAAATCTACCGATTACCTAATGACACATTGACTTAAAAACGTTAATAGTGAAGCTGCACATTTTACAACTACCTTCAATAATTGATCTTTGCCAGAAATGCTCAGACAGCCAAGAGAAAGGTGTCATCTCTGAAACTCAGCCAGAAGCGAAACCATATGGATGTCATCATAGCATATCTTGGTCATTAAACTGCCAAACACATCTACACGTAGATGCCACATTATATTCAAAACAGAGCATCACAATGATGCTCTTATGTATGGTATTTAATTCTAGCCCCATCACGGATTCAGGTTTTATTTCACCCTGAAATACAACAATCCTCTCAACAAAGTTATGCTGCTTTTTAAGTACAGAAACTGATAAAAATAATTGACAAATCTGATTATTTACTCAGTGATACTGCATAGAGGGATAGAGGAAGAAGAATTAAATAAATCCAAGGTTTTCAACTTCTAGTCACCTATGCACTCATTCATTCAACAAATTAAGAACACAGAAATGAACAAAGTTTTACGATCTTGATATCTAAAACCTATTCCCACAAAGTTAAGACAAGATCACAAACAAAATTAAATCTAAACATAATATTACATAACGATTCAACTGAAACATCTTTTTTTTTAACTTCTAATATACAATGCACTCACCTTTGTTATAGCTGTTTCTACTTTTGGGGCCCAGCAGTTTGAAATATCTCTTATTAAACACATATGAGGTTCTTTGGAATTCAAAGCCTGGGGACAGGATTTTCAAGGGGGACAGAAGGTGGAAGAGGGGGGGGAAAAAACTGTTAAACAGAGTAATTGGGAGTAAGAATAAAGTGAAAAAGAAATGCCTACTTGTGCATATTTATAAAAATACAAAAAGGTACAGAAGGCTTCCAGAAAAAACTCCTAGTCACTCAGACTGATCACCATTCAGACTGGGGGCATTTGAGGAAAATGAATAAACTCTGAAGATAGCAGACATAATGTTTACTTTCCTTAGTTATAAACTGCTTAAAGTTTTCACATGTGCAGCTTCAAAAGATTGAGATTTAAAATGTAACACGTTTTAAAGAAAATATTATCAGCTCATTGCCCTTGTAAAGAATAATATGGTAAAAAAGACTGGTCCTACACTAAACTTTCCTACTGCTATCCTTCCACAGGCTACTCAAAGAAGAGTACTGGCTCGAACATGAATTTCTATGTCCTGATACAGTAATAAACGGGAGGTTTATGCAGCAAAACCCCTACGTATCTACAAGGCTTTAAAGTTACAGGTAATTTTCTATATCCACACAATCAATCAATATCTGAAAGACACAAAGCAAACAGTTAAGGCTGCATCCGGAGCGTGGGATTATTAAAGGAGCCACGTATGGTAAGAAGACTTACGTTCACAGCTTTACACTTCTCTCCCCTTTCATTGTATCATATCCACGTATCATGTTTTTTAAAAGTAAGTAAATAGTTTTAAATCGAATCAACAACAGATTGCCTGAGCAAGAAATATTCTCTCACAGCCTCATCTACTGGATATGCTCATAATTACATACCAAAAGTCCTCAAGAAACTTTTGTAATCAAAAAATTTAAATCATTGTCCCACCTATCACATTTCCACTTGGAATATTCAATGTGTGATATTACCACGAAATCTTATTTATCTTTTGGGTAACTGGGCAACATTCACCCATACCTGTGGCTACTTAGCACTTAAAATGTGACTAGCCCAAAGTGGGATGTGCTTACAAGTGAATAATACATGCCAGACTTCAAAGACATAATACCAAATAAAAGAAGGAGAGTAAAACATCTCAAATAATGTTTTATATTGACTCGGCATTAAAATGCTATCTTGGATATACCGAGTTAAGTAAAATTACATAGGTGACCCTTGAACAACGCAGAGCCTAGGCGCGCCGACCTTCCATGCAATCAAAAATTCATCACTTATAACTTACAATGAATCCATAGTTCTGCAACTGTGGATTCAACCACCTTGGATGGTGTAGTAGTATAGTACTTACTATTGAAAAACCCCTGTAAAAGTGGACCCACACAGTTCAAATCTGTGTTGTTTAAGGATCAACTGTAGAACCAGAGTTCTCACAAGTTAAAATAAACCACCCACTGAAAGGTCCCTCAGTTAAAGGGAAATGTATGACATCTTCTTAAGTATGCCAATAAGCAGAGCAATGTATCCTTTCACAATCATCATCTACCAGAGACGTACTGATGTTACAGTGCTTTACTTCAGGAGCATCTACGTACCACTCGCTCGATGACGGGCTGAAACCAATTGCCATACACAAGCAACAATGACATTTTGTCTGAGCAGAAACCAGCTGCTAAAATAGGGATAGGTTTCGGTGTTGATTTCTTGCCTTTCCCAGCTGTTGCTATCTGAATTGTACAGTTCGAAGTCAAAGGCTTTTTGCAGTACCTAGAAACGGAAAAACAATTAGATAAGAAAATGTGAAAATGGGACTTCCCTGGTGATGCAGTAGATAAGAATCTGCCTGCCAATACAGGGGACACGGGTCCAATCCCTGATTTGGGAAGATCCCACATGCCAAGGAGCAACTAAGCCCATGAGCCACAACTACTGAGCCTGTGCTCTAGGGCCCGGGAGCCAAAACTATTGAAGCCTGGACACTACAGAGCCCATGCTCTGCAATGAGAGAAGCCACCGCAATGAGAAGCCCACACACCACCACAAGACTAGCCCCTGCGATGAGAAGCCCACACACCACCAGAAGAGTAGCCCCCGTTTACCACAACCAGAGAAGGCCTGCACAAAGCCATAAGGAGCCAGTGCAGTCAAAACATAAATTACCTAACTAAATATAAAAAAAGAAAATGTGAAACACCATTTCACACTAAATATTTGAAGTTGGTGTCAAGTAAAGAAATGGAATCCTCCACTGGCCTCCATGTCACCACCAGGAGTGAGAGGGTCCCCAGAGCACCAGTGTTTCTGTCATCTATCCCCACCCTGCCAACATTCAGGACCTCACCACCAAAACCTGCCATGAGGTACACCTGCTCTCTCCCCACAAAAGGCCCCAAGCTCCCAGGTGTTCTCTCACCACCACGAGCTTTCAGACCCAAATGGCTCCATCCACACCCTACTCCCCTCAGGCCCATCTCTAAACGCTTCCAATCTCCAAACACTCATCATGACCTCTGCAACACACTTCTAGGAGCAAAATAATCAGTAAAATATAAATGAAATAAGATCCTCAACTTAAGAGCTCCCCTCACCTTGCTCCAGGCTGCTCACCTCGGCAGCCCTCTCCACAGTCATGTGCCGGGACCCTTCGCCATGACTTCAGTGTCCACTTTGTTCTTCACTAACATTCACTACAAGCAGTCTCTCCTTTCACCATCTTTAAAACCACTGAAATTGTCATCACCAGCTAACCCTAATCCAATGGCCTCTGGATCACTCAGCACTTCTTAAAGACGTGAGTGGCTCACTGTCATTCTGTTCAACAATTCTGCTGAAGAATTCCTTTCTTGGTGACTTCCACACATAACATGCAGACAGATGATCCTTCTGACCCCCTTCCTCCCTCCCCTCCCTCAGTCCTAAGCCTTTTGCCTCCAACAACCTTATCCGTCCCTGTATCTCAGCCACACACACTCACATCACAGACATCTTATCACCAGTAAGTACACATCCTCCATAAATAATTCCAATTCTAAGCACCCCACTAGCTTTCCAACTCTCTCTTCCTAGTTTCCCAACTCCACAACCATCTCCAGCCAGGATTTTTGGCCTCTGCTTTGGTCTTTACCCTTCTATGGCCTATTCTCTTCTCAATGTCTTAAAATTTGGGTCAAACTCCATCAATTATCAGTTTAAAATCCTTTAATGGTAGGCTACTGCCCAAGAAGAAATGGCCCTCTTCTGGGCCTTCAGTTATACGTTCCATGTACAAATGTGACTATGTGAACAAAGGCCTCCAGGGCTACACACCAAAAGGTGAACAGCTACCTCTAGGGAGCGGAACTCAATGGAGCTCCAGAGACTTGGGTTTTATAATCGCCTCTGTGTCCTGAGTGTCTTAAAACCAATGTATACTGCTTTCACACTTCCTATTATAAAAGGAAGGTGGTGGTGGTGGTGGTGGTTTAGTCACTAAGTCGTGTCTGACCTGCAACACCGTGGAGTACAGCCTGCCGGACTTCTCTGTCCATGGGATTCTCTAGGCAAGAGTACTGGAGTACCTTCGCCAGGGGAATCTTCCTGACCCAGGAATCAAACCCGGGTCTCCTGCATTGCAGGCAGATTCCTTGCTGACTGAGCTACGAGGCAAGCCACCAGCTGACAATAAAAAGTTGAAACCATTTTAAAGTTTAACACCATTACGCACATGACTTGAGTCTCAGACCATGTTCACAGCATGTGGCAAGAGCTGGCAAACTTTCTATAAGGAGCCAGAGGGTAAACGTCTTTGCTTTGGTGGGGCCACATGTGGTCTCTATTGGATGCAGCCGGCAGGCCATAGTTTACTGACCCCTGTTCTGTGACTACTATACATAACATCAACAGTCCTCTCTGCCCTCCAGAACACAAGCATTCACTGACCCGCCACTGTGTGACAAGGGCGACACTATCAGAGTCAGAAATTAAAGCTGCACCAAAGCTCACAACGAAGCTTTCCTACTAAGCCAATGGCTTTTAAAATTTAAGTTAGAACTAACAAAATTTACTAAGTACACAGCATAATAAGCCACCCTCTTTAACCACAAATATGAAGAAATAGGCCACAACTCCAAAACTCAAGTTTTCATGGGAATGTATGTATTCATACAGACAAAGAATTAAAGCTTTCAGAATGACCTAACTGAAAAGTAACAAAGCAAAGAATGCTGAGGTGGGAGTATAAATAAACAGTAGCAAGTCAGGGAAAGAAAATAAATTTCTGACTTGAGAACTTTCTTACTTACCCATTTAATATGTGTTCAAAAAGATGAACTTGACCATCTCTGCAAACAACAGCTAACTTGACAGGCTAAAACAAAAACGTAACATTACTCTAATAGGAAATATACTTCAGTCTACTCTAATGATTACTTATGGAAATCTGACTACCCTCTCCACCCTTCAAATAATAACCAGAGATAAATCAGAACAGTAAGGATGGACAACTTTTGAATTTAAAAATAATCGCTGCCATCAAAAGAACAATTCAAGTAGAAGCTGTCAAGCTTATAAACAGAAGTTTAGATTACGAAGACAGCGCGGTCAATGCCCAGCAGCCTGGAGGTTTAGAGGCACTAAAAGTTACTACCAAGGGCACTGGCTGACAATAGGGAACCGTTGTATCTAGCCTGCGTAATCTAGCCCCGCGTATCTGGATTACTGAAGGCGCCACCACGGCCTGTCCTTTCCCCTTACAGAACTCAACACAGAATCCAATGTGTTGGATTACTTCAAACAGTCTAAGACTTTTGTTTTACTTCATCCTCTCTTTTTCCTGAACCATCACATCGTCAAAATCCTGATTTTAAAAAGAGTATTTGTGAAGTCCAAAAACAAATTCTCAAAAAAAAAACAAAAGCCACTTACCTCCTCTTTGTTTTCTGACAAAGTCAAGTCAATAAAGACAGGTTCATCTGTAACTGTAAAAGACATCACTGCATTCTTCTCTTTGTTTTCTGACCGGACCTGCCTAGATAATAAAACCAAGGTTTAGACAGCAAGACACTGGGAAGGGAAAAAAAGGGGCCAAACAGCATTTTCATCTTTTGAAAGCTAAATAAGGTATTTAAAGATAAAAATAAGCAAAATATTTGTGTCACTACCATATAACATGGTTGCATGGGAAAAGAGAAAGCATTACTGTGCTTGTGGCAGACTTAAACAATGAGCAACCTTCTTTTCCATTAACCTATTTGTCTATCTTGACGGCAATGCCAACTGTCTTGATCACTACAGCTTTGCAAGTCTTGAAGTGAGTCCTCCCAACTTCTCTTTCAAAGTCATTTTGGCTACTCTAAGTGCTCTGCAGTTCCACTTGAATTTTAAAATCACATTGCTGGTATTTTGACTAGGTTCACTCAGAATTTATAGATAAAGGTGAGGAGAATTAACATCATAGTAATATTGAGAAAACAGAGTCCAGAAATAAACAGATAAATGACTTCATTGTTTGTTGATTCCTTATTTGAGAATATGCCTACTTGCTAAAATTTATTTGCAGACCCCAAAATCAGTATTCACGGTGATTTCATGGTCTTTAACAGGTACACACAGAGCAGTGAAGAATATGAGCAGCCTGCCTTTTTACTGCAGCTTTCATACTAAGGATTCTTTTCACAGCCTGCTTAGTGCCACGCTTCTTGCTCCTGTGCTTTTGGTTGGTGATTTCTGTTTAAAATGGCCCCCAAGAATAACGCCCAAGTGCAGCCTAGTATTCCTAAGAGTAAAAAGGCTAAATTCTTATGGAGAAAGTGTTTGAGTTCGATAAACTATTATTTAACATAAGTTCATCACCTATGTATGTGTGTATTAAACCATCAGCAAACAGACATTACTGAACTAATCCAGTAGTCATTTCTTTCAACAAAATCAGAGATTTTCCTAAAAAAAATTTTTTTAAGGTTTTTAAATTGCCCAGTCAGAAAAATATTCAGCCTAGTGTATCTTTAAACAAAGCAGAGGAAGTTCTATAATGTAACGCTCTTAAATTTTTCTCATAAAGATTTGATTTTTAGGCAGGCTCAATTTCTCATTACAAGTCAATGTAAATCTAACATTAGATACAATGAAGCCAATCTCATATTCATCATTTATATTAACAATGTAAATGTGACCAATCCTTTCAAGGTAATGTTACCTCCCAAATCCAAAAGACTACATACCAGACATTAAGTAACCGGTCATGGACTGCTCCAGATAAGAAATAAAGACCTGTAATTCCATCAAAAGGTTGGCTCTCATTAGGAGGTCTGATAGTAGTGAACGTAAGTGATGAAACTGGGGTCGCATGTCCTGTGAAGTGCTAGAGAAAGTTAAATCTCATTTAGGAGAGGATGCATATAAAGCAGTAACAAAAATTAAGAGTTCACATGTACCAAAAACAATATAGATAATATATATCTGAAATCAGAGCTCCAGACTACTAATTATTTGTGCTATATTCCTCTCACTTTAAAAAATTTCATCTGAAAAAAGTTAAACATTAAAGATGTCCCTTCCAACTCCCATGACCCTACTCCATAATCTTTTTTTCCTCCATCTTTACCCTAAAGACTCACTTCATTCTACCCATTTTAAAGGGGTGCTTGGGTGCTCAGACACAGCCAAGGAATTGTAGGTCTTCATGTTACTCTCAGTGAGTCGAAACCACAATTTTAAGGCATCATCACAGCACCAAAAGTTCAGTAACCCAAGTACACTAAATCGTAAGTCTACATCTCCACAGTTAAGTACTGTGTTAATGCTAAATGTCCTTAGTTAAATACTAAGTGTACCAAATACTGGATGCAAGCTAGAAATTAAAAATTACTCTCATTATTACACAATTATAATTATCAACAGAGACTTAATTCAAATTCTACTCATTTCTTCCATTTATATTCATTTTTGCAATGCATGTGAAACAGACATATCTAATTTAACAGATTTGGAGGCTAAGATTTGTCTATTAAAAATCTACTATTTCATATGCTTCAAAGTAACAAATCTTATAAAATAATATTGTCTTGTTCAGATTCCTGCCTTTCTCCATACTTGCTCCAGACCACTGTTATGCGTAACAACTAATTTGATTCACTCACTCTATAGACTTCTTTGGTCTCCAAAACCCATAGTTTGATTGTTCGACCAGCTGAAAGCAACATCTTTCCATCTGGGCTGATACACAGGGAACTGACACTGCTATTATCACCTTTCCATTTGCTGTATTGAAGAGAAATAAAAACACCTCAGTAAATGGGGAAGAAACTTCCTCACAGCAAAAATAAAAAAACAAATCAGGCCTTAAAAATGCCACTTAAGATTTTAGGCCAAATGGCAATCCCCTGAATCTTGAGCCAAGTAACCAACCCTGGACAGAGCTCCTACGTCTTGCCTCCCCAACAGGACAGAGAATCTGGGAAGGTACCAGGAAATGGGTGAGTAGGAGCGATGAGAGTGTACAATGAGTAGCTGTGTATCCTGTGATCCATGAGGTGGATTTTATTAACACCCAGGAAACTGAGCACGCTGGCTGGGCCTCTGCAAAGCCACCATCCCCTCCAAAGTTCCTGCATTCTCTGAAAGGTTGAGAATTTACTTAGCAGCACAAATGATCTCTTAACCTATGGTACAAAAAGGCTATTTCTATCCCAAATGCACACAGATATGCCCCCATCTGATAGAGGGAATAACAGCAGCCTTTTTCCTGCCAAAAAAGGTTAATTCTAAAGTGGAAAACATATTGCTCTGCTAGTCACATTGGAACTGTCAAATAACTCATTGAGAAAAACAAAATTACTCTCTGGTCTAGGCTGCCAACATGCCATCCAGACTAAGGAAGACCCGAAACTTAGGAGCCACATGAGCCACGGTCACAGTTGCCTCGGCAAACACCAGAAACACCCAGAAGGCCAAGGTAATGCTGGTGGCATGTCCCACCACAGAGTCAACTTCAAAAGCGCCACCCAGGATACTCTGGGAAAGCTGGTATGAGGCAATACCACTTAGAGAGGAACCAGGGTTTCTGCCCAACTATCAACCATGATAAATTATGGACCCTGGTTAGTACACAGACATGGGTAAATGCTGCCAAGACGAAGACTGGAGCTGCTCCTATCACTGATGTGGTGTGACTGGGTTACTACAGAGTTCTGGCAAAGGGAAAGCGCCCAAGGCAGCCTGTCTTCGTGAAGGCCAAACTCTTGAGCAGAAGAGCTGAGGAGAAGACTAAGGGTACAGGTGCAGCTTGTGTACTGGTAGCTTGAAGTGACATGTTGGGAAATTCGTTAAATGATAATAAGTGCTTTTCAAAAAAAAAGAGAAAAAACAAAATTAGATTCTTAAAATACACACACAATGAACTTTAGAAATTAAATCGAAACTGATGAAAAATAAAGAAATATTTATGAGAATGTTTTTATAATTCTGGGGTTAGAAAAGGCCTTCCAAAGCAATTACAAACAAGGAATCACAAAGAAAAAAAAAAAACTTAATTAAAGCAAAAGCCTGGGGGGAAGAGATACAAAAAATATATAGGCAACCAGGGCTCTGCAACAACCTAGAGGGGTGGGATGGGGAGGGAGATAGGTTCAAGAGGGAAGGGACATATGTATACCTACAGCTGATTCATGTTGATGCTTGGCAGAAACCAACACCATTCTGTAAAGCAATTATCCTTCAATTAAAAAATAAATTTAAAATTTTTAAAAAGAATTAATACTCAGAATACACAAATATTTCTCTATATTCAAGAAAGAACTCCTAGGGACTTCCCTGGTAGTCCAGTAGCTAAGATTTCATGCTCCCAATGTGGGGGGCCTGGGTTCAATCCCTGATCAGGGAACTAGATCCCACATACTGCAACCAAGACCGGTGTAGCCAAATAAACATTTTTAGAAAGACAGAGAAAGAAAGAACTCTTTGATTAAAAAAAAAAAAAAAAAAAAACTCAAAATAAAAATAGACAAACAACGGCTTCCTTGGTGGTCCAGTGGTTAAGAACACACCTCCCAAGGCAGGGACATGGGTTCAATCTCTGGTCTGGGAAGATACAGGCCTTGAAGCAATGAGTCCAAGAGCCCTACAGCCCATGCTCAGCAACAATAGAAGCCACCACAATGAGAAGTCTGTGCAAAGCAACTTGTGAATAAACGTGAAAAACTCAACCTCACCAATAATCAAGGGAATGCTGCAATAATGAGCAAGAACTTTTCCTTTACCCTTGTTGGTACCAAACATTCTTGACAATTTTTCACCAAATCCCACAGCTTCAGTACTCACCTATATTCCTTATCTACTATCTGGTCACTGTAATGAGAGATTTTAAAGAAAAAAAAGACATGATCACCATCCTGACAAGCTTTCTAAATCTACTTCACCACTGAGCACTGAAAACGCCAGCATAAAGCTACCACCACCAAAGCCCATTAAGAGCCTTGCAACCTAACTAACCTCCCTTCATCAGCAGTACCTGGGAACTTGTGTAAATTCCAAAGCTCCAACCTAGACCCACTCAATCAGACCTGTAGACACAAGTAGCATAATGTGCACTTTAAAGATGGAAAAGCAATAAGAAATGTGACTGGTTCCAGAGGAGTGACCTACAATACTAACTCTGAAGGCCTCCCAACCACTCTACAAATGAGCCCAGCAACTGAGCCACACACCCACACAGGCTTTCCAATCAGCTTTTTAATGTTTCATTTTCAAAAAACAACAGGCAGTCAAGGACCTCCAGTCATGTGAAGAATGTCTTTAACATGAAAGAAACCAAAATCAAACAAAAATCAAAACACATCCTCAAGGGGGAGATGACAAGTAAAAAAAACTTAAATCCTGCACTACTTCAGAGAATTAGAAAATATTATAGGCATGAAAGAAACATGACAGAATGAAAAAGAAATATTCAAAGAACATAAAATAGCTCCCAGAAGTTAATAATTTAGTTTGAGGAACTTAAAAATCCAATACAACACTTAGAAGGTGAAATTGAAGCAATTTCCCAGGTAACTGAAGGAAAAGACAAAAGTTAAAATGAGAATACAGTAAGAAATTTAAAGGATTAGTTCAGGAGATATAATATCTAAATAACAGTATGCCGTATAAGAGAAAGGAGAAAGCGGGAATTAAATTATCAAATCTGTAGTACAGGAAGAATTAAGAACATGAATTCCCAGGAAAAATGGTCCCTCAAGGGCCAACATAATGCACTGACTAAAAAAAACAAAAACAAAAACAAACAAAACACAGAATATTTCAGTGTATAAAAATAATTAACAATGAAAGCCCCCCCCCCAAAAAAATGAATCAATGCTTCAAAATCTGGGGGAAATTATTTCCAACCCAAAGTCTGTATCTTCAAATTAATCATCAACTGTGAGGACAGAATAAAGACACTGGAAGGCATGCATGGTAAATGTACTGAGAGTCTGCTTGTCTTCCAGGAAGCTACCAATTTGTGTCACCAAAAAGAAGAAATAAACCAACGAAGAGAAGAATGGGATCTAGGAAACACAGGTTCCATCTGACAAGAGACTTTTTAAGATGATGAAAGGAAATCCCAGGATAATCACTAGAATAAAGCAGAGAAGTCCTCCAAGAAATAAATGAAAGTCTACAAAGATTAAATAACTGATTCATCAACTGATGTATCTGAAAAAAATGAGATTTACACTACTGCAGGAATGAGACTGAACTAATGACAAGTATATACAAAATTAAGCAAATGAAGCAATAACACACCCCAAAATCTTGTGCCCAAATGTAATATAAACAGTACAGTCCAAGTCTCATCTATGACAGTATTTAGGTAGGTTTAATGTGAACAATGAATACTGTTTAATCAAAGTGTGACATTACAATACTGGGGAAATGGGGCTGGAAAAAGATAGGGACTAAGAGCTAAATCTTCATCCTCCTAAAATGGAAAATAAAATCAATTAACTATAGCCTTAGAATGCCAAGAATGAAACCGGAAACACAATATTGTATGAGAGCGCATAGTTGGGTGTAAGTTCAGACTCTGATTCGACCTCTCTCTTAAGTGCAAAAAAGGGACAGAGGCTGCCTTGCAGTGTTACAGAAACAACACTGTGTGTAACATGTTGGCCAGCGCCTTGAACATTATCAGTCACTCCTGGAAGGGCTGGCTGGGTGAACTCTCATCTAGACGGCATTTAAAAGTATAGTTGCACGGGCCCCACCCTGACCTAGTGGGCAAGAATCTCCACAGGTGTCTCTTCACGACCATGAGTGTGGTTAATGAAACGCACTGGCTGAACCTCTAGGCAGATGACTCACTCCGCACCACCAGCCCCAAACCTTCTGTAAAATTCTAAGCCTCTCTCACCACCCCTTCTGCTGGGTCTAGCTTCTCTGCCTCTGAACTAGCTTGTCGCTTCTGAACTAGCTCCTTCCCACACATTTTACACCATCCTAGCAGATTTTCTTCCTAAAACATTATTTGGGTTACTCTAAACAATTGTTTGGGTTACCAAACAATCTAAAACTCTAAAAAAGTAGTTTCAGTACAGCAGAAAAACACTGCCAGAATTCAAGAGAGCAGGATTAGAACTCCCCTGCCACTTATTAGTTGTAAGACCATGAGTATCATTATCCTCCTTAAGATCCTCATCTGCCTAAGTTCAACTACATTCAACAGTCCACATTCACTAAGCATCTACTATAGTCACTCACAGGATTAGGTGCTTAGACTAGAAGATTGAGATTTTTATCAAAAATTTACGGCCAGACTCTTACACAGGTACTTTGTCTCATGTCCTCTACCAGCCATTATTCCCCAGCATGGCCCTCCTCTTAAATTCCTCTACTCCATTCCAAGTAAATCTTTTACTTTTTCTCCTAGCCTTTGCTCCTGCCATATCCCCATGCACATTCCTTTCCCCACCCTCAAAAAGATTCTCCTGCCCTCTTCTATCCATCTTACCTCTCTTAAGAAGACCAGCTGAAATTCTTCTCTTCCACCAGGCCTTCCCAACACCACCCTACTCATCTAACCAGTAATTACATGCTGCTCCTGCTAAGTCACTTCAGTCGTGTCTGACTCTGTGTGACCCCATAGACGGCAGCCAACCAGGCTCCCCCATCCCTGGGATTCTCCAGGCAAGAACACTGGAGTGGGTTGCCATTTCCTTCCCCAATGCATGAAAAGTGAAAAATTAAAGTGAAGTCGCTCAGTCGTGTCCATCTCTTAGTGACCCCACGGACTGCAGCCTACCAGGCTCCTCCCTCCATGGGATTTTCCAGGCAAGAGTACTGGAGTGGAGTGACACTGCCTTCTCCAAATTACATGCTACCTTATGGCATCTCTTATGCAGTTATTTTACTCCTGTACTGTTATTTACGTATTAAAATCCTCTTTTATGTATTATGTAGTTTTTATGTATTTAATACATAAAACCTTTTATGTATTAAAATAAACTTTTATGTATTAAAATCCTCTATGTCCAATTTGATTAAAAATTCCTTGAGAACAGTCTATAACCTTACCAGTGTCTACATTCCCCATTGTATCCAATATCCAACTTTACTTATATCAAGAACACAGCCATTATTTGTCAAAACACTAATGCATTCCCAAATACTCATCGAGCTATCCCAAAAGTATCAATGTTACTCACCACTTTACTTTGCATGTCTGTGTGTTCCATTCCACAATATGTTTATCATCTGAACAACTATACAAACAGCCATTGTCTTGATGCCACTGTATGCAATTGACTCTGTTGTCATGTCCACCACTCTGCAGATTTTTTTTAAAAAAATTTAAAAGAGAAAAAAAAAAAGCTCATCTGGTATAATGTATAATATGCAAGCTAGATTCATTACTAAACACTTAACTAAAATGTTAGGCCTTAACCTAATAAAAAAGCCTACCCATTAACCTAATTAAAATGAGTCTATCCATTTCCAACATTAAAAATGAGATAAATCTGCTATAACTATCAAATATTAACTTTCTCTTCTCCTCTGCTGGAAAAACATACATCATAAGTCAAAGTATTAGTCCTAAATGCCTGCTGCTTTTGATAGGAATGGCAGCACTAAGCATGATAAAATACTTCATGTATAGTGGCAACAGTCTGGGACACTTGAGTGTACTAGTAAAGTCAAATCTTAAAGGGCTAAAGTCAACACTTAAGGTAAAATTCACTTCTAGTTAAAACTATCCTTGAAAATCCCTTTGCAAAAAAAGTACCAAACACTCTCTCAATTTTAAAAATCATTGTTTCTTCAGGGAAACACTGAATGTTTCCATGTGTCATAGCTCATACCATACAGATGTAATTTTAAATATATTTAGCATAGCAAAATGCTTGCTTACTTAGAGGCACCGCATAGAAATGGAGACATCAGTTGAGGAAAGACAAATTCAAGTCTCCCAACTAACACATATTCCAGAACAAGCTCATTCAGCAGAGTAAGTTGTTAAATCTTAGGATAAAACCTAACCTCTGAGCAATTACTGCTTCTTCACTCTTTCCACCTAAATTCACATTAATTAAATATACATACAATGAGTCGCGACTGTATACATGTCTAAGCTAAGCAAAAAGGTAAACTCACTACTATCAAACAGATTGCTCCCACCAAAAAAGAAAAATAATTATAAACATTAAATTCAATTACTTCCCTTCCTTCCTACAGTTCCCTACTCAAAGCCCTACTTTATAACCACACACAAAAAAACTGAACAAAGGATATGAACGGATAAATTCCATAGAAAGAACTCAGTAAGAAATTTTCTTAAAATTTCAGTAAGTAATCCAAGAGATACAAAGCAAAACAAAGCAACAGTTTCAGTCTGTTCATCTAACAATTTTTTACCATGGTAACATCCATCCTGGTAAGGCTACAGTGAAAACGACACTATCACAAGTTGCTAGAGGGCTAGCAACTGTCCACTTATTCATTCATTTACTCATTCAGCAAACACTGACTCAATACCAATTATTTCTAATAAACCCACTCCTTGTCAAAGATTTATATATAATCCTGCGAGGTATCAAAATGACCTAAGAAGGAGTCCAAGCCTCCATCAGTATCACTGTAACTGACTGAAACAATATCACCATGCACCTGATGCTAAGTCCCTGCTGACCACAGAAGACTGACCAAATCAAAAGATGGGATCCAAACTATAGTGGGGTAAGAGCAAACATGAGGCCCACACTCAACTTGCAGAGCAAGGAGGAATGAAGTGAGTGTCCCTCTACATATACTTCTCAAAGCTTTTTTTCAGTTGTATATTATTTTTATAGTATTTAATATAAAAACAAGTGATATATTTTTAAATGCAGATTTAAAAATCAAATAAAAATTTTCACCTATTAAATAAGCTTGGGTTTTTGGTTAGTCTCATTGTTGTTTTAATAGAATAATCAATGACGACAAAAACACTGCTGAAACACAGGTACCCTGCCACCGTTGAGATTAAGAACAAATTAGGAAAACTTTCAGAAAAAATTTATACTATGTATAAAAACACCTAACACACACCTTGGACTCATTAGTTACAGGTTAGTAATTGTGGGAACCCATGTAAGAAAAAAAAGTTTTATAACAAAAAAATCAGAAACTACCTCAATGGTCAGTAACAGTAATACCACCAAGGGACTATCCAATTTATATGACTTTAGGCAACTAGGTCTGAACAAATATAAAATTTACTCAAGCTGTAATATAATGGGAAGTGTCAGGATACAAAAGTGACTGACTAAAACTATCAACAGAGGATCTCAAGTGTAGGTGGGGGGATGGAGGATGGGGACACATGAACACCCATGGCTGATTCATGTCAATGTATGGAAAAACCACTACAATACTGTAAATAATTAGCCTTCAATTTAAATAAACTAACTTTTTTTAAATTTAGGTATAATTTTTTTCCCTTTCTAACTTCAGGTATTCCAAATTACCTATGGATAGATGTTACTTAAAAGAGAAAACAGTCTTTTATTTATACATACAGAAAGCATTCCTATATGCAGATAGGAATTAAGTGAACATCAAAAACATACTGTAATAGATAATTGTCTGAAACAAATAGTGCCAATTAAGTTACTGTCTTGCAGCACCAAGCCCACATGTCCTCTGCTCTGGATGCTGGGCTGAGGCTCTACAAACCCCATTTCTGCTTTGCCAGTGGGATCATTAGTGGGCTCCAGACCAAAGGACCTATTTCCTTCCTGTCTCCCAGTTTGCATCACCCCAGCGTTTCATCAACCCAGCAGGAGCAATCCTCTCAGCAACAGCTGAACTTAAGATGCAGTTTTTTCCACACGTGGAGAACCAGTCTCATCAGCTCCTTTCAAAGACACCAGCAGCCAGCTAGTGCCCACTCCCTGCTCCCAGAAAGTCTGGACCTCAAGTCCACAGGGCCAATCTCCCTCGACAGACATCAGCAGCACAGAGAGCAACATCTGCTTCTCAAAGGTCTCACAGCTTCCCTCGTTCCCAAGCCCTGGAGGTGGTGTGCTCCTTCCTTCAGCTACTGTCTGTGATAACCAGAATTCTTACTATCCTTTCTTATTTTAGGCTACGAAACAGTTCTTCACACTCTTCATATTCTGACCTATAACAACAACGAGGTTACCTATCACAGCAATTATCAAATATTACCGTTCAAAATTTTAAATATGGAAGGAGCAGGAAAATGCCCCTACACTACAGATCCTATAGCATATCCTGCACCGCTTTGTTTTTCATAATCAGTCTCCCAACATCTCTTTTATATAAAACACACACACAGAGAGATGTACTTACTATCAATTTACTGTGTAATTCTCCTTTTACTGTACTGTATAATAAAATACTACCAACTGCTGTACCAAGAGCCAACAAGTCGGCCTGGTTACTGGTTCCTATAGCTTCTGATTTCCTTTTTTTCCTCTGTGGACCTTCCTGGGGGAAAGAAAAAAAAGACAAATTTTTATTTTATTATTTCAAACACTGAACCATCATTAATGCATAAATGCAAATGCCCTCGAGCCCACAAATGAAATGTGCCTGTTTTTTTAAAGTGGAGATGGGATTTGCTCCCAGATGATTTCTTTCTCACTAGTTAGAAAATAATCACTCCACCAGAAGAACTTCTAATACCTGTCCCTGTCTCCTACTTCTCTGAAAGGAAGGCAAACAGGATAACTTAGAACGCTCTTGGTAGGGATCTAAGGGTTTCAAGCAGCCTGTTTTCCACTTCTCAGAAACCAACCATTCCCAACAAGTCCAAGTGAAGTCTCCACTCTGAAGCAAAGAGATTACAGATCCATATACAAGCAGCCAATACTTTCTTTCCCCTTTACCCACAAAATCTTTCCTTGCCGTGTGGCTTCATTTTCGGGAAATGGGATTCAAATGTTTTTATATTTACAAACATACATACAATTACTTCAATTTGAGTCAAAAAATAGTTGAACTCTCAGAGGAGCGCAAAGCACACACCAGAGAGGTCGCTCCAGTGACTTGACTAAGGGTCAATCTGCAAGTTCCATGCTGCTCTTGACTAGTTGTCAAATGGGCCAAGCCTTCAACTTACTTCAAAAAATGAAACTAACGGCTCCTATCTGTCCATCAAGAAGACAATCAGTGAGTACAACTTCAGAGTATTACTTCAGAGTTTATAATGCTGAACAATATTTATAATTTTGGAACTTTTCTTCCATAGATTTATAATTTTTTTTAATTAAAGCTTGTAGCCTATGTTTTAACATAAAGAAATTCTGAGAAATCCATTCTTTTCATGTAAAAGAGACCAATACCATATAAAAAAGAGAACTTTTTTCCTCAATACTGCAAGATCTTTGCTCTACAGCACATAAAAAGCAGTTCACAATACATATAATCTGCCCAACCCAAAAAACCACCAATGAAAACTGATGTTACCAGTGCATAGACTATCAAGGAGTAGATTTATAAGGCATTTTCCTCTTTTTTTCCTCTTAGTTATCCTATAGAGATGTTACATTTGAAGAATTTGATTCATTGGACATACTAAGTCAACAAAAAATTGAAAGAGTAAACAAAAAATAAGATATCTTTAAATAAGGAAAAAATGCACATTTTACAAGTCTTGAGAAATGTATTTACATTAATAAACCCAAAAGGGAAGTTACAATTAAGAGTCAAAGTCTAAGTCTGATGGTCTCATCAAGTAACATTTAATTTGACTGAACACTGAACTTAATCAAGAATCAATCAGGTTCCACCTTCAGTTACATGAATTTCTAAAGCCACCGCTGAATGATTCCAGAGGGCAAATGTGGCTTCTGCATAAGGTTATGAACACAGATACCAATTTCAGGCAAGGGAAGCAGGGGAAAGTGTACCAACCTAATACTACCTCATCAGAAAACTCTTCTCTGAAAGAGTCTAGAAAGTACTTCTTCTATTCTTGGTTTTCCCCAAATCAAATTAAAATTACCTACACTGAGGTTTCTAATGTGTGGAACATGGGCTGATCCAAATATGTGTATGTTTTTCTGTCTATATGCATCTGCATTAAAAAACACACAGAGGGCTTCCCTTGCGGCTCAGTGGTAAAGAACCCACCTACCAACGCAGGAGACACGGGTTCAATCCCTGGCCCAGGAAGATCTCACATGCCACAGTGCAACTAAAGCCTGTGGGCCACAAGTACTGAGCCTGTGCTCCAGAGCTCCAGAGCCCCAGAGCCCCAGAGCCCCAGAGCCCCAGAGCCCCAGAGCCCCGACTACTGAAGCGTGCAGGCCCTAGAGCCTGTGCTCCACAACAAGAGAAGTCACCACAATGAGAAGCCCATGCACCACAACCAGAGAAAAGCCTGAGCAGCAACAAAGGCCCAGCACAGCCAAAAATAAATACATAAAATTATTTTTTTTAAAGCACAAAGAAATTTTATAAATTAAATATTAACATATTCAAAGCCCTCATTTCCCTATCAGCAAAATCTCTATTTTGGGGAGAAACAAGCAGAGGCTAATCGTAGGAATATTACAGAAATTATGCCCAATTTTGAGCATCATTGGTCTAAACCTAAATAATAATCCAATCAGTTAACCTCAAACAACTAACAACTCACATACATTTTCTCCAAGTTGGGTGATCTTTTTTAAAACTTCTCATTCAATAGGATGCATATGTCCAAACAAGTAATACATGCAATCAGATAAGTTTATATAACCAATGTGCATTTTAGTGAAACCTAATATTTTAACCCCATTACTAAGTATTTCTGAAATCAAGAGTTTAGTGGTACTAATGATTACAGATTACGACAGACTCCTGTTGACGTTTTTCTATTAGAACCTGTTATTTCTGTGATCAAAATTTTCAATGACTCCCCAGAGAAGAGTAAATTAAAAAACCAACTGTTTGGCATTCAAAAGCATCCACAATTTGCCTCCAGCCCACCTTTTTAGTATCATTTCCAATTCCATCTTTACATTACACTCCCTAGTCAAGAATGTGTGTTAGTTAGTTGCTCAGCTGTGTCCGACTCTTTGCAAACCCATGGACTGTAGTCTGTCAGGCTCCTCTGTCCATGGAGTTATCCAGGCAAAAATACTGGAGTGGGTTGCCATTCCCTTCTCCAGGGGATCTTCTCGACCCAGGGATCTAACCCGGATCTGCTGCACTGCAGGCAGATTCTTTACCATCTGAGCCACCAGAGTCACGAATACACTTTCCCATCTGCGTGTCCCTCCTTTTGGAGAGAACTTTTTCTACCCATCCCAATTTTCAATTTGGTTTAAAAAGAAAAAATTGACGCATGCTTCAGGGTCGACCTCAAATATGTTCTCACCACAAAAACCTCTTCTTTCTCTTAAGACTCAAGTCATACTCTGCTTTGCATTACAGACACAGTATATCTGAATTGCCTTTATTTCTTCTTTAATGTCATAGTCATTTGCTTTGTTTCATGTCATGGGCATGCTAATGACATGTGTAAATATATAAAGTAATGGAAAAGGTAGGCTAAAAATTTAGTTCATCTATGTGTGATCAGAGAATCTGAGTTTCAGGGAATTTCCTGGTGGTTCAGTGGGGAGGACTCTCGCACTTTCACTGCTGGGCTCCAGTTCAATCCCTGGTCAGGAACTAACCACCCAACAAGCCACACAAAGAGGAAAAGAAAAAAGAGAGAGAGAGAGAGAGAGAGAGAAGAAAATCTGAGCTCCAGAAGGTACCAGGAATGGAAACCAAAAGGATTGGGTCTATTACTTAGACTTCAGAGCCTTTGCCAATGTGAAGGGCTGGCTGAGGTAAGCAATAAATGCCAAGAGCAGTCTCAAGAAAGCAGTGTTTGATCTAGAAGGCAATCGGAAGGCTGAGTGAGAATCTGCACGTGCGTGATTCATAAAAGCAAGGCACAGTACAGATGTGAAGACAGAGAGAAAAAGTACAACCAGGTGATGAGAAGTCTGATTCTGATCAATTAAGTACTGACTTTTTAGGCTGAGATACCAGAGTAAGAAGAGTTTACACACATACACACTCATAAAAACATGGGAGTATACAGCTGAAACAAGTTTCACCAAAAAACTTAAACTTTACTATGCAAAATATACTCTATATTGTCTATACCATTTCTGTAATACTATCACAATCCACTAGATCTATTTCACAATGCACTAATGGTTCGAAACCTATTTTTGAGAAATACTGACCTCTAGTAACTGAAAATCATGGCCAAGTTTCAAGTTTCATTCTGCAATTGGTCTCCTATGCCACCATTTCTTGGCCTATTTTAGCTGTCCCTTACTCTGGCAAACGCTAAAGTTTCATGAGTAACAATGAACAAAATGTGTGCATTTTACATGTAATTACATACAGTATGTACATCAAAAGTAAATCCTAATACAGAGGAATTTTTGTTTCTGCCAATAAGATCTAATACGCAAACCTTACTCTTTTTAAGTTTAAACACTGGACAGACCTTAAGACAGAGCATTATACCGTAACACAAGTGGATTGTGCTTCTTCTCTAAGGGTTAGGACTGGGGTTGCTCAAGTCTTTCCCAGAAACATGCTTAATGCTACCGTGCCTGCCCTGTCCAAAGCCTGAAATGCCATGTGCTTCATTCAATAAGCACTAAGCTATGAAGGGTCATTTTAACTTCAGTGACAGCAAAGCAACATAAATGCATTTACTGTGGTAACTAATCTGTTTCTTCAGACTTTTCAGCAGTTAGGGAAGGAAAAACTGAAGAGTTTGGATCTTAAAGGAGCAATGAAATAGCAGGTGGCTCAGCCTCTTAATGTGTGCCTCTGGCACATCATCTAACATCTCAGCCTTAGTTTAAACACATAAACCTGAGACTCTAAAAACAGCATTCACCCAGTCCATCAACCTGTCTCGCTGCATGCTTCTCATCTTCATTTGTGGTCCTCTTCCTCCAGGCTCCATCACTGAAATAAAATGCTTAGCTACATAATACATGCAAAAAAGTCCTAAAGACTACTGTGACATAGATGCAAAGAATTATAACCATTTTGTGACCAAGAACAAGCAGCAGCAGTCTAATTTTTCTAAAAATTTATGAACCACTGCTTAACTCCTGTCACCCAAGAAACCCAGCACCAAATCATTTTTCTCCACTAATAAGTGTAATGTCACCAAACTTTGTCCTTGGGTGGCAAACTGCCAATTACTAAACCAGACAGAGAACACTCCTATAAACTGATGTAAATGTAAAATAAAAGTTTACGAAAACATGTTAGAACTTAAGTGGCAAAGATCATAACCCAAGGACCTGGGAGCAAAGGTAGAAAATGAAGATTTGCAGCAACTGCTATCTTTAAAAATAACCTGACTTTAAAATTTTACAAAGTACACACGCAAGTTTAATACAGGAAAATCACTTCTCTCCCTAATTTTCAAGTGAAATTGATACTACCAAGAGAATACAATCCCAAGATGATGAACACTGGATGTCTCTCAATTGTTCCCAGTTCTCAATTCTATGACTCAAGATCTAAGGTTCAAGTAAGAGCAGTGGACCAGGAGTCAACGCCCTCAACTCTAATGCCCGCAACTACTTCACTAGTTATTAAGGCTTTGGTGAAGTCAGTTAAACTTTCTTACTTCTGACTCTCAAGTTTTTAAAAATGTGACTTTAGGGCATTTCATAGAGTCAGCTGGCTAAAGTGAAAGCATACGAGTAAAAGGATACTGAAGCCTGTAAGAACTTTTTTTAATGTAGCCCAACTCTTTTTCAAGGAGGCCTCCAAAAGTAAACTGACTTGCTCAATGTGACAAAACAAGTTTGGTTCATGAGTATGAAACCAAACCCATTTTTCTACCATATCACTGTGCTATAAATAATCCCAAACTGATTTTAACAGGAAGTTTAAGACTAGGTAAAAGTTTTATTCCTCAGACATACGATTGCAAGGCAAGAGAAAATCAAGTGGGTGACAAATGTCTGCCAGCCTAATAGTTAACGATTTGTTGCTCATAATGAAGAGCTGAGCTCTAGACACCTGTATTCTAGTCCTGGCTCTATTTTTCGTGTTTTTCAAGTTGCTTGATTTTCCAAAACCTGGTTCTTCTTCCTGAACAAAGCAAAAAGTTAGTTTTTAAACTACTGTGCAGGACTAACCATGCAAATAAGAGATGGTAACAACAATTAATACTTGCAGTACTTACACACCAAGAACTACTCTAGACGTTTTAGGCATCATTAAGTAATACTAACCTTCACAACCACTCTTGAGGTGAGCACTATTACTCCTGTTTTACAAATGAGGAACCAGAGGCACAAATATAATGATGCCAAGCCTGGATTCAAAGCCAGGAGTCTAGTTTGGGTCCTTGCATCTAACCACTGCTCCACATTTCCTATCACCATTAGAATTACTATCATTTTACAAGACTGTTAAAACACAAACACAGAAATCTGAAAAGGCGAAATATGCAGAGTGCTGTAATCTTGATGACAACTGTGATTTTTTTAAGTCCTAGTTTTGTGCACTGATAAGGCTTCTTTAATAGACAATAGGAGTTACTTCATCTAGAAAGTATAAAAACCTAGCTTAATAGCTGAAAAATATCTAAACATACTCATGCAAAGTGTAACAAATTAGATGTATCCCGACTTTCAACCTAAAAAGTTAGAGGAAAGTTTCCTGGAATAGTCAGAGGGAGTTAAGATCTGTACTAAACAGTTGTGTATTTTTTTTTTCCCTTTTTAGTGCATTTGTGTTTAAACACTGACTTTTTAAGGTTGAAACAGAGTGTTAGCTAAACCTCACGCAGCTCAATACTGACATTTTCAAATCACACTGCACTGATTCAGGCTGGTTACCTTATAGGAGCAGTACCCACGTGCATCTGAGTTAGTGCAGACGTAGTCGAGTGACTCAAAAGTGAATGGCATCTTAATTGAGATGGGTCCCTAAGAGTGAAAAGCTTTCCCTAACTCAGCAGTAGCCCCATCTAAGAGAAACTTCACTTGGACTCATGTTCGTTAAGTTAAGCTACAATTTCACTTTACCTCCATGTCCTAATGTAGACGTCATACTTGGGGAAAGGGGGATGTATTAAGGGCGAGCCATGCAGATGTTAAAATTTTAAAAGCAAGAAGGTTCAAACGGCGTAGAATGGAACCCAGGCTGGGAAAGTTAGGACTTTCAAGAGTCTCACATCCTAGAGGTGTGAGAGAACACGTGGTGAGCCGGCACCCACGGTTGGGGGGGGGGGGGTAGATGGGGGTGTCCGGAAGCAAGGAAACATACTTGTCCATTTTAACTGCCCAAAGCAAAGTCGATGAGCTCGGTAAGGGTCGGAGAACAGTACTGCCCCAAAGAGAGGCTCTGTCAAAAGCGAGAGTTCTGAAGAGCGCAAGCAAGAGAGCCGGCCGGGCAGCAGGAAGCCGCCCCTGGGGGGCCTGGGGCCTCGGCGAATATGGCGGCCCCGGCAACGCAGAGGCCCAGACTGCACACAGCCCGCCGGTAGGGCTCAAGACCACTGCCCGTCGGATCTGGCCGCGCCCGTTCTCTCTGCCCTGGGGATAGGCCGCGCACGGGGATGGCGGCGTGGGCCCACGCCGCGCCGCCACCGCGCTCGGTGCCTCCTCGCCCCGGGCTTCCGAGAGCCACGCGCGATGCCAGACCGCGCGCCGCCGGGCCGGGGGGCAATAAGGCCGAGCCTGGGAGAGTGCCCGCCCCGCGCCGTTCCGCTCACTTTACCTTGGCCTGCAGCCTCGCTGGCGCCCAGGCCAGGCAGGTGCAGGTACCGCTGAGGTGCGCGGAAGGCACGTACTCCTGGTGTAGCCGATTGTTGGCTGTCTCCCACACTCGCAGGTGACCATCGGTAGACGCTAAAGCGAAATAGGTCTGGCTCTGCGGAGAGAAGGCGCAGGGTACCCCCGCGGGGGACAGGGGGTCGGCAACACCGCCGCCACCCGCCGCCATTGCTGCTCCGGCTCCGCGGCAGCCACGTGTTCGCTCGTGCGCAGGCGCACCGGGGCGGGGCGGGGCCTGAAGGGAGGAAGTGGGGCGGGGGGAGAGCAGGGAGCAGAGGGAGTAGCTCTTCAAGACGCAAGCGAGCGTTGGACCGCCTACCCGTGGACGGTGGCCGGGTGGGCTCAGTGCTAATTTGTTCTGGAGACGAGTGAGTGGAGGAGAATGACAGGACTGCTATCATAAAAAAAGGAAAAATATTGTAGTGGTTTTTGCCATACATTGACATGAATCAGTCATGGATTTACATGTGTTCCCCATCCCAATCCCCCAAAGTAATTAGCCCCTAACTAATAAAAATAAATGAAAAAAAAAGTTTAAAAAGGAAAAAGAAAAAGTTGTTTTTTGTTTTAATTTAAATAACATGATTGAACGCTTGTTTGAAACAAGCGTTCACTTATAATTCCGTGATTGTGATAACCCTTTCCATTTTTCCTTATCCACTTACAATCTGTAATCCTGCACACATTAATACTTTATTCAGTCATAGGAGTATTAAAGTAAAGGTGGGAGAGTCTATTCAGTCTTCTTTGGTCAAGATTTGTCCCATGATACCGCACCAAATGTTCAGTTTTCAACGTCTCCATAACATTTCACCAAATCTGTGCCTTCTGATTCAAAAAATGTCAGGTACTATTCAGCCACACAGAGTTTATTGACCAGCAGGAAAGACACACACACACCAAAAAAAGAAAAAAGAAACCCACTGCCCTCAGGGCTATAGGAGACTCTGAATCCAAGTAGAGAGAGTCATAGTAAAACCCGCATTTTATATCATCTGGAATGACATAAACTGATCTACATTTTAAAAGGCATCCTGCATGTTTCATGGAGACAGTAGAGGGGCAAGAATGAAAGCAAAGAGACAACAAAGAATGAGGATGGTGGGCTGTGTGGTGAGAAATGCTCCAGATTCAGATATACCCTGAAGTTGGAGCCAACAGGACTTGCTAAATGGATTGATTATGAAGGATGAGGAAAAGACTTGAGTGAAGGATGACTCTAAGGCCTGAGAGAATAAGTGAATGGTGAATTGGGGAAGCTGAATTGGGGAAGTGGATCTGGATGGAGTGGAAATCAAGACTTCTGTTTGGGACAGTTAAGGCTGAGATGGCCATTAGATATCCAAATAGAGTTGTTCAGTGGGGAGTCAGATAAACAAGGAAATCACAGATAGAAATTTTGCATGCATTAGTATTCAGATGCCATTTGAAACTGTAGGACTGTTCAGATCATCTAGAGTGTAAGTATAAATAGAGAAAAAAGCTTAGCCCAAAAATGTGCCAATCTGTCAGGAATGGAAAGAGAACACAGTGAAGGAGATTAAGAAGGGTTAACAGTGATTAAAGCCCTGGAGGATGAGATGCCCTGGAAACCAAAATTTTTATAAGGATTTCAGGAGCAAGACATAATCAAAACCATGTCAAATGCTTTAAGATGAAGACTGAGAATCAGTGAACTTGGCAAGATCAAGATCATTGTTGGCTTTTCAAAAGCATTTTTAGTACAGAGGTAGGGGAATAACTCATTGTGGAAAATAGAGGAGGGAATGGGAGGTGAGAGGGCAAAAAAGTATAGACAGCTATTGCTAGAATTTTTGTTACAAAAGAGCTTGCGCTAGTCTTCATGAAGATAGATCTGAGCTAGAGTTACAGATTTGTTAGGCATAAATGAAAATAAAAGCTTGTTTTGCACGAATTATACATCAGGCAGTCTTCTAGGTGCTCTGTGTGTATTAATTCATTTAGTCCTCACAACAGCCTTACGATGTAGAAACTATCAACATCTACATCTTTTCTGATAAGAAATTGATGTACAGAGCTGGGCAATGGAGGAAGAGCTTGAGCACAGACAACCAGACCCAATGAGTATGTAGGGTTTATATAGATGACCCTCTGATACCCAAGCATATCAATTCCTCGACCTCCTCCCTTTCAGTGATCTCTATGCCACACCAGCCACTCACTCCCACTATCATGTCCCAGACCTTGCCATACAATAAATGCACCTCTTTCGTAATCTCAGTTTCCACACGCCAGTCTATACCACCAACTCTGATCTTTCCAGCTCACTCCCTCTAATTCCCAGCATTCAGCCGGTCTTTTGACCCAACGAGATCATCAATTCATTCATCCTACAGTCTTTTCACCAGCCCTGATCCCTCCTCCCTGATGGTTGCACTTTCCTCTTAATTTATCCTAAATTCTCTCATTACAACCCTCAACTCCCTTGCCTCTTTCCCTCATCAAAGTCTTGGTAAAATGACAAGCCTGGGGAGTTCCCTGGCAGGCCAGTGGTTAGGATTCCACAATTCTACTGCGGGGGCCCTAGTTCCATGGTCAGTTCAGTTCAGTTCAGTCTCTCAGTCATGACCAACTGTTTGCAACCCAAAGGAATGCAGCACACTAGGCATCCCTATCCATCATCAACTCCCGGAGCTTGCTCAAACTCATTTCCATCAAGTCGGTGATGCCATACAACATTCTCATCCTCTGTTGTCCCCTTCTCCTCCTGCCTTCAATCTTTCCCAGCATCAGGGTCTTTTCCAACGAGTCAGTTCTTTGCATCAGATGGCCAAAGTATTGGAGATTCAGCTTCAGAATCAGTTCTTCCAATGAATATTCCAGACTGACTTCCTTTAGGATGGACTAGTTGGATCTCCTTGCTGTCCAAAGGACTCTCAAGAGTCTTCTCCATCTCCACAGTTCAGAAGCATCAATTCTTCAGCACTCAGCTTTCTTTACAGTCTAACTCTCACACCCATACATGACTATTGGAAAAACCACAGCTTTGACTAGACGGACCTTTGTCTGTAAAGAAATGTCTCTGCTTTTTAATATGCTGTCTAGTTTTGGCATAGCTTTTCTTCCAAGGAGCAAATATCTTTTAATCTCATGGCTGCAGTCAGCATCTGCAGTGATTTTGGAGCCCAAGAAAAGAAAGTCTGTCACTGTTTCCATAATTTCCCCATCTATTTGTCATGAAATGATGGGACCATATGCCATGATTTTACTTTTTTGAATGATGAGTTTTAAGCCAGCTTTTTCACTCTTCTCTTTCACTTCCATCAAGAGGCTCTTTGGTTCATCTTCGCTTTCTGCCATAAGGGTGGTGTTATATGCATATCTGAGGTTATTGATATTTCTCCCTGGAATCTTGATTTCAGCTTGTGCCACAGCCAGTCCAGTATTTCGAATGATGTACTCTGCATATAAGTTAAATAAGCAAGGTGACAACATACAGCCATGATGTACTCCTTTCCCAATTTGGAACCAGTCTGTTGTTCCATGTCTGGTTCTAACTGTTGCTTCTTGACCTGCACACAGATTTCTCAAGAGACAAGTAAGGTGGTCTGGTATTCCCATCTCTTTAAGAATTTTCCACAGTTTGTTGTGATCCACAGAGTCAAAGGCTTTATCATAGTCAATGAAGCAGAAGTAAGATGTTTTTCTGGAACTCTCTTGCTTTTTCTATGATCCAACGGAGTTGGCAATTTGACCTCTTGTTCCTCTGCCTTTACTAAATCCAGCTTAAACATCTGGAAGTTCTCAGTTCACATATGTTGAAGCCTAGCTTAGAGAATTTTGAGCATTACATTGCTAGCTTGTGAGATGAGTGCAAGACAGTAGTAGGGGTGAAATCACATTTAGACTCAAACCCCATACCTGCCAGACATGCTCTGAGAGCTCAAACATACTTTGTATGCACCAGGACCCAGAGACCCCACAGAGATTCAGACAGAACTGTGTTTGAGTGTCTCCTGAGAAGGTACCAGTCAGCAGTGGACTGCTGAGGGGCAGGGGCTCTGGGTGCAGTAGACCTGGGTATGGCATGCCCTCTTGGAGGAGGTCGCCAAACCCCACTGGAGAGCCATCAGAACTTACACAGGACTGGGGAAACAGATTCTTGGAGGGCACAAACAGAACCTTGTGTGCACCAGGACCCAGGAGAAAGGAGCAATGACCCCATAAGAGACTGACCCAGACTTGCCTGTGAGTGTCCAGAAGTCTCTGGCGGAGGCGTGGGTCAGCGGTGGCCTGGTGCAGGGTTGGGAGCACTGAGTATAGCAGTGCATGCATGGGACATTTTGAAGAAGGCCGCCATTATCTTCATTACTTCCACCATAGTTTGATCTCAGGTCTAATAACAGGGTGGGAACATAATCCCCCCATCAACAAAAAACTGGATTAAAGATTTACTCAGCATAGCCCCTCCCATCAGAACAAGGACCAGTTTCCCCCTCAGTCAGTCTCTCCCATCAGGAAGCTTCCATAAGCATCTTATCCTTCTCCATCAGATGGCAGATAGGCCGAAAACCACAATCACAGAAAACTAACCAATCTCATCATATGGACCACAGCCTTGTCTAACTCAATAAAACTTTGAGCCATGCCGTGTAGGGCCACCCAAGATGGATGGGTCATGGTGGAAAGTTCTGACAAAATGGGTCCACTGGAGAAGGGAATGGCAAATCACTTCAGCATTCTTGCCTTGAGAACCCCACGAACAGTATGAAAAGGCAAAAAGATAGGACACTGAAAGATGAACTCCCCAGGTTAGTAGGTCCCCAATATGCTACTGAAGATCAGTGGAGAAATAACTCCAGAAAGAATGAAGAGACGGAGCCAAAGCAAAAACAACACCTAGCTGTGGATGTGACTGGTGAAGGAAGTGAAGTCCGATGCTGTAAAGACCAATATTGCATAGGAACCTGGAATGTTAGGTCCATGAATCAAGGTAAGTTGGAAGTGGTCAAACAGGAGATGCCAAGAGTGAACACTGACATTTTAGGAATAAGCGAACTAAAATGGACCAGAAAGGGTGAATTTAACTCAGATAACCATTATATCTACTACTGTGGGCAAGAATCCCTTAGAAGAAATGGAGTAGCCATCAGCATCAACAAAAGAGTCCAAAATGCAGTACTTGGATGCAATCTCAAAAACAACAGAACGATCTCTGTTTGTTTCCAAGGCAAACCATTCAATATTACAGCAATCCAAGTCTATGCCTCGGCCAGTAATGCTGAAGAAGCTGAAGTTGAACGGTTCTATGAAGACCTACAACCTTATAGAACTAACACCCAAAAAAAGACGTCCTTTTCATTACAAAGGACTGGAATGCAAAAGTAGGAAGTCAAGAAATACCTGGAGTAACAGGCAAATTTGGCCTTGGAGTACAGAAGCAGGGCAAAGTTTAATAGAGTTTTGCCAAGAGAACGCACTGGTCATAGCAAATACCCTCTTCCAACAACACAAAAGAAGACTCTACACATGGACATCACCAGATGGTCGATACCGAAATCAGATTGATTATATTCTTTGCAGCCAAAGATGGAGAAGCTCTATACAGTCAACAAAAACAAGACCGGGAGCTGGCTGTGGCTCAGACCATGAACTCCTTATTGTCAAATTCAGACTTAAATTGAAGAAAGTAGGGAAAACCACTAGACCATTCAGGTATGACCTAAATCAAATCCCTTCCAATCATACAGTCGAAGTGAAAAAGAGATTCAAGGGATTAGACAGAGTGCCTGAAGAACTATGGACAGAGTTTTGTGACACTGTACAGGAGACAGTGATCAAGACCATCCCCAAGAAAAAGAAATGCAAAAAGGCAAAATGGTTGTCTGAGGAGGCATTACAAATAGCTGTGAAAAGAAGAGAAGCAAAAAGCAAAGGAGAAAAGGAAAGATACACCCATTTGAATGCAGAGTTCCAAAGAATAGCAAGGAGAGATAAAGCCTTCCTCAGTGATTAGTGTAAAGAAATAGAGGAAAACAATAGAATGGGAAAGACTAGAGATCTCTTCAAGAGAATCAGAGATACCAAGGGAACATTTCACGCAAAGATGGGCTCAATAAAGGACAGAAATGGTATGGACCTAACAGAAGCAGAAGATATTAAGAAGAGGTGGCAAGAATACACAGAAGAACTATACAACAAAGATCTTCATGACCCAGATAACCATGATGGTGTGATCACTCACCTAGAGCCAGACATCTTGGAATATGAAGTCAAATCGGCCTTAGGAACCATCACTATGAACAAAGCTAGTGGAGGTGATGGAATTCCAGTTGAGCTCTTTCCAATCCTGAAAGATGATGCTGTGAAAGTGCTGCACTCAATATGCCAGCAAATTTGGAAAACTCAGCAGTGGCCACAAGACTGGAAAAGGTCAATTTTCATTCCAATCCCTAAGAAATGCAATGCTAATGAATGCTCTAACTACTGCACAATTGCACTCATCTCACATGCTAGTAAAGTAAGGCTCAAAATTCTCCAACCTAGGCTTCAACGATATGTGAACCGTGAACTTCCAGATGTTCAAGCTGGCTTTAGGAAAGGCAGAGGAGCAAGAGATCAAATTGCCAGTATCCACCGGATCATCGAAAAAGCAAGAGAGTTCCAGAAAAATATCTACTTCTGCTTTATTGACTATACCAAAGCCTTTGACTGTGTGGATCACGACAAACTGTGGAAAATTCTGAAAGAGATGGGAATACCAGACCATCTGACCTGCCTCCTGAGAAATCTGTATGCAAGTCAAGAAGCAACAGTTAGAACTGGGTATGGAACAATAGACTGGCTCCAAATCGGGAAAGGGGTATGTCAAGGCTGTATATTGTCACCCTGCTTATTTAACTCATATGCAGAATACATCATGAAAAATGCCAGACTGGATGCAGCACAAGCTGGAATCAAGATCGCTAGGTGAAATATCAATAACCTCAGATATGCAGATGATACCACCTGTATGGCAGAAAGTGAAGAACTAAAGAGCCTCTTGATGAAAGTGGAAGAGGAGAGTGAAAAAGTTGACTTAAAACTCAACATTCAGAAAACTAAGATCATGGCATATAGTCCCATCACTTCATGGCAAATAGATGGAGAAATAAGGAAACAGTGACAGACTTTCTTTTCTTGGGCTCCAAAATCATTGCAGATGGTGACTGCATGAAATTAAAAGACGTGTGCTCCTTGGAAGAAATGTTATAACCAACCTAGACAACATATTAAAAAGCAGAGACATTACTTTGCCAACAAAGGTCTGTCCAGTCAAAGCTATGGTTTTTCCAGTAGTCATGTATGGATGTGAGAGTTGGACTGTAAAGAAAGCTGAGCACAGAAGAATTGATGCTTTTTGAACTGTGGTGTTGGAGAAGACTCTTGAGAGTCCTTTGGACAGCAAGGAGATCCAACCAGTCCCTCCTAAAGGAAATCAATCCTGAATATTCATTGGAAGGACTGATGCTGAAGCTGAATCTCCAATACTTTGGCCACCTGATGTAAAGAACTGACTCGTTGGAAAAGATCCTGATGCTGCGAAAGATTCAAAGTGGGAGGAGAAGGGGACGACAACAGAAGATGAGAATGTTGGATGGCATCACGGACTCAATGGACATGAGTTTGAGTAAACTCTGGGAGTTGGTGATGGACAGGGAGGCCTGGTGTGCTGCATGCAGCCCATGGGGTCACAAAGAGTCGGACACAACTGAGCGACTGAATTGACTGATGGACTGAGACGAGAGCAATTGTTCATTAGTTTGAACATTCTTTGGCATTGCCTCCATGGTCAGGGAACTATTAAGAAGATCCCACAAGCTACAAGGTGGGGCCAAAACAACAACACAAACCTGGTAAAATTGGTAAAATCTAACTCTCCACCCACAAACAACTGAAGGTGACTGGAGGAAAGTCAGAACCACCTTATTATGACTCTTAATCTACTTTAAATTGATCACAAACCTCATATGGGAAGTCACTGCTAACCAGATTATCAAACAGTTGGTCCCTAATCACTAACTGCTTCACTGTTGCTGTTCAGTCACAAAGTCTTTGTCTGACTCTTTGCAAACCCCATGGACTGCAGCACACCAGGCTTCCCTGTCCTTCACTATCTCCCAGAGTTTGTTCAAACTCATGTCCATTGAGTTGGTGATGCCATCCAACCATCTCATCCTCTGTTGTCCCCTTCTCCCCGGCCCTCAATCTTTCCCAGCATCAGGGTATTTTTCAACAAGTTGGTTCTTTCCATCAGGTGGCAAAGGGTTGGAGCTTCAGTTTCAGCTTCATCATCAGTTCTTCCAAAGAATATTCAGGGTTGATTTCCTTTATGGACCTTGATGCCATGATCTTCGTTTTCTGAATGTAGAGTTTTAAGCCATCTTTTTCACTAGCATGAACCTGGGAGAGAAAATGCTAGTTGCCTTCAAATGCATTTCCCTCTTCTTCAGTATTAATATAATTTAAGATTTTTAGTTAGGCTGATATTCAGTTGTAATAAAGACTAAATTTCTCAGCTTTCCTTGCTGCTAGATCTGGCCATGCAATTAAGTTTTGGTGAATGAAATATAAGCAGAAGTGATATTTATGTTTTTAGGAAAGTGTTTTTAAGGAAAGAGGGCGTGACCTTCTTCCCGCTTCTCCCTTCTTACTGACTAGAATTGGGATGAAATGGCTGGAGGTTGAGCAGCCATACTCAATATTGGTATTTTTAGATGTGTGTAGGACAAATTTAAATCATTGTATTTGTTATTCAAACAACAGAAAGAAAGGAATGCTGTTTACTGTTCACAATTTCAGAAATTATGTATTTAAATGTACTTCCCATATTTTGTCAATGTACCTTCTAATTCTTACTCCTTCTGAAATAACATCCAAATATCTTAAATAAAATTTAAGAAATAATAAAGGAGGAATGATAAATTTTAAAACAATTGTAAGGCTTAAGATTCAGAAGTTTCCAACTCAGACCCATATTTAGCAGTGATAATAAAAATAACTTTTCTTAAAACAAATCGAAACCCAAAGTGACACATGCAGTTGGGATGGGGGAGAGCAGGGCTGTGTTGTCTTTTCATGTTTAGGATTAAAAGAGAGAAGTCTTGATGATGGAGTTTACCATGGTTGATGTTTTAGAAAGCACAGATTAAAAAGAATTTATGTCTTTGAAAGTAATGACAAGACTTATTTTCTCAAATTTAAATTGAATCAGTAGCTTTCTGAACATATTCCCATGCTAGCTCTGAATTCAGTTGTACTATTGACCCGTCTTTGAGAAGGGGTGTTACAGTACAAAGAGCATGGACCGCTGAACCAGACTGACCTAGATAGAGAACCCTGTCATGCCACTTGTCAGCTATGGGCTATTGCCCAAATCATTTAATCTCCCTGGGTCAGTTTTTTATGCATAAAACTGAAATACTTATTTCTGACACAGGATTGTTTTAAACTTATATGAAATAAATATCTAATGTGCCTTGTAATGGTGAACCCTCAATGAACTTTTACTGACTGAATTAACATTAAGCAAACAAGTTAGTGATATTTAATGTCAAATGACATTTTGGACTCCATAGATAACTTTTCCCCTGTTATTAATTTTACTTAGTTTTTAGGGTTAAATTCATTTTTATTTAAAAATACTGGGGGGGGGCGATGCCAAAACCTGGAAATAATTTTTTTTAAATAAAAATTTTTAAAGAGATTCAGTAAGAGAGAATTAGAAAGCAAAGTCAATTCTCTCTCTTTCTTTTTTCTTAAACAACTGAATTACTTTTCTCACAGTTCTGGAAGCTAAAAGTCCAACATCAAGGTGTTGGCAGGTCAGGTTTCCTCTGAATCTTCTCTTCTTGATTGTAGATGGCCATTTTCAGCCTACGTCTTCACATGGTGTTCCCTCTGAATCCTCATCTCTTCTGATGAGGACAGCAGTCATACTGGATTAGGGCTCACTCTAATGGCATTTTAAGTTAATTACCTCTTTAAAGACCCTGTCTCCAAATACAGTCCCGTTCTGAAATACTTAAGGTTAGGACTTCAGTGCATGAATTAGGGGGCTGGGGGTGGAGGGTGGTGTGGGGAATGAAATGCAGCCTATAACATCCCTCTACTCTGCCACTCCTGTTTTAGCAAAGGTCTTTCCCTGATAGCTCAGTTGGTAAAGACTCTGCCGGCAACGCATAAGACCCCAGTTCCATTCCTGGGTGGGGAAGATCCCCTGGAGAAGGGATAGGCTACCCACCCCAGTATGCCGGCCTGCAGAATTCCATGGAGAAGTCCATGGGGGTCCAAAGAGTCAGACCTGACTGAGCGACTTTCACTTTCACTTCCAATTTTTTTTTTTTTTTTTTTTTTTTCACTTCCAATTTTAAGACACTAAAATTTTGCTTAGTTTTGAGGAGGGTAAAATACTTAAACTAAGTATTATATTTTAGTTATTGAAAACATTTCTGTTAAATGAGCACACAGTGGATACAATCACTTTAAATAATCTAGGGCGGCCTATTCTCAGGGCCTGGGGAGGACATGCAAGTGGTCAGAGATCGGTCAAAAGGGACTCGCTAAGACCAGGGGAAGAAGGAGGCGATCAGTGGGGAAAGGAGAGACAGTCAGCAGGTGGTAGGTACAAACGCAATCTGTAAAAACACATTTCGCGGTCAGTTTTACTGATGGTGACTGAGCGACGTTACTGTTCCTGATGACTAGCGAGCTAACTCTGATACAAGACTTCAGCTTAGACAGCGCTTTGACAGGCTGTCTCTCTTAATCCTCTCGTCCCCGGACGAGGCTGGTGGAGATGTGTCAGCGGTCAATTGTTTAGTCTGAGCACATTCCAAAGAGGAAAACGCGCCCCCGCGCAGGAAAGAGACCCACTCATGGGACAGTTAGTCAGCGAGGACGGGCGGTCACCACGCCCCCTCTGGAGACAGGCGCGGTAGCCGAGCTCTTCCCGCTCAATAGTTGTCCAGCCGGGGGAGGCTGCGTCACTGCTACGCGCAGAGAGGCGGAGCCTCGCCCGGCCTTCCGTCACTCGCCTGCGCCTGCGCCTGCGCGGATCGTCATGCTGTCAACCAGGTGTGTGGGTCTGGTCCTACTGCCGCTGCGACGCCTCCAGAGTTTTCCGGGATTCAGGACCAGTCTTTTTCTGCGCCGCCTTGGGCGAGAGTCCTTCGAGAGAGGCCGGTTACTGTGTTTTAAAGCCTCACCTAGAGACACGGGAGATGAAGAAGGAGAGCGCGAGGCGGCACAGAGGAAAGCCCCAGGCGCAGACTCGCCTCCATCTCTCCCTCCCCGCGTCCAGGGACTTGGGACCAGATGTCTGTCGTCGCTGGAAAGCCTCGGACTCCCGACGCCGCGAGAGGAGTCACCCCCTCAAGAGAGCGAGAGCTCGAGTGGTGACCAGGGCCAGTCGGATCCTGCACACCCGGGATCCGGGAGTCCCTCAGTGCCCGCCTTGGTCCAGTCTGCCACCAAGGACGAAATCCTACACGTCTCCTCTTCCTGGTCCGCTTCTAGAGTGGTGCCTTTTCGCGTTGGGGAGCTGATTTTAGCTGAGACTGGGAAGAGAGAAACACAATTTAAAAAATTATTTAGGTTGAGCAACGCCGGACACTTAAATAGTAATTGGGGGACAGTCCCGTTCAGCGAGATCGTGGGAAAGTTCCCCGGCCAGATTCTGAGGAGTTCCTCTGGTAAGCACTTCATGCTGCGGAGGCCGGCATTGGAAGATTATGTGTTACTGATGCAAAGAGGGCCTGCCATAACGTATCCTAAGGTAATGCCATGGGAGTTACTAAGAGCAAAACGGATGCAGTACTACAGACCTGATTAATGTACTTAAAGCACCTCTCGGAATGTTTCAAATTTCTATTCTCACTTTTTTTTTTTAAACCAATGGCTATCACTTTTACATATTTTTTGATTTCTAATTCTAGGAAGAAACAGCCAGATTTTAATTTTAACTTGGGAGCCTCGATTCTCTGATCTTTAAAGTGACTTACTATAATGGAGTGATATGGATTCACTAGGCATTTAATAAGAATATACATTTATTCCCCATAATACTTAAGTTTGCAGGTTCAGCCTTCAAGAGAATGTTGAACTCTTGGGGACAATTGTTTAGTACCACTGTGGTGATATTTTAAGCATCATACTTAATGAGGTAAGTTATTAGAGGTTGTTGTTCAGTCATTAAGCTCTGTCCGACTCTTTGTGACTCCACAGACTGCAACATGCCAGGCTTCCCTGTCCTTCTCTTTCTCCCTTAGTTTGCTCAAACTCACATCCATTGATTCGGTGATGCTATCCAGCCATCTCATTCTCTGTCTCCCCCTTCTCCTCCTGCCCTCAATCTTTCCCAGCATTAGGACTTTTTCCCAATGATTCCACTTTTCACATCAGATGACCAATATATATTTTATTAACAATAGATTTATTACTATGCTTTTATCATTAGGGAAAAGTGTTTGTATTAAAACAGCTAAAATTAGACACTAAACATAAAAGGGATATTCTTTAAAGGAAATTACCTGCCAATTCCTTGTTACAGTCTTGTATCCATTGCTAGTGGATTATTTTAATCATTCATCATAGTCACTGTCCTTCAGTAGAATGTTCATTTGTAATTATAACAACTCTTCCTCCAGTCCTAGATGGAGAATCATTCATTATTTCTTCAGCAAATAACCACCAACCTTATACATTCAGGGCACTATTTTAGGGAGGTGTAGTGGTGAACTATAGTCCTTGCTCTCAACACATACCTCATGTCCTAGAGCAATGGTCCCCAACCTTTTTGGCATCAGGGACTGGATTCATGGAAGACAGTTTTTCCACAGACTAGGGTGGGGTGGGGCGGTGTTTTCAGGTTGATTTAAGCACATTATGTTTATTGTGCACTTATTTCTATTATTATTACATTGTGATATATAATGAAGTGTTTCTATGTCTTATGTGAAAGAGCCAGGGAAACAGAACTGCTTCTCCTGGGCATTTCATTTAAATGATTGCTGGAGCTGCCTCCCACTCCTGGGTGAAATTATCTGTGCCCCCTCCCACCTCTGCTCCCATGTGCCTGACAGATGGGAAAGGATATGTGTGTCTGAAAGGCTTTGAATCTGTGACTGAAACTTTTTGAAGAGTACACCTTAAATATTATGTGTCTATGTATCATCTGGTTCAAGTCTTAGTCCATCATTTCAGAAAATACATTTTGGCTTTCAGTTGGACCACTGTACCTGTTAAATATTAATAGTTTCTTATGCAGCCAAACCCATATTTAATACACAGTTTTTTTGTGATTAAACAGAGGATCTTATTCTTTTTTAGAATTTTCACTTCAGCTTTTCCCAGAGAAGAAAAAGATAGTAAAAACTTAACTGATATGCTGCTTATTAGCAACTTTGAAAGGTTTGCTATTGGGGGGAATGTTGAAATAAATGCTAAAATTTACACTTTTTTCTCTCTATAGCATTTATAACAAATAGTGCGACAGTCAGCTGCATGGTGTTTGGGAGTTCAGCATCAGTATTACTTGCCCACTTAATTCCTGGCTGTGTGACTTTGGGCAAATTACTTAACCTTTCTAATTTCTCATCCTTTAAAGGCAGTGGTGATCATTTTCTCATTATTATTCTGATTAAACAAGATAATATTTGAAAGCAGTTTGCAGAGTTAACAGAAGCCTGGTACCTGGTGAAGTTTCAATGAACAGCTATTACTACTATCACCCATGATATTGCTGTTAACAAAACAATTCTTTAGTTATAAAGTTTGGCAAATGTGTCCTCCTGTCTGTTCCTGGTATCCTAATTCTAAGTGAGAAGTCATCATTTTTCATGCGGATTATGTAATAACTTCCTAACTTGTCTTTCTGCCTCTAATTTTTCTCAATTCTAGTACATCCTGTATTGCCCTGACAGATTAATCTTTATAAAATGCCATTTATATTACCTCAGTGACACATCCTAGTTACTTACCATGTTAAGTTTAAATGCTTTAGCTTGGATTCATATGAGCAAACTGTTTTATTCTACCTCTTTTTTGTTGAAAGCTGTCCCTACCTTGTGACTGTTTCCTTACATTTTCAGTCTTTAAGCCAGGGTAGTCTGCTGATTTCTCTCCTTTCTCTGAGCTCCTAATGTTACTTATTGTTTGTAATTTCAGTATTATACTTAAGTCCTTCTGTATTTGCTAATTGATTCCTGAATCTCTCATTTTGTCAAGTAAACTATAAACTCTTGGTAGAAAGGGCCAGAGTTTAATCCTTTTTTTTTCCCTTCACTTTTCTCCAAGCTCAACATAGTGTTCAAAGGAGTAGGTGCCTTGGTACATATTTATTGGCCACACAATCACCCATGCTGTATTTCAATCATAGGATATAAATATGATACTGTCGATGATGAATATCCACCCAGGTGATACTGTTTTGGAAGCTGGCTCGGGCTCTGGTGGAATGAGCTTATTTTTATCCAAAGCAGGTAAGAGATTAGGGTAAATGAATTTAGATGACAAAGAAAACATTCAATCTGTTCATAATAACAGAAAGTTAAATAGATACAGATGTTTCAGAAAATGTTCACATAACTTTGTGATAGAGAGCATTCTCTTTGAAATCAAATGTAAGCAATGATTTTTCTATTTTGTACATTTATTCAAGTCACTTTCTGTCTAACCCTGTCTTTGCTTTCTATTGCTCCTTTGATGCTTTTTTTTAACTGAAATTTTTATTAGAACATAACACAGCAGCAGAAAAGTGCAGAGATCATTAGTGTATACCTCAGTGAATTTTTATGTAGTGACCACACTCATGTAGTTATTACCCAGATCAAGATAGGGAATATTATTGTACTATTGAAACCTTCTCAAATCCCTCTCAGTCCTTATCTTAACCAAAGGTAGAAGGTAACCACTACTTTGACTTTAATCACCATTGATGAGTTTTGCCTGTTTTGAATCTTACATAAAAGGAATCCTTTAGTACTATACGCTTTTGAATCAGGTTACTTTCACTCAACATTCTGTTTGTGAGGTTCAGTCATTGCATGTAGCAGTAGTTATTTCATTTTAGTTGCCATTTTATAAGTAAAGCACAGTTTATCCATTCTGCTGTTGATGGGCATTTGAGTTGAATGTTGTAAACAGTGCTCCAGTGCTCCTCTGAACATTCTTGTGCTTGTCTTTCAGTGCACATGTGTACATGTTTTTGTTGATAATAGTGCCAAATGAATACTCAGTATCAGAAACTATAGAAGGGGGAAAAGGGCTGTCAGCTGCTGGGGAAGAGTCATATACTGTTAGAGGCAAAGAATTATCATTGTTCATGAATAAATTAATTAAGCTAAAACTAGATCATGAAGAATTTTCCTTTCTTAGAGAAAGTCTCTAAAAATTGTCAGTTGGTTAAAATACTGCTTGAAGGTCAAAAATCAAGAGGTATATAGTAAACATAAATATCTGTTCATGTTACCTCCACTTGAATTCTGGTCACTGTTGTTGTAGCTGATTACTGCTCCTTTTGGCCACTGAATTCCTCCGATTGTCAAGGTTGCTTTGGCTTGTTTGCCTCTGCAGTGTTCCCTTTCTCACCCAATAATAGCACTCTCTTGGGATAAATTTTTTTAAAAAATCATTCATGTTGCTTTTATTAGTGCACTCTTTTTTAGTTAATAAACATTGTTAGAGCAGTTGTAAGTGTATGTGGGTAGATTTTATAAAGATTACAAATAGACATATACTGAATTAAACCTTTTGTTTTTTGACCTAATGTCATACATACAAACATAATCCAGCTTATCCTGGGTCAGGAAATTCATTTTGGGCTCCTCACCTCTTTTGTTGGACTCTTTTCTGTGCATAGTTAAAGGCAGCCATTTCTTCACAGTCTGTGACTGATTCCTAAGTGCATTTGACAAAGTGAACTTATAAAAGTTTGTGAGATAGGAGTGTCCATATTTCTAATACCTATAGTGTTGGAGGAGTGTCACATAGCATGAATAATCCCAACCTATGAGTGATCAAGAAATCATTGCTATTTACCTTCAGGATGGATATTTTTGCTCCATAATTTTCTAAGTGTTTAGCTTATGCTGCTATTAACATTAATTTTTATCCCTTGAGAACATGATGAATTATAACTGGACTTACATTTTAAAGAGACATGCTGACCGATTGACCTGGGACAGCCTCCAAATCAAATCACCTCATATGGAGAGGGATAGAAAATTAATTGCTGTATTTAAAATGTAGTAGTTTTCTGTGAAACTGCAGTATTGCTATGATAGTTTGGAAGTTTTTCAGACACACACAAAAATACAAGTATCTTTGAAAGTGAAGTGAAAGTGGTTCAGTCTTGTTTGACTCTTTGTGACCCCATGGACTATACAGACCATGGAATTCTCCAGGCTACTGGAGTGAGTAGCCTTTCCCTTCTCCAGGGGAATCTTCCCAGTCTGGGGATCGAACACAGGTCTCCCACATTGCAGGTGGATTCTTTACCAGCTGAGCCATAAGGGAAGCCCCAAGTATCTTTTAAGTATCCAAAAGGCCTAACTTCATCCTAACAAAAGACATGCAAGTTAAAACTACAGTAATAAACTATATGCAATTTTTAGGTTGATACAAAGTTCGATAATTCTGTTGGAGAGAGTATGGAGAAATACATTATTGGTCAAGTGTAAATTGGTATCATTTTTTTGGAGAACAATTTGGTAATAATTTTCAAAATAAAAAAAATTCACCTATCCTTTGAGTCAGCAATTCCATTTTTAGGACTTTATCCTATATATATAACTGGCTTATGTTTACAAAGACCTAGGCAAAGTAATTGTCACTGCAGTATTGTTTGTGATAGCGTAAGATGAGAAACAAGCTAAATGTTCTTTGGCAGGTGACTGCTTAAATAAACAGCCATACAAGGGAACATAAAAGCTCTTTTAAAAAATGTAGTAGATCATTAATCACTGAAATGCCATTGGTAAATAAGAAGAAAGGTACAGGACAGTATGTATGATGGAACACAGTGTTTGTTAAAAACAGAAAAAGAGATACTTGCAAAATTGCACACTTGTAGAGGCACCAACTATCTTGGGAAGGGTAAATAACTGTGGTGATATGGTTGCCTCTGAAGAGGAAGACTGACTGGGGATTTGGGATAGGATAGAGACTTTTGTAACCTTGAACCACTTGAATTATTTTTTAACACCCATGTAATATCTTTGAAAAATAAATTTTTTACATTTTTAATAAACTGATTTATACTATGTACTGTCATAATTTTTTTTAAATTAAGTTGGATCACAGGGACGAGTCATAAGTTTTGAAATTCGAAAGGACCACCACAAACTGGCTATGAAGAATTATAGACACTGGCGTGATTCATGGAAAATAAGTCATGTAGAAGAGTGGCCAGACAATGTAGATTTTATTCATAAGGATATTTTAGGAGCAACAGAGGACATAAAATCTTTAACATTTGATGCGGTAAGTTTTCTAAAGTGGGTCCTATGATATTACCTAATACTGAGTACAAAGAAAACAAAGACCACACTTCTTTTCTATGGGAAAGGATCTTTCTTCATTATTTGTCCCATTTCCATTTCTAAGAGTGGGAGGAATATTTTCCTTTAATATCATGGTTGGATTTAGAGCAGAGATATATACTGAATTAGCTGCCAGAGTTGTTAATAAATGTGCCTGTGCCGTGCGGGCCATGCTCAGCCACTTCAGTTGCATCCGACTCTTTGCAACCCTATGGACTGTAACTCACAAAGTTACGTGAAGCAAGACCTTCCAGAGGCACAGCTGGGTTTAAGAAGGCAGAGGAATCAGAGATCAAATTGCCAACATTCACTGGATCATAGAAAAAGCAAGGGAATTCCAGAAAAACATCTACCACTGTTTCGATGACTATGCTAAAGCCTTTGACTGTGGATCACAACAAACTGGAAAACTGTTAAAGAGATGGGAATGCCAGACCATCTTAACCTGTCTCCTGAGAAACCTGTATGCAGGTCAAGAAGCAACAATAAGAACCTTATATGGAACAACTGACTTGTTTAAAACTGAGAAAGGAGCATGACAAGGCTGTTTATTGTCACCCTGTTTATTTAACTTACATACAGAGTCCATCATATGAAATGCCAGGCTGAATGAGTTACAAGCTGGAATCAAGACTTCCCGGAGAGATATCAACAACCTCAGATATGCAGATGATACCACTTTAATGGCAGAAAGTGAAGAGGAACTAAAGAGCCTCTTTTGATGAGGGTGAAAGAGGAGAGTGAAAAAGCCAGCTTAAAACTCAATATTAAAAAAACTAACATCATGGCACCCAGTTCCACCACTCCATGGCAAATAGGAGAAAAGATTGAAACAGTGTTAGATTTCCTCTTTTGGGGCACTAAAATCACTGCAGATGTTGACTGCAGTCATGAAATTAGATGACTGCTTCTTGGCAGGAAAACTATGACAAATCTCGATGGTGTATTAAAAAAGCAAAGACATCACTTTGCCAACAAAAGGTCATGTAATCAAGGCTATGGTCTTTCCAGTAGCCATGTATGAATGTGAGAGCTGGACAATAAAGAAGACTGAGTGCCAAAGAATTGACACCTTTGAACTGTGGTGCTGGAGAAGACAATTGAGAATCTCTTGGACAGTAAGGAGATCAAACCAGTCAATCTTAAAGGAAATCAACCCTGAATACTCATTGGAAGGACTGATGCTGAAGCTGAAGCTCCAGTCCTTTGGCTACCTGATGCAAAACAGCCATCTCACTGGAAAAGACCTTGATGCTGGGAAAGATTGAAGGCAGAAGGAGAAGAGGTTGAGAGAGGATGAGATGAATGGTTGGCATCACTGAATCAGTGAATAAATTTGGGCAAACTTCGGGAGATGGTGAGACAGGAAAGCCTGGCGTGCTACAGTGCATGGAGTTGCAAAGAGTTGGACACAACTGGGCTACTGAACAACAACAGACATTGAATATAGTCCCCTGTGTTACACAGTAGGACCTTGTTGTTTATCTATTTTATATATAATAGTTTGTATCTGGCAATCCCAAACTCCTACTTTATCGCTCCCACCTGTTTCTCATTTGGTAACCATAAGTTTGCTTTCTATATATTAGCAGTAGGATGAATTTGAGAAATACTAAGAGATTTGTAGGACTGGGTAATTTTAATCCAAAAAGAAGCATCATAACCCTACAGAGTCTCAAAAGATAATTCAAGGTAAAGAAAATAATGGAGAGGATCATGTCATCTGCAAACAGTGAGATCTAAGTTTCTGTTTTGAGTGGCTAATGAATGGTAATATTGTTGGCTGAGTATAATAGAGCTTTGGATTGGCAGGCTGCTTGGTAGTCTGATTTTTGGTCCTTGTTAATAATAAGACTACAAAGAAATCCATTTATGTCCACAATGTTGGCCCCTTGATTAGTCATTGAGATCTTTACTTGGATATCTAATAGGCGTCTTAAACTCGTGTCCAAATCTGAATTCTCAAATATTTCTCCCCAAGCTTGTTCTTTCATTGTCTTAGTCATTTTCCTCAATAGTAAATGAGGAAAATTTACTCCATTCTTCCAGTAGCTTAGGCTAAAAACATTGCATTTATCCTCACTTCTCTCATCTCACAGCCAGTCCTAACTCTAGTTGGCTCTGTCTTATCACATTCAATGGTATTTGCTATTGCAAGTCACCACCATCTTTCCTTGCCCAAGTTAGAATATAGTTAATGCCACTGAACTATACACTTGAAATGACAAGTTTTATGGTATGTTTATCACACTCAAAAAAGTTTAAAAAGTCAAATCATGTCTAAAACTCTCCAGTGGCTTCTCTATTCATGAGTAAAGCTAAAGTCTGTAAGATTCTGCATAATTTTTCCCTCCCCCATTTCCACCACATCCCCATCATCTGAGAACCCTTCTCTTGCCACTTTCCCACTTTTGTCCCCACTGCAGCGATAGTGGCCTTCTCAGACTCACCAAATATGCTTCAGGCTCAGATCATTTGTATTTGTTCTTCTCTCCATCTGGAGTACACTTCCCCCCTAAATTTCCACAGGGTGAGCATAATCACTTTCTTCAGTCTCTTCATGACCAGCCTATGTATAAAATAGTAGTTCCTTTCCTTGCCCTGTCACTCTATCCTTCATATTCTCCTTTATAGTCCTGTAGATCATGTCACTCCTTACTCTTTGAATTACATATTTATTGAATTTTTGTTTAATGTCTATCCCTTAATTAGAATATAAGTTCCTATGAAACAAAATAGAATGTAAGCTCCCATTTTATTTTTACCACTTAGCAAGATACTTGGCACATGGAAGTTGCTCAATAAATATTTGGTTAATAAATTATTAATGAATGATGACCCATTATTATTTTTTTTAAAAAACATGTGAACAGAATACTTTCTAATTTAGTAAATTTAAGGATGTGCCAGCTAGATTAGATTTCTGGAGTTATCAGTAAGTCAGTTGTTTTCTATTTTGGCTATTTATTTTTGTTTTCAATGAAATTATTTTGAAAATCTCATTCATTGTATTCATTTGACATCTTTTGAGTATATAGCCTTGTATTCTGCAACTGAATGAAGAGTAAAGAAATAAGGGACATGATTCTTAAATTTTAGAATCTCTAAAATTAATATTCAGAAGTTTTCTTTTGAACATAAAAATACACATTTGAGATAGTGTGAATTTCTATTGCAAAAAGCTGAAATAAAGCATTGAAATTATATATATACAGTGGACCTTTGAACAACACAAAGTTTAGGGGCAACAATCCTGCTTGCAGTCAGAAATCTGAGTATAACTTACAGTCAGGACTCCCTCTCCATGGTTCCATCATATCCAAGGGTTCTACATCTTCAGATTTAACCAACTGCAGATCGTGTAGTTCTGTAGTGTTTACTATTGAAAAAATCCTTGTGTAAGTGAACCTGCGCAGTTCAAATCCATGTGGTTCAAGGGGCAACTCTGTGTGTGTGTATGTGTATGTATAAAAGTAGCTAAAGATTCCTGTATTATCAATATTGTCAAGTACAAGACTTGCCATTACAGTTTTTATGTAGTCAAGAAATGTAACAAAATGTGTAATAATAAATGTGCCTTTTTGAGAGAAGTAAAATGATCATCATCAGTACTGTATTCTAAAAAGTGAAATACTTTAACTGAGTATTTTAACTGCTTTTCCAAAGTGTATCATTTCGCCACAATAAGAAAAGAAAATACATGCTTCATTTAAACAAAACTCAGTCTGACTCTCTTTCCCCACTATAGGTAGCTTTGGATATGTTGAATCCTCAAGTTGCTTTGCCTGTTTTATTCCCAAATCTTAAACAGGGTGGTATATGTGCTGTATATCTAGCAAAGTGAGTAATGTGACTGTTCTTTTTTATAATGTTATTTTTTTAAATTTACTTTATCTCATAAAACTGTTATGAAAGAGCATATGTCCCAAATTTAGTTATATTTCTGGTTAAATCATCCTTTACATAAACAGTAATATAAGATGGCTATTTCTTCTCACAATTTAGAAGAAAAGTTTTTAAAAGTGTAATCTATATATTTTTACTTAGTATTCTCTTATGTGCCCTAACTTGCATTTTTACTTTTTTCCCCCTGTCTTGATTTAAGTATAGCATTTAAATTGGGATAAGAGGTATAGTGAACTTAGTTATTTCTGTACTGGAAGTTTAAAGTACATTATTCACTTTTTTGAAAGCATCACACAGGTTATTGAACTTTTAGATGGAATTCGCATCTGTGAACTTGCCCTCTCATGTGAAAAAATAAGTGAAGTTATTGTCAGAGATTGGTTGGTTTGCCTTGCAAGACAGAAAAATGGAATTTTAGCTCAAAAAGTAGAACCTAAAATCAACACAGACTTACAAGTACACTCTCAAGAAAAAATTAGAACTGAAGGTGAGATGCTTCAATATGATGACCATGGTGAGCTTCAATTCTATTTTATGCATGTGTTGCAATAATAAATGGAGAATACATTCCTGAGTGTATGAGCAATACATTATAAAATTATTTCTCAGGGATTTATTATTTTTTTCCTATGGAAATTTAAACGTATTTATTCTGTTCAGTTAAAATCTCTAAGAGAAAGAATCATGACTTTTCCTGCCTTTTATGTAAAACTCTGATACCTTTGAAGAATTGAACTTATAAATATTCATATTTGTGACAAGAGGGTTGGCTTATGAAATATTTTAAATATACTAAAGAATGTTTTAAATTTAGATCAGTGATTATCACTGCAGGGAAAGAATTTAATAGGACTTGGTATGCAAATAGCTAATATTCCAAAAAGCAACTTCTAGTATGCTGCTGGAATTTTTCCAAGAACTAAATTTAGTTCCTTATTCTATGTACACCTTATTTAGACCATAAACACGTTTTCAGACATCTACTGATTTATGATATGGGCTTATTCATTTGGTAATAAAACAATATATAAAGTTTATCAACAAGTTGTTTCTGTAAGATAACTGTCAGAATAGCTACAAAACAAACACTAAAAAAAAAAACAGAGAAAAAACTTACAAGAAAGGGACAGTAATTTGTTGTTTAACAGTTTTGTAAACAAATTATCAAATATTTTATGTAGCTTATAATACATATTTTGTTCTAAAACAGAAGAATCACATTCTGATTTTCCCTATGGATCGTTTCCCTATATTGCTAGACCTATACACTGGCAAATTGGTCATACAGGTGAGTAATTTTTTTCAGGCTATATTATATGGTATTTTCTTCTCATTATTCCAATCACCTTACCTTTTTCTCCCCTTAATTTAGCTTTTCTTGTCAAGTTGAGGAAGTGCAAACCACAACTTAACTGAGTACCTCAGATGACAACTGATTTGAAGACTTGAAAAGTATCAAAATAGAACTTTATATTGCAAATCAGTACTTTCATAGATTGGTATTTTTAGCTATCACTATGATTTGTATAACTTTTACATGTAACTTTGAAAAGTAATAAAAACTGGAGAAACATGTAACATTTCAAAACTGCTTAAATGTCCCCTTTTGACACTTGTCTTGCAGTTTGGCATTTTGTAGTAAATGATTCCAAGTTGGTTTAGTTGAGCCATTTCATTCTTCACTTCCTGTAAACCATTCCATAGATTTGTCTTTCTTCATGAAATTAGTTTTCTTTTCTTTGTTTGATCGATGATCATTGGCTACCAAAATAAAATATGCATTTTGAAGTAAATTTTATGTACCTGTGTATTTTAAATATAGACGTTAATGGCTTGTATGTATCTTAGAAAATAACAAGTCTAGGCTATAGTAAATAATAGGGAAAAAACTGATAACGATATCACTGTGTAACAAAAGATGTATCAATTCTTGAATCTCTTTTGCCCTTTTTAACAGTTTGAAAGAACATCAGAATTATTCTGTTGTAATATAAGTCAAATGTTTGGGGAGTTTCCTAGCGATCCAGTTGTTAAGAGCTTGGCACTTTCATTGCCATGGCCCAGGTTTAATCCCTGGTCAGGGTACTAAAATCTTGCAAGCTGCATGATGCAGCTAAAAAAAAGTCTGGAGAGATACACTTTATAAATATGAACTAATTAGGACTAGATTTTATTTTTCATAGGCACCTGTCATTTAGCATTTCCCATGTGCCTTACATGTCTTAAGGACTTTATAATGTCTTTTTATTTAATATGTGCTGCTCATCCTTAAGGTTATTCATATTTTACAGATAAACATAAGCTTAGAGTTATTGTTTAAATATAGATTTTTATAGGTTTTGAAGTAGTAGTGCCTGTAAGGATAAATGCTACTTATCTCTTAGGCTAGAACTACTTAATATACATATCCTAAAAAACATTTTACATACTTTTCATTATGTGGAAAATCTAGTCTAAAATCTCTGCCTTTTTTTTTTCATTTATTTTTATTAGTTGGAGGCTAACTACTTTACAATATTGTAGTGGTTTTTGCCATACGAATGGATAAGAAAGTTGTGGTACATATACACAATGGAGTATTACTCAGCCATTAAATCTCTGCCTTTTTAGATTTTATACCCTATAATAGAGATAGACATTAAAAAAAATCACACAAATATAAAACTAAAACTGTTATAAATGCTTCAGAAAAGTACAGGGTACAATAGAGATTTTGCTCAGGTAAAGTAATTACCTGTGCAAGTGACAATTGAGCCAAGACCTGAAGGGTGGATAAGAGTTAACTACAGCAAGGAAAATGAGCACAAAAAGGTGTCAGTGATATTGCGGTTGACTGAAAGAGACTGAAAAGAACGTAGGGGTCAAGCCATGCAGGATCTTGTAGACCTGTTATGGAGTTGGTCTACCCCAAGAAAAATGGAGTGCTACCGAAGGATTTAGTGAAGTAAGGGGTAACATGCTTAGATCTGTGTTTTGAAAAAAAATCACTTTGGTTGCATTTAGAGAACTGATTAGATCATAAGCAGAGAAGTCTTCTGGTACTATTTCTGTGTTGTAAGTATCTGAACTACTTACATAATAATAATGGCTTTAAACTTTCCATAACAATTCCAGATATATAGAAGTCCTAATATACATTTTTAAATTCCATCATGGAATACTCCCCATTCTTCTGCCCTTCTATTTAACTGCTAGTGAAAATGTGTCCTTCATTTATTGTTTTGAACACAGGCCCTAATTGTACTTTTTGGAGAAGGGGATGACTTAAAGAGGAGAGAAAAGTTGTGCCTTCTCCTGTTTCATGTAGAATAATTTGTTTGGTACACTGCTCAGTAGATGTTGAACTAAACAAGACCTAACAGTGTCGATTCTAATACTGAATTGAAAACAAAACTACAGAAGCAAATAAGCATTTATTTGCATATTTAATCAAAGTTCAGTTTAAGCCCTTTTTCCATCTCTTCATTGAATACTAAGCATCTTTAATTTGGTTTGTGGGACAGATGCCTTCTTCTAAAGTTAGCTTTCTTGGTTCATGTCTGGCCCTAATTTACCATAAAATACTTCTAGAGATCTGTGACTGACTCACAGCTGTCTTCCTAGTAACTTCCAGAGGTCCTGACTTTTCCACCCAGTAAATGGTCAGTAAAAGTTTGCTGATGGCTTTGAAGTCTACACTGGATCAGGTATTATTTCATCAGTGTTGACTTGGTTGTTCTAGGGGGAAATGTAAGTATATAGCTCATGGATTGTGGAAGACTTTGATTTTGAACTTACTTCAGAATCAGTAGGAAAGTTAACTTTCTGTGTTTATGCAAAAGCAGGTATTTTTTAAAAGTCTGTTAGCAATGTCTTGAGTATTTAAAGGAAGGAAAAACCATCAAATGAGAAATTTCATAGTAACACATAGTGTACAACTATGAGGTGGTTGTACAATATACATATACAACTAGGAATGGTGGAAAAGGAGAGAATCTAAAAAATTATTGTAAAGGAAGAACCAGATAAGCTGGTGGTTCACTAGATGTAGAGGGAGAGAAGCTATATATACTCAAACTTTCATCCACTGTTCAGAAGCCCTTTCCCTTATTTCTCAGGGCTGAACAGGATTCAGTCAACACCCAGCTCATAAATTACTTCCTTGGAACAGCCTTCACTATGTCTCTTACCCTGCAGAGTTAATTTTGAAATCTTTTGTGCTCGTAAATGTTGATCATATAATTAGCATTGGTAATTTATAAGCCCTGATTATGCCTTCATTAAAGATTTTTAAATGGGATGACTAGAACAGTGGTAATGACAAAAGTAAATAAGTTCAGAGAAGGATTTATTTTTGAGGGAAAATTATTTGCTTTTAGATTATATAGCAGTTGGAATGTCTTATGTCTGCCTACATGACCCAGGAGTAAGGTTTGGAATACTGCTTTCTTTCCCTTGGCTTCACTCTAAACTCTGGGGAGTCCTCAGATAATACATAATAATATGTATCCATGTTTCAGATAGATTAGCCTAGGTGCCATAGGCTTAAAATAGCATAAGGTAATTCAGTTGGTATAAACATGTACTATCTCTTCAGATACAACTGGGTTCCATCTTGGTGTTTTTATTGTTGCTATTTTACTATGCAACTGTGACTTTTCTGAGTTTGTTTCTTCATCAGTAAAATGAATGTCATAGTGTCACTTCAGATTTCTTGGTGGAGTCGAGTGTTAAATGAGAAGGATTTATTTTTGAGGAAAAATTATTTGTTTAAACCTTTATAAGGTAGCTTAGCACATTATTGGTGATTGTGATGCATGTAAATTTGTACAGAATGCTTCATCTATCCCCCACAATCTTACCAAAACCAACTATTTTATTCTTAATAAATGTTATAAATGTTTATATAAACTTATTTGTTGAACATGTTGTTTTGAGAAAAAAATTGTTAAGGTAGAAAAACATAATTTTAACCTGAAAAGCAAGAAGTTGCTTGTATTTGAAAGAAGGATGGAAGCATGGATACCATCTATTGCTAGTTTTAGCATAAAAGCCTGGAGATCATCAGTTCTTTGTATCTCTCCTGGAGAATGAATCATCTGCAACCACAAACCTTAGGTGATTCCAGCAACCTTATGTGAACTGGAGGAAGAGAATTTTGCTGAATAGAGGCCACTACTGGCATCAACAGCTGCTGAGGCAGTAAGAGAATGACCACTGTCCTGATAATATCATGTTATCCTTAAACCTCCCCAGCCCCAATTAGCTCACTCTCTTGTTAAACCTATTGAGGGAAAATGAATTTAAGTGTTTATTGGTCAAGTGTATGTATGAACAGTAATTTTTCTTTGTATTGCCTACCCTCTGTCATCCTGAAACAATAGGTTTTACACTAGCCTTGAATTAATACTGAGAACAAAACAGAAATGAGAAAGTAATTGTTTCTTCCTATATAGGACTTATATATCCTAAGCCAGGGTGTCAGGGTGTTCATCCAGAAAAGGATGAAAGCAGAATTGTTTACAATTGCCCTAAATCAAGTGCCCCCTCTTCACCTAAAATCCCTCAAAGACCTGCTTTTTTTTTTTTTTCTTTCCTTGAAGCAAGCTGACTGGCAGAGCCTCTTCCTCCATTGGTGCACTCTGATTTCCCATTGAAATATCAAAGCCTAAGTGTAGACTGTGACTACTCTTGATATCTAAGGGGCTAGTTTGAATAAAATATAAGTGCTTCTGTTCTTCTTTCTTTAAATATTTGTTCAAGTTGTGGTTGGAATTCTCTTCTAGTTCATACAGCCTTCCATCAGGGACTTCGTTTCTTAATGCTCTCACCAATTTCTTAGTCCTTGGCAGTCAGCTCGGACTTCTGTAACAACTTATTTTTCACCACAGAAGGCAGGATTTCATCAAAGAGGTCAGAATAGCATCATAGGAATTCAGGCTGTAGTAGATTCAGACCTGGGCTCAAGTGTCACTCTTATCACCTTGGGGAAAGTATTTAACCTCTCTAAGCCTCTGCTTCCTTATCTACAAAGTGGAAACACTAGTATTTACCTTGGCTTGGCTGTGAGTACTGAGGTTATGAATGTAAACTGCTCAGCACATTGCACAGAACATTTTAAACATCTAGTAAATCTTACCTGTTATGAGGATAAAAGAGTGTAAGCAAAAGGAGCTGGGAGAGAGGAGAGGGATACTTAAAGGCAACTCTTATTTTATAATTTAGCCTATGGTAGATCCTATTTACCCTGCAATATGAGTGAACAAATAAAAATTATGGTTGAAGATGTTACAAGGGAAGAGACTAAACTATCAGTCAAAATATTTAGTGATTAGTATGGCCAGTGAAAGTGAAAGTGTTAGTTGCTCAGTTGTGTCCAACTTTGTGACCCCCATGGACTATAGCCCACCAGGCTCCTCTGCCCATGGAATTCTCCAGTCAGGAATACCAAAGTGGGCTGCCATACCCTTCTCCAGGAGATCTTCCCAACCCAGGGATCAAACCCAGGTCTTCCAAATTGCAGGCAGATTCTTTTTTACCACCTGAGCAGGGAAGGGAACAATGACAGGCATGACCCCTACCTTCAAGAGTCTTAAGAGATTAGTTTTTCTTTTAGTGAAACTTCAGTAGCTGAGTGGTAAAAATAAATAGGTGAAATTCTGAAATAATGTGGGTCTCATTATAGTCTTAGAGGCATAAGAAATTGCCAGTCCTATGTTCAGATGGGTGAAAGTCTGGGACAAAGGTACTATAAGAAGTAAAAAGGATCACTGCTGGTAGAATATTATTCTGGTTCTGTTTCAAATTGGGAAATGTCAGAGAAAAACAACCTTTCTAAATATAATTTAAATGGAAATTATAATGTGGTTGACTCAATGTATCTCCAGTTCAGTTCAGTTCAGTTGCTCAGTCTTGTCTGACTCTTTGGAACCCCATGAACCGCAGCACGCCAGGCCTCCCTGTCCATCACCAACTCCCAAATTCATGTCCACTGAGTCAGTGATGCCATCTAACCATCTTATCCTCTGTCGTCCCCTTCTGCTCCTGCCCTCAATCTTTCCTAGCATCAGGGTCTCTTAGAATGAGTCAGCTCTTTGCATCAGGTGGCCAAAGTACTGGAGTTTCAGCTTCAACATCAGTCCTTGCAATGAACACCCAGGACTGATCTCCTTTAGGATGGACTGGTTAGATCTCCTTGCAGTCCAAGGGACTCTCAAGAGTCTTCTCCAACACCACAGTTCAAAAAGCATCAATTCTTCTGCGCCCAGCTTTCTTTATAGTCCAACTCTCACATCCATACATAACTACTGGAAAAACCATAGCTTTGACTAGACGGACCTTTGTTGACAAAGTAATGTCTCTGCTTTTTAATATGCTGTCTAGGTTGGTTATAACTTTCCTTCCAAGGAGTAAGCGGCTTTTAATTTCATGGCTGCAATCACAATCTGCAGTGATTTTGGAGCCCCCCAGAATAAAGTCAGCCACTGTTTCCACTGTTTCCATTGTTTCTCCATCTATTTGCCATGAAGTGATGGGACCAGATGCCATGATCTTAGTTTTCTGAATACTGAGCTTGAAGCCAACTTTTTCACTCTCCTCTTTCACTTTCATCAAGAGGCTCTTTAGTTCTTTGCTTTCTGTCATAAGGGTGGTATCATCTGCATATCTGAGTTTATTGATATTTCACCTGGCAATCTTGATTCCAGCTTGTGCTGCATCCAGCCCAGCATTTCTCATAATTTACTCTGCATATAAGTTAAATAAGCAGGGTGACAGTATACAGCCTTGACATACTCCTTTTCCTATTTGGAACCAGTCTATTGTTCCATGTCCAGTTGCTTCCTGACCTGCATACAGGTTTCTCAAGAGGCAGGTCAGGTGGTCTGGTATTCTCATCTCTTTCAGAATTCTCCAGTTTGTAGTGATCCACACAGTTAAAGGCTTTGGCGTAGTCTATAAAGCAGAAATAGATGTTTTTCTGGAACTCTCTTGCTTTTTCGATGATCCAGCGGATGTTGGCAATTTGATCTCTGGTTCCTCTGCCTTTTCTAAAACCAGCTTGAAAGTCTAGAAGTTCACAGTTGACGTATGTTGAAGCCTGGGTTGGAGAATTTTGAGCCTTACTTTACTAGCATGTGAGATGAGTGCAATTGTGCAGTAGTTTGAGCATTCTTTACCATTGCCTTTCTTTTGGATTGGAATGCACACTGACCTTTTCCAGTCCTGTGGTCACTGCTGAGTTTTCCAAATTTGCTGGCATATTGAGTGCAGCACTTTCACAGCATCATCTTTTCGGATTTCAAATAGCTCAACTGGAATTCCATCACCTCCACTAGCTTTGTTCATAGTGATCCTTCCTAAGGCCCACTTGACTTCACATTCCAGGATGTCTGGCTCTAGGTGAGTGATCACACCATCATGGTTATCTGGGTCATGAAGATCTTTGTTGTATAGTTCTTCTGTGTATTCTTGCCACCTCTTCTTAATATCTTATGCTTCTGTTAGGTCCATACCATTTCTGTCCTTTATTGAGCCCATCTTTGCATGAAATGTTCCCTTGGTATCTCTAATTTTCTTGAAGAGATCTCTAGTCTTTCCCGTTCTATTGTTTCCCTCTATTTCTTTGCATTGATCACTGAGGAAGACTTTCTTATCTCTCCTTGCTATTCTTTGGAACTCTGCATTCAAATGGGTGTATCTTTCCTTTTCTCCTTTCCTTTTCACTTCCCTTCTTTTCACAGCTATTTGTAAGGCCTCCTCAGGCACCCATTTTGCTTTTTTGCATTTCTTTTTCTTGGGGATGGTCTTGATCCCTGTTTCCTGTACAGTGTCACGAACCTCCGACCATCATTCATCAGGCACTCTATCAGATCTAGTCCCTTAAATCTATTTCTCACTTCCACTGTATAATCATAAGGGATTTGATTTAGGTCATACCTGAATGGTCCAGTTCATAGACTGCCAATAAATATCTGTATAATCAATGCTATGGTCTTCCCAGTGGTCACATATGGTTGTGAGAGCTGGACCATAAAGAAGGCAGAATACCAAAGAATTGATGCCTTCGAACTGTGGTGCTAGAGAAGACTCCTGAAAGTCCCTTGGACAGCAAGGAGATCAAACCAGTCAATCTTAAGGGAAATCAACTGTGAATACTTGTTGAAAGGACTAATGCTGAAGCTGAATCTCCAGTATTTTGGTCATGTGATGTGAATGGCTGATGTGAATGTCACTGGAAAAGTCCCTGATGCTGGGAAAGACTGAGGGAAGAAGGAGAAGAAGGTGTCAGAGGATGAGATGTGGATAGTATCACCGATGCAATGGACATGAACTTGGGCAAGCTTCAGGAGATGGTGAGGGACAGGAAGGCCTGGTGTGATGCAGTCCATGCGGTATGAGTCAGACATGACTGGGCAACTGAACAACAATAACCATTGTTCAAAAACATGTAAATCACCCCAAAGAAATATGCAAATAAATTGTGGCAATTATACCATGTCATGACTAAAAATCAGGTTTTCAAAGACTAAATAATGACAAATGGGAAGTGCTTTAAGATAAGTGAAAAAAAAAACATGGAAAAAACAGAAAATAGAAACAGAAAAGTGTATAGTATTACAAAACAATATTAATACAGTATGATATTGGCATAAAAACAGACACATACATAGGTCAATGGAATAGAATGGAGAGCACAGAAATAAACCCACACATATGGTTAATTTATGACAAAGGAGCCAAAAACCCATTGGGAAAAGATAGTCTCATCAATAAATAGTGTTGGAAAAACTGGATAGCCACATGTAAAAGAGTTTAAAACTGGACCAGTATCTTAAACCATGCACAAAAATAAATGGATTTAAGACTTGAAACCACAAAACACCTAGAAGAAACAGAGGGTAAGGCCCTTGAAATTGGTTTTGACAATTGCTTTTTGGATTTTATACCAAAAGCAAAGGCAACAAAAGCAAAAATAAAGAGTGGAATAACATCAAACTAAAAAGCTCTCTATGGTATTAGAAACCATCAACAAATGAAAAGGCAACCTACAAAATGGGAGAAAATATTTGCAAATCTTATATCTGATAAAGGGTTAATATCCAAAATATATAATGAACTCATAAAACTCAACAGAAAAAAAATCCAATCAAAAGATGGGCAGAGGAAATGAACAGACATTTTTCCAAAGAAGACATACAAATGGGCAACAGGTACATGAAAAGGTGTTCAACATCACTAATTAGCAGGGAAATGCAAATTAAATCCACAATGATCTAACATCTCACACCTGTTAGAATGGCAGCTAACAAGAAATAAGTTTTGGTAGGGATGTGAAGAAAAGGGAACCCTTGTGCACTGTTGGATGCAGTCACTATGAAAAACAGTATACAGGTTCCTCAAAAAATTAAAAATAGAACTACTATATGATCCAGCAATCCCACCTCTGGGTATTATCTGAAGGAAACAAAACCACTATCTTGAAAAGACACCTGCATCTCCATGTTCACTGCAGCATTATTTGCAATAGTCAAGAAATGGAATGGAAACAACTGAATTGTCCATCAACACATGAATGGATAAAGAAAATAAAATGAGAATATTTTACACACACACACACACACACATACACACACACACACTCCTCTTTAAAAGAAGGATATCTACCATTTGTGACAACATGGATGGACCTTGAGGGCACTGTGCTAAGTGAAATAAATGAGATAGTGAAAGGCAAATACCATGTGATATCACTTATATGTGGAATCAAAAAAAAAAGCCAAACTCATAGATACCCCACCAGATGGTGGTTGCCAGAGGTGGCGAGGAAAGGGACAATGGGTGAAAGTAGTGGAAAGTATAAACTTCCAGTAATAAGATAAATGACAGTGTCTTCGTGGCCTCTAGCTGACTGGGCCCCTTTTCCTGCAGTGCTCCTGACTCTGATATGGTGGGACAATTCACCCCCACCATGGGAATGAGCTCATGGTAGAGTTTTGTCAAGAGAATGCACTGGTCATAGTAAACACCCTCTTTCAACAACACAAGAGAAGACTCTACACATGGACATCACCAGATGGTCAACACCGAAATCAGATTGATTATATTCTTTGCAGACAAAGGTGGAGAAGCACTATACAGTCAGCAAGAACAAGACAGGGAGCTGACTGTGGCTCAGATTATGAATTCCTTATTGCCAAATTCAGGCTTAAATTGAAGAAAGTAGGGAAAACCACTAGACCATTCAGGTATGACCTAAATCAAATCCCTTACGATTATACAGTGGAAGTGAAAAATAGATTTAAGGGACTAGGTCTGATAGACAGAGTGCCTGATGAATGATGGTGAGAGGTTCGTGACATTGTACAGGAGACAGGAATCAAGGCCATCCCCAAGAAAAAGAAATGCAAAAAAGCAAAATGGGTGCCTGAGGAGGCCTTACAAATAACTGTGAAAAGAAGGGAAACAAAAAGGAAAGATATACCCATTTGAATGCAGAGTTCCAAAGAACAGCAAGGAGAGATAAGTCTTCCTCAGTGATCAATGCAAAGAAATAGAGGAAAATAGAATGGGAAAGACTAGAGATCTCTTCAAAAAAATTAGAGATACCAAGGGAACATTTCATGCAAAGATGGGCTCAATAAAGGACAGAAATGGTATGGACCTAACAGAAGCATAAGATATTAAGAAGAGGTGGCAAGAATACACAGAAGAACTATACAACAAAGATCTTCATGACCCAGATAACCATGATGGTGTGATCACTCACCTAGAGCCAGACATCCTGGAACGTGAAGTCAAGTGGGCCTTAGGAAGGATCACTATGAACAAAGCTAGTGGAGGTGATGGAATTCCAGTTGAGCTATTTGAAATCCGAAAAGATGATGCTGTGAAAGTGCTGCACTCAATATGCCAGCAAATTTGGAAAACTCAGCAGTGACCACAGGACTGGAAAAGGTCAGTGTGCATTCCAATCCAAAAGAAAGGCAATGGTAAAGAATGCTCAAACTACTGCACAATTGCACTCATCTCACATGCTAGTAAAGTAAGGCTCAAAATTCTCCAACCCAGGCTTCAACATACGTCAACTGTGAACTTCCAGACATTCAAACTGGTTTTAAGAAAGCCAGAGGAACCAGAGATCAAATTGCCAACATTCACTGGATCATTGAAAAAGCAAGAAAGTTCCAGAGAAACTTCTATTTCTGCTTTATAGACTACACCAAAGCCTTTAACTGTGTGGATCACTACAAAATGGAAAATTCTGAAAGAGATGAGAATACCAGACCACCTGACCTGCCTCTTGAGAAACCTGTATGCAGGTCAGGAAGCAACTGGACATGGAACAACAGACTGGTTCCAAATAGGAAAAGGAGTATGTCAAGGCTGTATACTGTCACCCTGCTTATTTAACTTATATGCAGAGTAAATTATGAGAAACGCTGGGCTGGCTGAAGCACAAACTGTAGTCAAGATTGCCAGGTGAAATATCAAAACTCAGATATGCAGATGATACCACCCTTATTGACAGAAAGCAAAGAAGAACTAAAGAGCCTCTTGATGAAAGTGAAAGAGGAGAGTGAAAAAGTTGGCTTCAAGCTCAGTATTCAGAAAACTAAGATCATGACATCTGGTCCCACCAGCTCGTGGGAAATAGATGGGGAGACAGTGGAAACAGTGTCAGACTTTATTTTTGGGGGCTCCAAAATCACTGCAGATGGTGACTGAAGCCATGAAATTAAAAGCCGCTTCCTCTTTGGAAGGAAAGCTATAACCAACCTAGACAGCATATTAAAAAGCAGAGACATTACTTTGTCAACAAAGGTCCGTCTAGTCAAGGCTATGGTTTTTCCAGTAGTCGTTTATGGGTGTGAGAGTTGGACTGTAAAGTAAGTTGAATGCCGAAGAATTGATGCTTTTGAACTGTGGTGTTAGAGAAAACTTCTGAGAGTCCCTTGGACTGCAAGGAGATCCAACCAGTCCATCGTAAAGGAAATCAGTGCTGAAAATTCATTGGAAGGACTGATGTTGAAGCTGAAACCAGTACTTTGGCCACTCGATGCAAAGAGCTGACTCATTCTAAAAGACCCTGATGCTGGGAAAGATTGAGGGCAGGAGAAGGGGACGACAGAGGATAAGATGGTTAGATGGCATCACTGACTCAATGGACCTGAGTTTGAGTAAGCTCCGGGAGTTGGTGATGGACAGGGAGGCCTGGAGTGCTGCAGTCCATGGGGTCGCAACGAGTCCGACACGATTGAGCGACGGAAGTGACTGCTTAATAAGATAAATAAGGCCTGGGGATATAATATACAGCACAGTGACTATAGTTAACAAGATCCTATATTTGAGAGTTGCTAAGAGAGTTGCTAAGAAAACCCTAAAAGTTTTCATTACAAGAAAAAAACAAAAACAAACTATGTGTGGTGATGGATGTTAACTAAAATTGTGTTAATCATTTTGCAACATTTATTAAATCATTATGTCGCCCACCTAAAACTAATACGTTACATGTTACTTTTATTCCATTAAAAGTGTGTAAAAGAAACCAATAGTTACTCACTGATAAAGCTGGATGGTGAGATTAGAAGTAAATTTATTTTCTTCTTCAAACTTGCTTTGAATAAAATAAACACTTCAAAGAAAATGGTTCAGGCTCTTAAAATACTTGGGATCCATGGTGAATTAAGTTTTAATTTAACAAGTCACGTTAAAAATCTCTTAGTTTAGGTAAGCTACCACAAAACAGATACCAAAATAAAAAGTAGCAACTGAAAAGGGCAAATTTTTCAATACTAATTTAACTCATATTGTTATAGTATAAAATTATTATGTACTGCTGCCTACAAGGACTATACAGGTCAATAGATAACTTCGATTCATTACTAAGGCGCATAGATCTGCCATATTGCTAAATCATACCTTGAGAATAGCTATAAGCTTGAGAAGTATCAACTATTTTGTCCATTGAGAATGAGTTGTGTGATTCCTGAGAATGTTTCTCCACCACTTCTACTGTATCACTGGATGATGATGATGATGATGAAGACAATCCCAGTCTAACATATCTTCCTTTTTTACCACATAGTGAACAATCTACCGGTGTGGCACTAGGTCCCCGGGGCAGTTGAACTTCATCTCTGTTGTAGTTTCTAACAGCTCCACTGTGATGCATAGAGCGTTCTCGTTGCCATATATAATGGGTTGGAGCAATGGCCATAACCTACAGTGGAAAGCTTTCTTTTAGAATTTTTAATAAGATTTTAAAATTTAGTGAGAGAACAAAAATTATAACTTAAGAACAGCTATCTCTATAACTAGATCTAAAAAAATGTTTTTTAAAAAAAGCATCTCCAGATAGGGCAGTATTACCTATAAAGTGATTCATTGCTTGGATTCTTAAGATAACAATTGGTAGAATATTTAAATTATTTCTAACAGGAAATAGAACTGAAGCAACTTTCCAGGTTTTGCTCAGATATTCTAGGTTTGGGAAAGAAAATGCCCCCCAAATAATACATCATTCTTAACTTTGGAATGTATTGGGTTGAGAATATTTTTAATCAAGGTTTCCACCTATGTATGTTTATCTTAGCATGTTTGCAATAATAGCAAGAGATACGGTAAATGAGAACACAGGTAAGTTGCTTAACCTCTCTGTTCCTGTTTTCTTGTCTGTAATATGGAGAGAAAAATACTGTCTATTTTAGCGGGTTGTCGCAAGTATTAGATGAGGAATCATTTAGAAAGTACTGAAGATTCTGCACTACATGTCTGCACTACTGTCAGGTGTTAGATAAGATACTGCCTTTAGAGTCGGGGTAGATTTAGTTTCTTATCCTGGCTCTGCCACTTGCTAGTTGTATGATGTTAGTTACTTAACCTTTAGGAGCCTCAATTTCTTCATATCTAAAATGGGGGATACTATCTGCCTCATAGGATTGTTCTGAAGGTTAAATATGTATAAAATCCTTATCACACAGTAAACATCTGGCCAATGAAAGCAAATGACAGCCATTTAAGAAGACAAGCTAGGGAAGTTGTACCTACCTGCTGATCTCATGGTATCTAAAACTTCAAAACAGAATGTTAGAATGTTACTTCTAAATGAAAAAAAAATGTTTAGTTGCAGTTATCAATGACCCAAGGTAAATTAGAAGTGTAGAATTTGACAGCTAGACAGTGTTTTTAAAAAATATTTAAGTTTCTGGACAAAACTATAATTCAAAAAGATAGACAGTACTTTAATTGATCAAGTGATTTTTCAGACTGGTTTGAGAAGCCCTTGGTTTCACAGACAACACTGGGGATCCCAGGAGGGGCTGAGGCAAGACAGAGCAGCTTGCAGAACCTCAATTTGGGGGATCGTATAAAATTTTGTTTGGAAAAAAGCTTTTGTTGTTAAGAATGAAAAACCCTAACAGTACCCTCCACCCCCAGTCCCAGTTAAAGCCAAATCCCTCAGAAAATAGGGTTATTGCGGTTACTGTCTCACTTCAAGGCAATGAATAAAGAATACTAGCTATGCTAACTTTATGATCGTTTCTTTTAACCTTTTTATTTTGTATTAGGGTATAGCCAGTTAACAATGGGATAGTTTTAGGTGAATAGCAAAGAGACTCAGCCATCCTTATACGTGTATCCATTCTCCCCCAAAGTCCCCTTCCATCCACAGTGCCACATAACTTGAGTGGAGTTCCATGTAGCTATGCTAATTTTTAAAGTGTACTTTAGAATTGGATTTATTTTATAATCTACTTCTTAAATCCTTGAAAAAAGTTTTCAACCAAAGACATGTAATGAAAGTTATATGTCTTTTAAAAGGCAGAAGTAAATAAAGATGTTAACTGCAAACATACATATTTCTGCGATAATATAAAATTTGGTTAAGAAATACCCAAGGTGAGGAAGTAAAATGTGAATTTTTCTTGTTCCTTCCAAATTTGTCTATAATTTTTCCTCAGTATTTCTCTATTTCCCATATCTGGAATGGCCTTTCCCTTTGTCTTAGCATTGCTTTTCCTTCAATGCCTGGCATAAATCCCACCTTTCTAGAAACTCTAGGTTTCAAATTTTATTGTTAATCCTATATTAGGACTCAGCATATAAATGTTAGTACTCAGATATATCTTTTTATGCATGTAACCTCTTCCGGACAGGAACAGCTTCTTGTACATCTCTCTCTCAAATGCCCTCTCCACAACTGTGAAAGTGAAAGTTGATCAGTTGTGTTCGACTCTGTGACCCCATGGACTGTATACATACAGTCCATGGAATTCTCCAGGCCAGAATACTGGAGTGGGTAGCCAGCTCCCTTCTCCACAACAGTACACAGTCATTAAATATTTCTTAATGATAGATGAAAATAAGAAATTAAGAGGTCACTGACATTACTAGCCTTCAACAATATAACTTTTGTAGGAACCCTACAGCAATGTCTAATGAAGAGAGCAGAGGGAGCTATGAAGTCAAGGGAACTCTGAAGCAAAGGGCACAATATAGAAGATTTGGTACTGTTCTTTCTGCAATAAACTAGGCATCATAGTCTCTCCACATGCTAACCTAGAGAAATGCATGCAAGTGCACACTCTTTTAAATATATATATGAGGTCTACATATATTTCGCACACACATTAGAATGTTACAGTGATAAAAACAGTGAATTAAAAAGAAAACTGTACCACAGTCAAAAAAGCAAGATTTTGGTCTTAATTCTATTTAGTTCCTATGACCTTAGGGAAATTGCATTAACTTTCTGAGTCACAAGGCCTTTTATATATGAGACAATAGGTCACTTAGAGTTATCAAACTCTACAATTCTATGAAAGTGACTTCTCTGAAGCATTGGTAGCACTTGACCTATCAGAAACATTATCCTAGTTTTTTTACTTCAACTCACTCTTCTGTTATTTTTAGTGATTTCTTGGTGGGGGGTGGAGGTGGGCTTTGGTGAGTTTTTAAAATTTAATATTTGGCTGTTTTTCTCTCTATATAGTCTACTTCTCTGTGATCGCAAGTGGCAGTATAAGGTGTTAAAAGCAATGACTTTCAAGTTAGACTGCCTAGGTTTGAATACTGGTGTGCTGCTTTTCTAATTGTGTGACCTTGGAGAAGTCATTTAGTCTCTCTGTGCCTGTTTCCTTATCTGGATTACCTAGTTAGCTGTAAGAATTGTGAGAGTTAATACATGTGCAGTACTGAGACCAGTGCTCAGACATTACTTTCATTGTGGATCTTTTATCTACTACCAAACTTTAAACATCTCTTAATGAAATGACAGATGTCAGAGAACACAGAACACTGGAAAACCATCAGATGTGAAGTCAAGCTCTGGTTCTGCCATTTAACTATGTATGATCTTGAGTAAATTTCAACCTTCGTAGTCCTCAGTTTCATCAGTTATAAAATGAGAATGCTACAATCCTCAAAAGTACTTTTGTGAGGATAAGAAGCTAATTTATGTGAAAATATAAATTTGTAAAGCACAATGCAAATGTATAGTATAATTATTGTAAGCCAATTTGTAGCTAGTACTGTAACTTGCATTTATTTTAGGATATGTGACTAAAAAATGGGTTGGCAGTGTGCCAGTACTGGGCTCTTAATAACAAATGCATAGAACACTTAACTAAATTTCTTAGCATGTCTCCCCATGCCGCGCCCCCCACTCCGCCAAAATTATCTATCTGGGTATCTGGATAAGGGTCAGTGCTAAGGCTGTTCAGTAAAGAATTGTTCCATAGTCTTGTTTATTTTTAATTTTCTTTATTGAAGTACAGTTGATTCACAATGTTTCAGGTGTACATACAGCAAAGTGATGCAGTTGTATACTTCCTCAGATTATCTTCCATTATTGATTATTACAAGATACTGAATGTAGTTTCCGTGTTATACAGTAGAGGTCCTTGCTGTTGGTTTTCATGGGTAAGAAAGTATGAAAAAGAAATGGAAGCTTTAAGTTCCATTATGTCAGTCAGTTGTATTTACTGAGTACCTACTACAAGTCAGGCACTGTTCTAGATACTGTACATGTAATAAGCACAGAATAAAGACCCTCTTGGGGACTTCCCTGGCAGTCCAGTGATTAGGACACACCACTTTCACTGCTGAGGGCTCAGGTTCAATCCCTGGTTGAGGGAACTAAGATCCTGCAACCTTCACAATGAAGCCAAAAAAAACAAAGACCCTCTTGGAATTTATATTCTAGTAAGGGGAAATAGACATCAGCAAGATAAGTAAGTAAAATAGAGTGTTATACAATGGCTAAGTGTTGCGAGGAAAACCAGGAAAAGGAGTAGAGAATAAAAGACGGACATACTACTTGCTATTTTACCAGCTTTATTGAGATATAACTCAGATATCATACAATTCACTGGTTTAAAGTATAGAATTCAATGGCTTTTGATTTCTTCAGGGTAGCACAATGATTACTACAATCAATTTTAGTACATTTTTTTTTTTTAATTTTAGTACATTTTCATCACTTCATAGAGAAGGCAGTCACACTCCACTCCTCCCTCCCTTCAGCCTCAGGCAACCACTTTCTATGATTTTGGATTTATGTATTCTTCACAGTTGATGTAAATGAACTATGTGGCTCTCTGAGGACTGGTTTCTTTCATTTGCATAAGGTTTTCAGCATTCATCCACTTTGTAGCATGTATCGATACCTTATTCCTTTTAATTGCCAAGTAATGTATCATTGTATTGATATTTTGTCTATCCATTCATTAGCTGCTGGACATTTCAGTTGTTTTTACAACTACTGACTATTATGAATAAGGTTGCTTGCTATAAACATTCATGTAGAAGTTTTCAAAAAATATCTATTTATTTTTGGCTGTGCTGAGTCTTAATTGCTATACTTTCTCTAGTTGCGGTGAGCATAAGCTACTCTCCAGTTGTGGAGCATGGGCTTCTCATTGTGGTGGCTTCTCTTGCTGTAGTGAACAGGCTCTAAGGGCACGTGGGCTTCAGTAGTTGCTGCTCCTGGGCTGCAGAGGGAAAGCTCAGTAGTTGTGGCACATGAACTTAGTTGCTCCATGGCATGTGGGATCTTCCTGGACCAGGGATCAAACTGGTATCCCTTACACTGTAAGGTGGATTCTTAACCACTGGACCACCAGGAAAGCCCCATGTACAAGTTTTTGTGTGAACATAATTTTCATTTCTTTAGAGTATAAAACTAAGAGTGGAATTGCTGGGTCATATGGTCTATGTTTAGCTTTTTGAGGAAGTGCCAGACCGTTTTCCAAAGAACCTAAATGATTTTACATTTCCACCAGAAGTCAGGGTTCCAATTTCTCCACATCCTTGCAATATTTGTTATTATCAGTCTTTTTTTTAAATTATAGCTTTCCTAGTGCATGTAACGAAATATCTCCTTGATTTTGATTTTACATTTTTCTGATGGCTGTTGAGCATCTATTCATGTGCTTTTTTGCCCATCTAAATATTTTTTGGAAAAAATGTGTATTAAGATCCTTTGCCCTTTAGAAAATTGGGTTGTCTCTTTATTTCTGAGTTTTAAGAGCTGTTTATATATTTTAGATACAAGTACTTTATAAGATAGATGATTTGCAAAGATTTTCTTCCAGTTTCTGGGCTGTCTCTTCACTTTCTTAATGGTCCCTTTGAAGAACAAAATTTTTAACTTTTGATGATGCTCATTTTTTTATCTGTATTTTCTATCCTTGCTTGTGCTTCTGGTTATTACATCTAAGAAACCTAATCCAAGGTCATGAAGATTTAACATATATGTTTTAAGAATTTTATAGTTTTTAGCTCTTAAATATATGTCTTTGATCCATTTGAGTTAGTTTTTATATATATGATATGAAGCAGGGGTCCAGGTGCTTTCTTTTGCATGTGGATATCCAGTTGCTTCAGCACAATTTGTTGAAAAGATTATTCTTGCTCCACTGAGTTTTCTTGGCACCCTTGCCAAGAAACATAAATTTCTGGACTCTTCCATTTTTATTCCATTAAGGGAGATACTATGGAATATAGGGTGGTAAGGAATGATTTTTCCGAGGCGACACTTGGCAGAGTCCTGCATGAAGTGAGGGAGTGAAGCATACTAACCAATAACTGCGGGAAAGCATTCCAGATAATAGGAGTGGCAAGTGCAAAGACTCCAAGGTAGGAGCGTCCTTGATGAATCTGAGGAATAGCTAGAAGGCCAGTGTGGTTAAAGTGAAGTGAGCAAGGCTGGGAGATAAAGTCAACGAAATAAGGGAGGAGAGCTGGCAGACCATGTGGAGCAAGATAAGGATGTTGACTTTTACTCTGTGAGATGAGAAACCTCTGAAGGTTTTTGAGTAGAGGAGACATGATTTTATTTCCTAAAAGATTTACTCTGGCTGCTATGAAGAATAAACTATAGGCGAGAAAGACTGTGAGGGAGTCTATTTGGAGAGTTATGGAAATAATTGAGGCAAGAGATGACAATCAAAGTAGGGTTTAGTGGTGGAGAAGGTGAGAAATGGTAGGATGCTGGATATTTCTTTAAGGTATAGATACGAAAAAAAAAAAAAAAGCCTAGGGTGACAGTTTTTGGCCAGCAACTAGAATGATGAAGTTACTGTTTATTGACATGTGGAAGATTGTAGGAGGAGCAAGTGTGGAGGTCTGTGTGGGAGAATCAAAAACTCAAATTTTCAGCATGTTAAGTCTGAGGTATCTACTAGATAATCAAACATGAAGTAGGAAATTAGACATGCCAATCTGGAATTAGGGGAGAGCTCTGATAGTTCTCAGTGCTGAAGCCTCAAGAGACAGAACTTTTCTGAAAATCCGACTGACATTTTCAGTGTCAGTGAAATGAGTGAAAAAGTCAATGAAAAATCAGTGAAAAAAAAAGTCATTGTAACAACTGACTTTTCAGGTGTCTAAAACATTGTAGTCTTATAAGCCACCTCATTCTCTAACAGTCTGGTATCAGCAACCAAGGTAATTCCAGCTCCAATAGAATAAAACTGTTGCAGTTAAAATGTGAGTCATTGTACCTTAAGAGTGGTGGGCAGTCTACCAGGAGGAAGCATTGCCTATCCTGACCTCTTGCCTCCAGTGCCTCCTCCATGCACTTGGCTGAGTGTTCCATGGAGCTTGAAGCATTTACTTTGATAAAATCAGTGTTCAAATAAGGGTACTATCATACCAAGGATGGCAAAAGGTGCACAAATTACCCACTCCTGACCTGGGGAGGCAGTGACAAAAATATAACAAGACAGGAATTTTTCAATGCCCTGTAATTGGAATGGGTCCTTTAAATTCATTAATGAGGATCCACTAATGGAAGGGAGTAGTCATACATACTCATCCTTTCATATTTTTCTATTGAATATAATCACGTGCTGTACAGTCTTCTAAGTTATTTCTGAATCTTTGCATTTCTCCCAATATTCAACAATTCTAATTTAATCCAAAACCATGTATAACCTCTATAACTTCATCTCATTAATAAATATAATTAACAAGATTAGTTCTGGACAGAGTTCTGTGACACACCTCTAAAGTCTTCCCTCAGGTTGGACACTAATCCATTAACTGGCTTCTCTGGCCTATAGTCATTAAACTAGATATGACTTCATTTAATTACAGCATTATCTCCCCAAACTTTTCTGAACTAGTTCTGGCTTACAGTGATCACTGCCTTCCATTAATTTTCTACTCCAATATTTTTAGTTTGAAACATTATCTTTCTTTACTGAAAACCAGAACATCAGATAAAATAACTCATCTTTTAATTTAGTGTCTGCTTTACATTAATAGAATCTGTCATCAAGGAAACTTACTTTATGTATGCTATATATGAAAAGAGGTATAGTTTTTAAGCTTATTTAAATTTATTTAAATTTTAATATCACACTGTTTATATTTCAACCTCATGAATGTGAAATTTTGATACTTTAATGGAAATTATTATTCAGCTCCAATGTTATTACCCTGAAGTACTTTGGAATGTGCACACTATTTCTTCCTAACATATTGGTGATCTTTTAGAGAAGAGAAACACACTAAAATAAAAATACTTTCTATGGAAGTAGGCTGTTCAGAAAAAAAGAAATGACAACTTTTAATTATTGTGCTATAAATTTAAAATATCAACATTTTAATATACAAGTTGTACTCATGGTAATCATCAAGGTTAACAGTTTACCCTTCATTTACAAAAAATGAAGCATTAGAAGCACATTAAAAAACAAGACAGGGAAAATTACATAAAGAGAAGACAGAGATTATACATATATAAAGCATTTAAAAATCTTACCTCCTCACAGCATCGCCTGCTTACAATAGCCCTATAGTCAATTCTATCCCAGAGTTGGTCCCTTAACTTTAAAAAGTCAGGGAATAATTTTCTCCAGTTTTTCCCTAAAGCCCATGGAAAAATTTCATATTTGGATTCTTCTTCATCTTCTTCAACTGTATTAGCGAGATACCTAAAGAAAACGACCAATAACTCAAAAAAGAAATGGGTAAAGGACAGGAAGAGAGTTTACACACATACAAAAAACCCAGCTTGTTTATAAACACAGTAAAAGATGTTCAAGCCTTATGAATGATAAAAGAAATGTATATCAAAAATAGAGATACAATGAATTTTACATTGTTGAATTCTGAATATTTTTATAGTCCTATAAATTTTGAGCTTTGTTCTAGGATGCAGCTATTTGAAACATATCTGATCCTTTTGTCTTGATTTCATGATTTGTTAGATGGATCTGGAGCAATGTTCAGTTTGGGGCTAATTACTCCCCACTAGGGCAAGATGTTTCCAAGTACTCTACTCAATACTGAATTATTCAGCGTGAACTGGAAGTTTTTTCAGTCTGGTGTGAGAACAGGTACTATTAGAGCCGCGGGTGAATGTTAGGCACTGTGTTCCCTCTAACCTTTTCTTATGGTCTTTCTCGACACTCAAATACCTGAGGGGGACTAGGCATGCACAAAAGTAGGAAAACAGGACAGATAAGAAGAATCATTAGCCAATCAAAACTGATATATGGTAGAAGTAATAGACAAAGACACTAAAACAGTTACAATTATTCCAGATGTTCAGAAAGACAAGTAGACACATTGAAAGTATACCTCTAGAGATGAAAACTTTGTGTACAATGAAAATTACACTGAGTGAGGGTAACAGCATATTAAATGTCACAGAAGGAAAGATTTGTGCACTGAAGACATAGTAATATAAACTATCCAAAATGAGACACACTGAGAAAATGAAACAAAAATAATGAACAGAGCATCAATAAGCTGTGAGATAACTTCAAGCAGCTTAATATAGGTGAAATTAGAATCCCTAAAGGGTGGTGGGTGAACAGAAAAAACACCTGGAGAAATAATTACTGAAAAATTTTGAAATGTGATGAAAACTATAAACCCACAAAGAAGCTGAATAAACTCCAAAGCACAAAACATATGGAAAATTACACCAAAGCATATCATAATTAATTGCTTAGGGCCAGTGATATAGAGAAAATCTTAAAAGCAGTCAGAGAGAAAAACAGACACATTAAATTATATACGAATAGAGATAAGGATGAAGCAGATTTCTTACTGGAAACAATGCAAGCTCCATAGATGATTTTCTAATGAAAAAAAAGGCAACTTGTAATAAAAAGATTTACAAAACATATAAGGGAACAAGGCAAAATGAACACAAACAGGCTGTGAAGTATGAAGATATTGGAATTAAAAGACAAACACCCAATAAACGGGGGCCTTAAAAGCAAACAGAAAGGTAGGCAAATGATCCCAAGTGGAACGTTTGAGATGCAAGAAGTAACAGTAATCAAAGATATATAAATATGTGGGCAAATCTAAACAAATGTTGAATTTATAAAACAGCAATAATAGTGTCTAACTTTTTAGAGAGCATCATGTAGAACTAATGGAATTGTAAGATAACAGAATAGAAGTTGGGTCTTGTAATTAAAAATAACTAGGGTAATTGCGCAAAGAATAGGTGTAGAATGTAAGATTTCCAAAGAAGTAGAGGAAAAAAGGTGTCAAAGGTAAAAAATTTAAAATCTCAATTAAAAAAAAGATAAAAGTGGAGGGGAAAGAAGAAACAGGAAAATAAAATGGAATATTTACAAAGTACACAACAAGATGGTGGGGGAAAATGCAAATATATAAGAAACAAGAGTATTTTTTCCTGTAGTGAAAGTGAACTACAGCTACACATATCAATAGAACTCAGTCTCAAAATAATATCATAAAGCAAAAGAAGGAATTTAAAGAAGACATGTACATATAATTTTTATTGTACTGCCCCCAAATAGGAATAACCAAATAATATATTATTTAGAGGTATATACATAGAGTAAAGGAAAGCAAAAAAATGATTACTTGTGGAAGGAAGAGGCTCTAATTGGGAAACTGTGTGCTGTGAGCTTCTAAGGTTCTGGTAATGTTCTATTCTTAAGTCAGGGGTACATGAATGTCTGTTTTGCTTTTATTCTTTCACACACACATACATATACACTCCAATCACTCTTCTGTAGATATTTCACATTAAAAACTTTTAAAAGCACACATAGAAGTGTAAGTACATTTCTATTCATGTAACATACACACTGGTTCATATATAGAAAATTATTTCTAGACAGATACATATGAAACTGTTAATTATCCTTGAGGAGGGAGCTCAAGATCTTGAGATATGAGAAGACTTATTTTTAATTGTATACCCTCCTATGTAGTCTTTTTAACCATGCACATATTCATATTTGTGTGGGTGTGTACGTGTGTCTCAGTTGTGTCCGACTCATTGTGACTCCATGGACTGTAGCCCAGAAGGCCCCTCTGTCCATGGGATTTTCCAGGTAAGAATACTGGAGTGGGTTGCCATGCCCTCCTCCAGGGGATCTTCCTGACCCAGGGATCGAACCCACTTCTCTTGCATCTCCTGCACTGGCAGGCAGGTTCTTTACCACTGGTGCCACCTGAAAAGTACCCATTCATATTTAGTTACATTCATATGAGTACTTACATATTTTTATTCTCCCTTAAATTATTTTAATATTATTTTATACATATATTATTAATATCATAAGGCACTTCATTGTTAAACTCACTGTTATTTGAGTCAAACTGTGTCCTTTCTGAAATTATATCAAGTAATTTCTCACTTTAGTATTCCTAATAGTTGTTAATAAACTGTAGATAGAGTTGGAAGAGGTTGGCCCCTTTCATGCTTGCTGATTTCTATGAAAAAATATAATGCACATATTGAGTGCCACACTCAGTATGCCAGCAAATTTAGAAAACTTAGCAGTGGACACAGGACTGGAAAAGGTCAGTTTTCATTCCAATCCCAAAAAAAGGCAATGCCAAAGAATGTTCAAACTACCACACAATTGCACTCATCTCACACGCTAGCACAGCAATGCTCAAAATTCTCCAAGCCAGGCTTCAACAGTAAGTGAATCTTGAACTTGCAGATGTTCAAGCTGGATTTAGAAAAGGCAGAGGACCAGAGATCAAATTGCCAACATCTGTTGGATCATAGAAAAAGCAAGAGAGTTCCAGAAAAACATCTATGCCAAAGCCTTTGACTGTAGATCACAACAAACTGTGGAAAATTCTTAAAGAGATGGGAACACCAGACCAGCTTACCTGCCTCCTGAGAAATCTGTATGCAGGTCAAGAAGCAACAGTTAGAACTGGACATGGGACAATGGACTGGTTCCAAATTGGGAAAGGAGTATGTCAGGCTGTATATTGTTCACCCTGCTTATTTAACTTATATGCAGTGTACATCCTAAGAAATACCAAGTTGGATGAAAACAAGCTGGGAGAAATATAAATAATCTCAGATATGCAGATGACACCACCCTTATGGCAGAAAGCAAAGAACTAAAGAATTTCTTGATGAAAGTGAAAGAGGAGAATGAAAAAGCTGGCTTAAAACTCAACATTCAAAAAACTAAAATCATGGCATCCAGTCCCATCACTTCATGGCAAATAGATGGGGAAACAATGGAAACAGTGACAGACTTTCTTTTCTTGGGCTCCAAAATCACTGCAGATGGTGACTGCAGCCATGAGATTAAAAGATGCTTGCCCCTTGGAAGAAACTATGCCAAACCTAGACAGCATATTAAAAAGCAGAGACATTTCTTTACAAAGGTCCGTCTAGTCAAAGCTATGGTTTTTCCAGTGGTCATGTATGGATGTGAGAGTTGGACTATAAAGAAAGTTGAGCACCAAAGAATTAATGCTTTTCAACTGTGGTGTTGGAGAAGACTCTTGAGAGTCCCTTGGACTGCAAGGAGATCCAACTAGTCAATCTTAAAGGAAATCAGTCCTGAATATTCATTGGAAGGACTGATGCTGAAGCTGAAACTCCAATACTCTGGCCACCTCATGCAAAGAGTTGACTCACTGGAAAAGACCCTGATGCTGGGAAAGATTGAGGGCAGGAGAAGGGGACGACAGAGGATGAAATGGCTGGATGGCATCACCAACTCGATGGACATGATTTTGAGCAAGCTCCAGGAGTTGGTGATGGACAGGGAAGCCTGGCATGCTGAAGTCCATGGGGTTGTAGAGAGTTGGACACTTCTGAGTAACTAAACTGAACTGAACTGAAAAAGCACTATGGTACGGAGGAACCTGGTAGGCTACAGTCCTTGGGGTCACAAAGAGTCAGACACGACTGAGCAACTTCACTTTCACTTTTCAATATAGTATTAGGACATTATGGTTCCATTCTACATTAACAATTTTTCAGGCTCCATACAATGAAATGTCTATATCTTACACATGTAAGTTGTCTTCTAATTTGAAATAGATTTTTCTTGGAGCAGAGTCCATTTATTTTGCATAGGGTTAATTATGTTTATTTAAATAAAGAATTAAGAAATTCTATGTTAGCCATTGATATGCAAAAAAGTAAGGTACACATTCCTTGCCTTTAAGGAGTTTATAGTCAAGTAGAAAAGGCAACCAAGTATGAAAAAAATACATAACTAAAAAATATAGAAAAATAATAGTAGAAGTTCAGAGTGTTAAAAAAATATATAGAAAATACCTTGAAATTGAACTGTGGCTGAGAAAATATTTAATGAGAACTACTGAGTTGGGTGGGCTTCCCCTATGGCTCAGATGGTGAAGAATCTGCCTATAAATCAGGACACCCAGGTTTGGTCCCTGGGTCAGGACGATCCCCTGGAGAAGGAAATGGCAACCCACTCCAGTATTCTTGCCTGGAAAATTCCATGGACAGAGAAGCCTGGCGGCCTACAGTTCATGGGACTACAAAGAGTCAGACACGACTGAGCGACTATCACTTCACTTCACAATGAGTGGGGTTATATCAAAAGTACAATTAGATTAAAAAATGGAAATTATGATTCATGTTACTTTTAATATGAAGCTTATAATACAACATGCAATAAAACCTGACATGCTACTACACAGTTTAAGCTAACAAAGTGCTGTGCTGGTAATAATTTTACAAAACTGGTCAAATCCAATTTTGGGCATGTGGTAAGATTTAAATAAAGTTTCTTTTGGCTTGTTTTCAATTTTCAGGTGAGAAAAAACTACAAAATAGAGATACACAGATCAATACACAGGTATAATACTAAGAGACACATTCACAGCAGTACAGCTTAGTGTCAAATGGCTGGACTTGGCCATTGGCAAATCACACCTAAATCTGTGCCCCAGTTCCGCTGTTTACTAACTTTTGTGACCTTGGAAAGCACTTAATCTTCCTAAGTTTCATTTTTCCTATCTGTAAAATGGAGATAATTTAAAAATATATCTCATAGGAAAGTTAAATGAGTTTATAGAAAATATTTTTCTGGTGCCTCGCACATGATACTCAAACTAGCTAATACTATTATGTTCCTCCAATTTAGCAATCATCATCAAGTTTTATACTGAGTTCATTTTTTCCTCTGTATGGGGAAATGTATCTCCTGAAAACATGCAAAGATCAATTTCTTCTAGTCCTATTTCTTGAATTACATTCTGAATTAAGCAGACTTTAAATTCTTCATTGCTAATAGTTGTGGTGATATTTAATTTCAATATGTTTATATGTAGGTCCTTAGTTAGGTACTTAAAATTATATTCATATATTTCTAACTGTAGTTTTGTATCCAGGTACTGGGGTTTTGATACTGAGATTGTCTAGAGTATTTTCCACAAACTGTTCAACTTTAAAAGGCAACAGTTATAATGATTTTTACTAAATATTAAATTTCAAAGAGGATATTCTGGCTTTTAAAAAGTCTCTAAGTCCAAAAGAGGAAAATTTGGGGATAATTTAATATGGAACACTATATAAAGTATGACAATGTGAAAGGTACAACACAAACTCAAGTGGAATATGAAATAAATCTTAGGCATAAGATCAATGAAAAGAACGTAAGAATATCTTATTAAAGTAAAAAAAAATACAGCTTTTAAACAGGAAAGCCTATTCAAAGATATATACCAGGGTTTAAACAGCCTCTATTTTAAATAAGGTATTGTAGATATTGGGCTTCTCTGATAACTCAGTTGGTAAAGAATCTACCTGCAATGCAGGAGACCCTGGTTCAATTCCTGGGTCAGGAAGATCCTCTGGAGAAGGGAAAGATTACCCACTCCAGTATTCTTGGGCTTCCTTGGTGGCTCGGCTGATGAAGCAACCGCCCACAATGCAGGAGACCTGGGTTGGGAATATCCCTTGAAGGGAAAGGCTACCCACTCCAGTATTCTGGTCTGGAGAATTCCATGGACTGTATAGTCTATGGGGTCACAAAGAGTCAGACACGACTTATAAATAACTACCATAAAAATCACTTAGTAGAAAGCATACTTACAGAGCAATAAAGAAATTTATCCTGGTATGCTCATTTACAGTAAATTTAGCTCTCTTGAAATAAACAAAGGTCATAGCCAAAAGATACTATAGAGAAAAAAGTTAAAAGTTAAAATTAATGTTTTGCTTTCATAAGTAAAACTGCTTCAAACTAGCTGTCTTTATATGCTAAAACAACAAAGCATTATTTATCCTTATTACAGAAACACCTATTTGAGTCCTTATTTTTTGGCTTCCTTTAATCCATATGAATAGTGAGAAATAGTTCTGGATCACTTATGATTAAGTCATAATTGGAATCAACTCCTAAATTTTATTCTTGCCAATATTTTTTGAATCCCAAACTCATTTTTTTCCTATTATTCAAACATATAAAGAAGCTGAAATGATAATCAAGTGAATAACCATACATCCTTTACCAAGATTCATCAGTTGTCACTCTGTTGCCACACTGGCTTGATGTATGTGTATATGCAACTTTCCCCCTCCTCAACTCTTCGAGTTAGTTGTAGACATCCATACTCAAAATACTCAAAATAATTAAAAAAATAACTTCTAACCAGAAATTAGAATCACATGGCTCTATTTTCACTGGGAAAAGTGTTTTAAATGTATTATGAGAAAGACATGTCTAGCCTGTTATTAGGACCTATGCCAGGTTCTGCCTGTTCAAGTTAAAACCAAGTTACAACACAAATATATTAGATTCCCTCTCATAAAATAGCTAATTCATCCTACCTTCACAGGTTTGACCACAAAGGTGATTCCAAGTTTTTCAAGGTAACTTTCAGTAGAGGACTCTAGTATAGTTTGTTAAAATACACTATCCCTGGTTAGTTACTTTAGAGGCACTGCCCCCTGCTGTCCAACAACTTTAATTACCGATAAGGCGCTTAAACTAAAATTTAAACTTTATTAAGTCCACATGAACTGGATATTTGATATGAAGGCGTTACTGTTAATGTTTAAAGGTATTAGTGACACTGATTATGTTTAGAAATATCTCAACTTTTAGAAGTATGTCTTTAAATATTTATGGATAAAATGTTAGGCTGTCTGGGATTTGCTTCAAAATAATCCAGCTTTGGGGAAAGAAATGAGAAGAAACAAGAATGGCCATGAGTTGATGACTGTTTTAGCTGGATGGCAGGTACACAGACGGTCTTTGTTCTATTGCCTCTACTATAATTTTAAACGTACTACTGCATGTTTGAAATTTTCTAAAATTAAAATTTCAAACTTTAAAAGAAAACTTCCAATTTTATTTTTGTTATCTTAAGCTTAAAAGAAGAGAGTTTACATCAATATTAAATTAATGGGTATTGAATCATGAAGTAGTCTGTTCATTCCCTTTTCTGTTGGTTGGCACATGATCTTAAATGTGATATGAAGTCATGCTGCATTTTCTGATATGACGAACTGGTCTAAGACGACATTTATAAATTTAGAAAGATGGTAACGATAATCCTATATGCAAGACAGAAAAAGAGACACAGATGTATAGAACAGACTTTTGGACTCTAGGGGAGAAGGAGAGGGTGGAATGATCTGAGAGAACAGCATTGAAACATATATATTATCAAGTGTGAAACAGATCGCCAGTCCAGGTTGGATACATGAGACAAGTGCTCAGCTGGTACACTGGGATGACCCAGAGGGATGGGATGGGGAGGGAGGTGAGAGGGGGGTTCAGGATGGGGAACACATGTAAATCCATGGCTGATTCATGTCAATGTATGGCAAAAACCACTATAATATTGTAAAGTAATTAGCCTCCAACTAATAAAAATAAATGAAAAAATAAATAAATAAAAGAGAAGGAACAGGGAAAAAAAAAAGCTCGAATTCTGTTTGGCTAAACCTAAAGAATATAGAGACATCACAATCCCTACTGTATAAATCAGCATCATGATGTTCTTTTATGAAACAATGATCCCTATATAAAGAATAAGATAAACTAATTTTACTCTACAAGATTATTGGGATTTCATTTAAATTATCTACAAAATATTAAAATGTATAATCAACCACTTTTATCAGATGTTATTACATGATAAAAGGTAACAATTCTGATCAAAACATATTAAGCCTAATACAGCAAATATTTTATAACTATAAATGGAGTATAACTTTTAAATATTGTGAATCATATTGTACACCTGTATTGTACATCAACTGAACTTCAATTAAAAAAGAATAAAAAGCAAAACCAAACCAAAACCACCCAACTAACCAAAAAACATATTAAACATCATGTTTTTTTTAAAAATTTTTTTAAACATGTTTTAAATCAAGCAAATATGGGTTTAAGATCATATGAACCTAAATCAATAATATTTTACAATTCCTTGAGTATAGATGGAATGAATGTTTGTTGTATACTAATGTATAAGGATTCCATTTTGAAGAAGCAACGTTAAGTTAGTTCTTTTCTTAACCTTAATTAATGATAGAAAATCATTATAAGGTTCATTAAAGTCCTGACAGTCCAATAACATAAAAATGCTAGTTAATGATTATACTGTTATCAAATTTACCTTGTCTGCAATTTTACAGCAGCAGTCCATCCACAAGAAATCCTGAATTAAATCGTCATCTACAACAAAAGAAGGCTATGACTTGTCTTTTGAAAACAGGTTTCCTTTTGAAGAATTAATTTTTACATAAGGAGATTATAAACAATGTTTATAAATCAAACAAAATGGCTGGACTGGTATTGTCCAAAGTATAGTTTTTGGTTCTTTAGTGTGTTTACCACTGCAAGCACTGTACAGAAAACTACCACTTTATTTTTTGGCTTCCTGTCTGATTTGCCTTAATATATAGCCCAGACTAGAGGGAGAATGCCAGAAGTGTTTGATTTACTGAATATTCCAGTAACTCTTTTAGGAACGTTTTGGGTAGCTCTAGAAGGGTTCTTTGTTAATTTCCAAAGCAAATCTTTAACAGGTGGAAATGGAATCTGATAAAAGATAACTCAGTCATTAAGAAATAATCACTCAATGAATACTCTGTTTTCTAAATATCTTTTACGTTTTTTTTAAACCACTTTCTCCTTTTAGGTACAGGGTATTTTTAGTTTTGGGCTCTTTTTCTATCTTGTTTATCTTGCCTCTGTCCAATTAGCTATTATCCAAATACACATGAAAATGTCTATGTAAAGAAGATTTAAAATTCATTAGTTATTTATAACTAACATTTAATTTTGGAAAGACAGTATTATGACAAAAAGATCAACAGACAAAAGTAATGTTAAAAAGAATAACATCCAAAAAATAGCTAAGAAACACTCACTTCAAATAAAGGCTCAAATACATAATGCCAAAATACATGTGTAGCTGTCAGAAAACAATTTGGAAAAAAAAATCCACTTTTTTCCATTTCCCCCTCCGTTTTTAGTTAAATAACTAAGTATAACTTTTTGTTATATCCTATAAATATCATCAGCGTAGTCAAATAAATGGAAAGTTCCAATAGGTATCGATTTTCTGAGAATAATTAATCTCTGCCTTGTTAATTCCATTTCTATTTCTTAAATTACCTAAAATGGTAGAGCCATGTATTTTTCCTTATTTCCCACATTCAGTTATGAATAACAAAAAAGTTTGTGGGTAATAATTTTGCTCTACTCTTAATAAAGAGAGAGGGAACCCTCATCCCCCATTTTTTAAAGACTTCTGTCCTCTTACCAGGGCAAATACTCTTGTCCCTAACTCTCTCTTCTTTTATGAATCTCCTTTCCTCTATAAGCAAGGAAGGCTGTTACCTGAATCTACCAGTCTGTGATGGCTACTTGATTTGATTCAGTCCCATAGATAAGTACCAGAATCTATCTATCCAACCCTTTATTCTGTCTACCTTACTACCTTACCTCAAAAAAAAAAAAAAAAAAAAGAGTCCTCTTTCTTGGGCCAGTAGAAATACTACAAAGTTTCTTTTTGGCTATTTTTAAGAAGATTATCAGCAAAGTAGCACTATTTCATGATCTGAACAAAATTCGATTTTATTATATGAGCATTATGATAAAGCATACTTAATTTTTAATAATATTCCCCAAAGATTATACTTAAACTTCTCTAGGTTGACTAACCTTGCTAGACTGCTCAGTTTTAGCACTGAGTCCTGGGAAACCCCCCAGGCTCAGTGACACTAAGTCAGTTAGCTCACCTGAGACTTTATGTGTATTTACTTTAGGTCAAACAAAACTCATGCTATGACCTTGAATTGCCCAGAATTTACATTTGACACTTGAATTAAGTAGTCTAGAAGCTAGATGAGTCAGAATTTCTACTCTAAAAGTAATAAAAACAAACAAAAATCTAGCACTGGGGGAAAAAAAACCAGACTAAGGCGAAAACAAATTTGGTTGGAGATAGAAAATCTGACACAGAAAATAACAGCATCCTTTTTGATTATCATGAAAATGATAAAGCAGAACTTACATTCTCTCACTTTTAAGTACTTTATAATTACCTCTATTACAATATTTAAAACCTACCAAATAATTTAAAGAAAGCAGTCATTTCCTGACGCTGTATAACTAGACAGGGTCCTTTGGGGCGTTTAGACTTGTTGCTATTATGTGCATTTTTTTCAGATGCTGGCCAACTATCTTTAAAAATAGGACGCTTCAGGGTAATGGGTTTTTTAGGCTGATGCAATCTATTTGACCCTGATTTTACATGTACAGTGACAGTAGGTGGTGTCTCACAACACAGCTGATTATGTCTCATTTTGGTTTCCCACGATTCCTGTAAAAATAAAACACATAGTTATTTATCACACTCTTGTTCATGTCAAGAAAAGCTATGTTTCTTTTGGGTCTGGTATGCCTCTATTCCCAAATAATAAGATAATGCAAACTATTTTGCTTTGACTACTAGGGAACTAAAAACCAAATTTTAAAGTTAATTATAGAAACTGTGCTGAGCTTATAATCTATTTGTGGTATTCTTTTTTCCTGATAATTTTTACTCTGCTTGTATTGACATAATTTTATCATATGATTATTGTCATCTCAAATATTTTATAGAATAAGGCAAACTGTTTTGAAAACTAAGTTATTATCAATATCATTATTATATTAAAAAGCAATCTCACATATACACAAACATTTCCTAACTGGTTAATTCCTGGATATGTTATAAAACTCACTGATTCAACAAGTGTTTATTGATACTTTTGAAAAGTTAAAAACAATTCTAGCAAAGAAATGCATGCATTGCGGGATTCTCATAAATTGATCACTTTAATTTCTAAAGTTGTGAGTGTATGACTATGCTATTTGTGTGGCTGATTACCAGTGTATATGAATGTAAACTGCTATAGACTAATAAAAATTGAAAGTTAATCCATCAATACTTAATGATATGCATAATCACTATTATTTTGATGGTAATTAGTTCACATAATTACTAGTATTACTTTTATGATTAAAGTATTTATAGGGTAATAGGAAGTGGAATTATGAATAGCCAAAGCAGCAAACTACTTTAAGACCCTAATGAGAATCTCTGAATCCATAACTCACAGTGACCCAGGCAGTCGTGCCTCCCTCGATGTTCAGTGAGTTAGGTACAGATTCTCCTTCCTGATCCTCAGAAACTTCCCTGCTGAAGGAAGGAATGGAAAATAAAATTGGATATAGTGAGGCTAGATCAGAACTGTCCAATATAAACTGAGCCACATATATAACTTTGTATTTCTAAAGCCACATTTAAAAAGCACAAATAAGCAAGTCAATTTAATTTTACAAATATACTTCATGTAACTGAGTATATCCAAAATATAATTTGGGCATGTAATCAATATAAAAGCTAATAAGACATTTTATATTCTTCTTTTCTACTAAGTCTTTGAAATCTGGTGTGTATTATATCTTGTATTATACTTATATCTCAATTATGAATGCTAAAATTTGCAACAATGAGTGAAATATAGTCTTGCCAAAACAATGATCTGGAGGTAAGGGAAAAATATTTTATATTCCTTCAATATTTAATTGTAAAGTAAAAATTCTTCAGTTGCACCTGCCACATTTCAACTGTTTAATAAGCACATATGGCTAGTAGCTACCCATATTAGACAGCACAGGGTTAGATTATGAAGAACTAGGCAGAGTAAATTATATTCAATTACTTTTATATATAATTCCTTCTCCTCTACTTTGCTTCCCTCCTCTCCACTCCTCTTTCTTCCTAGATCCTCATCTGTATCTTTTTTTTTCCCCCCAAAGAAAGAGCAACCTTACAATCTAGATGGAAAAAAACTAGTCATGCTTCTCACATTGGGGTGTGAGGGCTAGGCTTAGGGAGTGGGGGATAGATGTGCCAGAAAATAGAATAACTGTGGCACTTCTCCCAGGATGTCACTTTTACTTAATGTTAAGTAACTTAAAATAGTGTTGCTTTATTAAAACAACCTGGGATATATGGTGAAACACAACGCAAATTTTCTATCAAAAAAATAATGATCACATTTTACATTATTCTGCTTCATATAAAAATTGAGAAAACAGAAACAGGAGGAAATTCCCCAATAGAGATTCACTGAGATTAATAAGCAAACACTGGCAAGAGAGTTATGGAGAAGGAACTTAAGGAGAGAAGTGATACATTTTTGGTCCAATTCCAACTTTAGCTAACTTCTATTTTTGCTTCATTTAGACATACTAAAAGAATGGCAATAGTCAAATGAGAGGTCTTTTTAAGACAGAGGATAATTTTTTTTATAATTTTTTAAATATTATTAATTGAAGGATAATTACTTTACAGAATTTTGTTTTCTGTCAAACCTCAACATGAATCAGCCATAGGTACACATATATCCCTTCCCTCTTGAACTTCTCTCCCATCTCCCTCCCCATCCTACCCCTCTAGGTTGATACAGAGGCCCTGTTTGAGTTTCCTGAGGCATACAGCAAATTCCCTTTGGCTTTTTTACATATGATAATGTAAGTTTCCATGTTACTCTCTCTATACATCTCACCCTCTCTCCTTTGGGTCCGTAAGTCTGTTCTCTATGTCTGCTTCTCCAGTGCTGCCCTGCAAATAAATTCTTTGGTCACTTTCTAGATTCCATATATGCATTAGTATATGATATTTCTCTCTCTGACTTACTTCATTCTGTATAATAAGCTCTAGGTTCATCCACCTCATTAGAACTGACTCAAATGTATTCCTCTTTATGGCTGAGTAATATTCCCTTACATATATGTACCACAACTTCTTTATCCATTCATCTGTCAATGGACATTTAGGTTGCTTCCATGTTCTAGCTATTGTAAATGAACACTAGGGTACATGTGTCTATTTCAATTTTGGTTTCCTCAGGCTTCCCTGGTGGTTAAAGCGTCTGCCTGCAATGCAGGTTCGGTCCCTGGGTTGGGAAGATACCCTAGAGAAGGAAATGGCAAACCACTGCAGTATTCTTGCCTGGAGAATCCCATGGAGGGAGGAACCTGGTAGGCTACAGTCCACCGGGTTGCAAAAACTGAGCTACTTCGCTCACTCAGGCTATGTCTAGGAAAGGGATTGCTGGGTCATATGGTGGTTTATTCCTAATTTTTAAAGGCATCTCCATACTATAAGACAGGATTTTAAAGTATGAATGAAGGCAAAGGGACAGAACTGGCTGAGAATAAATGTTAAAATACTGGACAAGAGACCTGGATTAAGACCTGATTTTCACCAGTGATATGATCTTAGGTTATTTAACTTCTTGGAGTCTCTCTTTTCTCGCTTGTGATACTGAAATAATAAAAGCACTTTTTTTAGAAGCTGGTACATAGTAAGTATTCATTTAAAGTTACCTATTATCAGGTATTGTTATAATACATATTTTGGAGGGTTAATGAGGAAAGGAACCATATGAATAATGCACAGTGCTGAATGTTTGGCAAAAACTCAACCTATGGCAGTACTATTATTGTATCTTTTTTACAGGAAGAGTGTCTTTGAAGAGTCCCAATATGACAGATTAACCAAATTTCACCTCAACTAATAAACGTAATTTAAATGTTAAAATTTCACTAGTAACAGGCACCATAGGTATATTTTAATGTGTTTATGATATAAAGTTTGTAAATAGACAGGCTCTCAATTACTTCTAAAGTTTAAAAAAAAAAATTTTTTTTTTAACTGAAGCTAGCTGGCCTACAGTCGTACTGCAAATGATAGGAAAGGACATTTGTAAATTTTGATAAATGGGCTAAGGGCATAGCCCTGAGATACAGCAACTTAGGTCTCAGGATTCTGGTGCAGATGCTCCTGGAAAAAAAGATGCGTTTAATGGGATACAAGAAGCAGGATGAATTAAAAACACTGCTATCCCGCGCTCAGCTGTATAAAGACGGGCCGGCTGCGGGGAGGCGCGAGCTCTTTCCTAAAGGCCTTCCTTTCCGAAGGGGGCAGCGCCCGCTGAGGAGAGGGCACGGCGAGCCCTTGGGGACGAGCCTTAGTCTCCTTTGTCCTCTCCCCCGCCGACGAGTGAGCACAACCAGCTGAGCTGGTGAGCACAGTGCGGCAAACATCAACAAACACGGCCGAGGGGCGCGCCCTGCCTCCTCTCTCTACTACACAGTCGTCCTCCACCCCGCTCCTCCCGGCTCTGCGCAGTCCTACCGCGACGCCTCCACCTACCCACCGGCACCTGAAGAAACTCAAGGGCGGAAGTGTGTGAGGAAGGGGTCGAGACGCCGCCGCCATAGCCTCACACATTTATGCCGGCGGGGTTGGAGGCAAGAGGGGGCGGAGGCGGCAGGCACAACCGAAACTGTAGAGTCGCCGGCGAGCGAGCGGAGGGTACCTGCGGAAACCTGAGGTTGGTGAGCAAGGGCCGGACCGGCAGCTAGCCTTTCCCAGACGCCCTACGCCTCAGACGGTTACTCGCAGCTCGCTCCACCGCGGCACCGCCGACCCCGAGACCTCCCGCCAACCCGAGCGAAGCCGACGCAGGCCAATCAGCGCCCGGAGCCCGCCCCTTGAGGCGGGGCTAGCCCGCGGCTGCGCGCGACGCCTGCCGAGCTTTTACCGTTATCTTTTCTTGTTCCCCTCCCCGAAAGGGCCTGGTAAAAAGGCGAGACGCTACCAGGCCTCTTCTTGCCTTCTAACTCAACCCCTTTCCCCTGGGCACATACCAAAGTCAGGCCTGGATTAGAGCCATTTATCTTCCCTCCAGCGAGACGGAGAGGCACCGCTGGGTCGGGAATTCTGCCCCACCGCACCAAGCATATACACTGGCAGGTACGCGAAAAACGGAGACATCAATAGCGGGAGGACGAAGAATCAGAGAGGAACTTTGCAGCAGTAATTATAAATTGCTGCTCCGTTAAAAGAATTACAGAAACAGAGGAAAAGGCAACTTAAACTGAAAAATGTGTGAATACTGTGGCTCACTGTGAGAAGGGGTAATGTTCTTCTATCCTGTTAAATCTCTTGTTCTAACTTCTACAGGAACCTTTTCGTTTTGGCGGCATTCTAGCCCTTGGCCTGCTGCCTAGGATGTAAAGGTGCTTAATGTTTGTTCAATGAATAAGTAAAAGGATTCTTCATAGCATTTAATTTTGTCCCTGACAGCTTTTCCTCTTCCCTTCTAATTTATAACCTGCTTCCTCACCCCTTTGATAAATCACGTTGCTGCAGTCTTCTAAGTATTTTGAATGACGGCATACTACTCCAGAATGGATGGGCCAAATTTAAATCGTTTTAATATTTGCATTGCTTCTAGATTTTTCAGTTACCACCACTGTTGTTGCTATTCAGTCGCAAAGTCGTGTCTTGACTCTTTGCGACCCCATGGACTGCAGCACACCAGGCTTCCCTGTCCCTATCTCCCAGAATTTGCCCAAGTTCATGTCCATTGAGTCGGTGATGCCATCCAACAATCTCATCATCTGTTGCGCTCTTCTCCTTCAATCTTTCCCAGCATCAGGGTCTTTTCCAATGAGTCGACTCTTTGCATCAGGTGGCCAAAGCAGTTTCAGCTTCAGTATCAGATCTTCCAAGGAATATTCAGGACTGATCTCCTTTAGGATGGACTGGTTGGATCTCCTTGCAGTCCAAGGGACTCTCAAGAGTCTTCTCCAACACCACAGTTCAGAAGCATCAATTCTTCAACACTCGGCTTTCTTATAGTCCAACTCTCACATCCATACATGACTACGGGAAAAACCGTAGCTTTCACTAGACAGACCTTTGCTGGCAAAGTAATGTTTCTGCTTTCTAATATGCTGTCTAGGTTGGTCATAACTTTCCTTCCAAGGAGTAAGCGTCTTTTAATTTCATGGCTGCAGTCACCATCTGCAGTGATTTTGGAGCCCCTTAAAATAAAGTCAGCCACTGCTTCTAATTTCATGTACACTTAAAAAGGAGTTTGGCCTTGCCTACTTTGTGGTGCATGCAAGCTCAGTCCTGTCTAACTCTTTGTGACCCCATGGACTGTAGCCCACCAGGCTCTTCTATCCATGGTATTCTCCAGGCAAGAATACTGGAGTGGGTTGCCATTTGCTACTCCAGGGGATCTTCCCGACCCAGGGATCGAAACCGGATCTCCTGCAGGCAGATTCTTTATTACTGAGCAGCCTGGGAAGCCCCCTATTTATGGTACTTCCTAGCAATTAGTTCCTCAGTCAGCAACTCTGAAGAACGATTATTTAGTTCCCTTCTTTCTTGGGCTCTCACCCAGTTAGAGGATGGCAAAAACCACCTACATGTAAGAGGATACAATCTGAGAACTCATTTTTCATTTCAAGCATCTTGGACATTTTCTCGAATGAACCAAGAAACAAATTGGCTGTGAAAACCTTAAATACTGATTCTCTTGAAAAAACGCTGCTTGAAGCCTCATCCTGCTTTCTCTGGTGGTTCTTTTCCCCAAGGTATCAGGGTTTACTGTGACTACTAGTTTCCAGCCTTGGGTACAGAATGTTTACTGAACACTGAATGTCTACTACAGGCATGCTGCTTTGCAGATACTACATTTTCTTTTTCACAGATTAAAGGTTTGTGACAACCCTAACAGACCTGTGCAAGTCTGTTAGCACAGCTTTTCCAGCAGCATTTTCTCACATTATGTCTGTGTCACATTTTGGTAATTCTTGCAATATTTCAAATATTTTCATTTTATTTGTTATGGTGACCCATGATCAGTGATCTTTGACGTTACTAATTATTTTGAGGTGCCATAAAGGGAGCCCATAAAACCCCATCTATAAATGTGTTTTGATTGCTCCACTAACTGGCCATTCACTCATCTCACTCCCTTTCCTTGGGCCTTTTCCCTAAGACAACAAAACTGAAATCAGGCCAGTTAAGGTTTTACAGTGGCTCCACAGTGTTTAAGTGAAAGGTAGAGCTGGACGTCTCCCATTTTAAATCAAAATCCAGGCATCTTTTACATAAATGGGATTGCATACAAATTTAAAAAATGAAATATTTGATATGTACAAAATATTAGTAATATATATGCAAGCCAAGTATAAAATAAACACTCAAGAAACCACTACCCACCAAAAAAAGCATGAAACCTAAGACCCAAGGAATAGAACATAATACTGTTGAGATTCTGTATACTCCTCCTCCCTCCCCTTACTTCCCCGAAGAGGTGACTTCTGTTTTTCCCACTCCATACCCCTCCTCCTCCCAGGGGCTCTAAAAGCCTAACCAGTGGACTGCCAGGGAGTTCCCCCATTCCATTTTTTTTAGATTTACCATATTCCCAAGCATAAATCTTGTTTGAAAACTTAACATTCTCTTTATTCTCCATACTTTTAAGACTTAGACATGCTAATGCATGACAGTGAATCATTTTCATTCTGTATAGGATTGTTCTATAAATATACCATAATGAATCAATGCTCCTGTCAAGTCATTTGGGTTATTTTTTGCTATGACTGATATGAGCATTCCCATACACAGACCTGGTTTTCTGGTGTGCTGTCTCTGTAAGGCCACTTAAGTTATTTATAGCTTGTACAGGCTCTGATTAGTTCTTGGTTGACTGATCAGTGCACATGTATTAAAGTCAAATATTTTGACTACTACTTCTGTTTATGTATGTATGCCCCATAGGGTACACATGGAGTTTTTCTATAAATGCTTTAAAGTGAAACTGTTGGCTTTTAGAGTATGCACATTTTCAACTAAGCAAGATTATCAATGCTAACTAAATTCATTTGCCAAGGAACTGTATGTACTAATTTTATGTATGAGTTCCCATTTGTCGATATCTTACCAACGTCATGTTTTCAGACTTTGTGTGACAAAGATTAATCTCAAGGTCCAGCCACTGATTCAAGCTGGGCAAAATTCGCTTCCTGGAATTTTCTACTATGACCAAGTATGGCTAATTGCTCTTTTATATGGTAGAGGCTAAAAACTCTTAAGAAGTATTACCATTGAGCAGTAATCAAAAAGAGAAAACTTCTCTTCAGTTTTCTCCACTGTACCTCACTTTTTTGTCCAGTAATAATATCTATTTTTATTTCTCCTCATTCTAGCTTCTACTTATGACATAATCCTTATTTGTTAAATTGAGCCAACAGTCTGTTCACTTTCAAGTTTTGATTCCTGGTTTTAAGTGTTAAGTTTTAAGTGTTCATTTACTAGGTTGACTTTTGAAAAACAAAGTGTCACACAAACTACATCACCTTCCTAAAAATGTTTGAAGTGGCTCACAACAAAGATGACTTTAAGGTCAATAAAATAAAACCTAAATAAAATGCAGCAAAGGGGAGGCAAGAAAGTAACTATAAGGATATTGGAAAGTTTGATACTGAACAAGAGACAGCCTCCACAATGTGCCTGTCAGCAACTAGCTGAGAAATGTTCCTTCAACCAACTGAACATTGACTTCTCATTATTTACCAACGTTTTACCAAATAAGGATTATAGTTCTGACAACAGACTATTTTTGCCATACAGACCCAAATCAATTTTCTCCTGAGACTATTCCAGCATTCTTGTAAGACAGAAAAAGCAGTTAGATGAGGATAAAACTGGAACTATTTTTGACTAATTTCTCCAAAAGATCAAAGTGTCAAAACAGAACCAGTCATTTTTGAAACTCACTTGTCATTCATTAAACCAACATCTGCATCCGTACTATGTGCCAGGCATATAGGAGCTGTAGACACATCATCGAACAAGAGACAAAAATCTCTGGTCCATGTGCGTTTATATTCTGGTCACATACAATTAGACTGAGGAAATGGCAATCCACTCCAGTATTCTTGCCTGAAGAATCCCATGGACAGAGGAGCCTGGTGGGCTACAGTCCACGGGGTCACAGAGTCAGATACGACTGAGTGACTTCATATCATATCCTATCAGATCCAAAGGTTTCTAAGGACCAAAAAGAACTTTTTGTAGGAATACCCAACATACTAATGGATCTGTACAGCAGATGATTTGATTTTCAGTGGCATGACCAAGCCCCAACTAAGATGGGCTACAAAACCTGAGGGCAATTATCCTGTTAAGATGGGGATTTGTTTCTAAAACTTAAGGCATATACTGCCTAACAGATACATGTGCTAAGAATGGGGCCCTGGGCCTCACATAAGTTTTTCTGAGGTACTGAGTAATTTCCCGAGTTCTACCAGAATATGCTTAAGGTGACTCCACCGCTCACACCTGCCTTTTCAGGAATCCTTACTATACTGAAAGCTATAGAGACAGAGCTCGTGTTTGCCCAAGAATGGTAGGATAGGTGTCAGTTTGTTAATAACCTGTTGGTGAGTGAAAGCATTTTCAAACTGTGCCAGTATCAGTTTGAGAATTACATATTGGAGGGTAGCCTGATATAAGGTTACCTTGTATCAACACCACCCCAGTTTTGTTTCCTCTGCTCTTTCTCCCCCAAGAAATATATTAGAAGATCTATTATTATTTATTATTGTTACATATAACAAGTTATTCCAATTAAACTTGTTACATATAGTAAGGACTTCTCTGGACTACTTCTTTATTGTTGCTCTATATTACGTCTTTGTGACTTTGTCAAAACTCCCTGTTTATACATGGTAAGACTATAAATTAGTATACTAAAAGGCACACTATTTTAATAACTAGTAATAATTATAATTAGTATAATAATATGATAATTTCAGATGTTTAGTTGTCGTCTCACTGCTCTCTCAGGAAGATTTTTTGGCCTGTACATCCACTGAATTACTCAGCTTTAGAAAGCTGCAAAAATCAGTGCATTATCTTACTTGGTGAGCTCAGGCCAGACTTAACAGAAAGCCTCTAGGGAGAGACCTTAGGTTCCCACCTTTTTGTACACAGTATCAAAGAAATGCTGAGTCTATTGAGCTTCAGGAAGTTTATTATCACTCTGTTTCACATATGTACAACACAGACCACACAACACACTTATAACCTTCCACACTACTGATACCCCAAATAATGTGTGTTACAAGTAAGATTTTGTAACATTAATTGGCAAAGATCCCTAAGAGAAAAAAAGCAAAGATTTATGGCTACTTAAGAATAAAGTAGAATAAAAAATAAGTGTTTCCCTGGTGGCTCAGACAGTAAAGAATCCGCCTTCAATCCCTGGTGGGGGACATCCCCTGGAGAAGGAAATTGCACCCCACTCCAATATTCTTGCCTGGAAAATCCCATGGACAGAGGAGCCTGGAGCGCTAGAGTCCTTGGGGGTCACAGCTGAATATGACTAAGAAACTAAAAACAATGTAAAAATAAAGTTTAATAAAACACTGACCACCTGTAAAGAAACAAACAATGAGAAATTAAAGAATTTTATGATTTAATAAGTCAACCAATGTAAGAAGAGGTGGTAGCTGAAGAAAGTAAGTTTTGACTTAAAAATTTTTTCTGATCAATGGATTTATTTAGAAATTCTGGCATTCAGATGTATAGGTAAAACTTGAACAAGAGATAAAAATTTCTACATTGCATCTAAATTTCACTTTTGTTGAAACATTATAAAGAGAATAAAGGTAATAAAATTTTAAAGTATGTACTTACATGGAATCAACTTATGTCTTACTTAACTACTGTCCACTTTGCAAGGTATGCTGTCACTTTACATTCCTTTTAACCACTTTTTAGCTGTTTAGGGAAGTTATAAAACCCTAAACTCTATTAACAAAGAGGGACACAGTATTTCTATGTCAGGCATCTGGTACAGTGAGGCTGTTAAGTATCTTTTCAGGCACAGTTTTTATTCATGGATGGATTTACAAGGAACAGAAGATGTGGATTAAGTCACGGTAGCAAGAGTAGAGTAAGCCTGCCTGTTTTCCTTATCTAAACACATTTTTAGAATGTGAAAGAAAAATATTTGGGTTTTTTTTGGTTCAAAAGTTACAGTTGCCAAAGAGAAAAAGGAATGTATCTGAACTTATAAATGGAGATATATTTAAGTTCTTGGGCTCAATATATTAATAATATACTTTTACATATTCTTAAGAGACATCTCAAGATGCTCCCAGTTTTCCCTCAGATGAATTTTTTAAAAAGGCCTATAACCTCTCATACTTCCAATTAGTCACTTTTTTTAAACTTTAAAATTCTGCTTGCAGGTATTTTGACCCAACATTTTGAACAAACCAGTCTTGCTGATCAAGATTAAAACTGGTCCCTAGGCAGTTAAAATAGTGAATGCTAAAGCTTCAAATATTTGTAGTTGATTCTTTCCATTCAAGAACAGAAATTGACCAACATAATCCATGTGATCCATCACATTATCTCAGTTATCTAGTGTGTTCAGTGACTTTGAATGTCATGACATTTAGAATAAAGATAAATTTGAATATAGAAAATCATTAATATTCAGAGAGGAAAAATGACATAAATTAGTAACAGGGAAGAACAATAGAAATTAGTGACGCTAGAATTTTAAATACTCTTCTCCTAAGAAACAAAGTTTTATTTATTTCAAGTAACAGTGTTACCAAGCAAATAATATTTGTAATGAACACAGTATATGAAAAGAAGCTGTTAAAAGTGGTTTGAAGACGGAATAATTTTAAAATGTGATAAATTTTCATTCTTCAAATTCAATGACCAATATTAATTTGCTTAATTAATGACTTATTCAGTATTAAACTGACTAAATTATTATAAAAACTCAGTATACAGGATTCAAATTAATGTGTTTTGACTAATACTAAAATTAATAAAAGACTGCCCTGTTTCCTCCCAAAGGCTTATTTTCTAGACCCCACACTGTGACTACCAAGAGTATATCTAAAATTCTATTAAAAATTGTTCAACTTAACTCTTCAGTTGGAAAGATATTTAAATCACATTAGATAAAAGTCTGTTTGACCTAATATATCATAAGCAGTATATGAACAATTTTTAAAAAGAACCAATTCAGCATAAAAGATATCAAAAATCTATTTGAATAAAATGTGTTTAAATGTTTTACTGTAAAGGAAAAAAAAGGACTAAAATAACCAGTCAGGCTTCATATCAATTAGACAACTTTTACTAATGAGAAAACTACATTTAAAATGTGCTTTAAAACAAAATGGAATTAGAAAAAAAAAAAAAAAGACATATGCATCTGATAGAACTTTGCACTGTGCTGAAAATCAAATCTCCTGCAGTAATACAATACGCCAATTCTTAAGATGTAAGTTAATAGAATTCTCAATTTACATTTTCAAAGACGATATTAAGGTCAAGAATTTCACATCTATGGTAGCACTTATAGGAGGGCATTTATAAATATGATGTCCATCCCTATGAAGCTTACAAATTTGACAATGCTCAATAATAGCTTTTAGAATCACATCCAAAAGTGTTGCACCCAAAGAATTACAAATCAGTATCCTGTAAGTTCTCCTAAAATCTTTATGTTGACTCTTCTACTCCTGTCATTTGTTAATACTACCCTTAAAAAAAAGAGAACAGGAAAAGAAATGCTGCAATAAACCCTTGATCATGTACAGAAATTATTGCTACTATAGTTCACTACAAAGCATGTCTATACAATATCATATGAATTTTGATCATGAAAAATCAGAATAAAAATCTTTAGTGACATAAGCCTTACAATCGTATACAACATTCACATGGCAATATTAGACAGTCAAGCACCCAATAGCCATGGTTGACAAATGTCCCACTGACCAGCATTCATATAAATACATCCTTCGTACAGAGGGAGAAAAAATAGTGTCAGCTTTCCAAGGCTTGTCAAAAAAGGATTCTCATGTTCTGTGGATCTAAAAAAAAACAACAAGAACAAAAAAAAACCCCAAAAAACAAAACCAATGCAGGTGAGGGTGTTACGAAAGTTAAGCATGCCAAAAAGGTGTTTCGTGCGAATTAAAACCTAAAGCCAAGATACCACATAATCACATTACCAACTAGTTGGGTATACTAAATGAGCCTTATCTTAAAGTTAAATGAAATGCTACTGCACAATAGAGCATCAATAAGTTAAAATTAGAGTGCACAAACTCAATTCAGTGGCAATTTCTGTATGAAGCAAAATATTCACTATCAGCTGTAACGGTTGCCCAAACTGATTAAATCACTCAATTGGACAGTTTGCATATTTTTAAAAATATCTCTAAATTCCTTTTTACTGTAATGAGGCATAAGTTTTCTTAGTAAGATCAAACAGGTACATAAGTAAATAAGCAATGGAAAATTAATAGTTGATGAATGTCTTCAAAAATCTTCCCACATTGCACTTTTTAAAATGTTTGGGGAAAAAATTTAAAGAATTTGCCATTATTTCAGCAAAAACAAACAAACAAAAACAAAACAAGCCCAAAATAATTAAACAACCAAGCAACACTAAAACCACATTACACAGATGGATCATCATGCTTTCATCTGGTTTAACTATCACATCTAGTTTAACTGGGATGCTTTTCAGCTTTAAAAACTGTGATACGTGAAAATGTAACTTTAATGGGTAATTCTGAATTTGGATTTAACTTTGTTGAATATTATAACAGAGTATACTTATTACAATACAGTGTAGCACATCTTTCTATTAGAAAAAAATTTAAGATCCTTTACCCGTCTCCTTAAGTTAAAGGTGTGACATCATAAAGGGTGTCAAATGGCTGGATGGTTTTACAGTGCACACTTAAAGATTATGAAGTATGTCCTTAACAAATCTGATGGTTTCTTTACAGAGTTCCTTTCTTCACCTTTTCTTCGGTGGATTAGCTGTTCGAGGTGGAGTGACAGGACGTCCTGAGTTCAGTCCACCATATTGGTACTTAGCTTTCTTTTCAGATGGTTTCAATATCTTAAAGTAAATAATTTAATAACAATGTTACCTTTTTCAAGTACAATAAGTTTAAGGAAATTATTGTTACATAGTAGGCTTCTCGATAAATGACATCAATTGTAAAATTGTAGGAAAAAATAGCAAAGTTTTACAATCATTTCTCACATTTAAAAAGTATCAAAAAATAAATAAAAAGTACAAATGTCTGAATATCTGAGTATTACTATTATTGGTCATTTCATTGACAATTTAGTGACAAAAGCTCAAGTACACAAAACCCATCAACTATTCAATCCTTAGATCTAAGTATAAAAATTTTCAAACTAGTGTATCTCTGTGATGAGGAAAAAACACTAAGTCAAAAGACCCAGGTTCTCATCATAATTCTCCTATTTATTTAGAGGGTAATTAGTCACACATTCTTCAATCTTCATTTATTATGTGTATACAGATCTTTCATTTTAAAAAAGCTATATATGTTATGTATCATAAAGCTCACCATTTAAAATGTAGAAAGACAACAATTTTTAACATATTTACAACTATGAAACCACTGGTATAATCTAACACTAGAACATGTTTGTCACTCCAAGAAGAAATCTTGTTCCCAAAAGCACTCACTCACTCTTTATTTCCATTATTGACTGCCCTAACCCCCTTCAACTCTAAGCAATCACTACTTTACTTTCCTCTATTGAACTGTCTTTTCTGGCAATTTTAAATAAATGAAAACAGACAATTTGTGCTATTGTGACTGGCTTCTTTCACTGAGATAATGATTTTAATGTAGTGTGTATGAGTACTTTATTACTTTTAATTGCCAAACAATATGCCATTTTACGGATACTCCACATTTTGTTTATTCATTCTTTAGCTGATGAACATTTGGGTTGTTTCTACTTTTGGTTATTATAAATAATGTTCCTATTAATATGTATATATACATGTATTTGAATACTGTTTTAAATTCTTTCAGGTATATACCTAGGAGTGGAAATACTGGGTCATATAGAAACTTTATGTTTAACTTTTTCAGGAACTGACAAGCTATTTTCCAAAGTGGCTGCACCATTTTCCATTCCCACTATCAATATATAAGGTTCCAACTTCTCCACATCCCCAGCAATACTTTGGTTATATGGGGAAAACACACACACACACACACACACACACAAACAAACAAACAAACAATTAATACAATTCCATTATGGCAAATGTTGAAGGATATGGCCTGGTTATTACATTTAAATTCTGAATGAGAAATTAAACATTTGGCATTCAATTGTATTAGCTGATAGTAATGGAAACCCCTCTTACATTTTTGAAGAGAAATATAGCGTGTTAGGGACAAAAAATAAAGTTATTTTAGTCCATGAAACAAGAATGATTAAGTAGCATGCTAAAGCTGGTCTCTTTTTAAAATGTATATGTTTCTATAGTCACAAATGGATAGTTTAAGATTCAGAAGGTTTTTCTAGGTAAATATTTTACATCATTTTCATCAGAGTTCATAAACTCTTTCTACTCAACACCTGTCCCATCCATTCATCTTGCAAAAGAAAACAAAATCTGAATTCACATTAATTTTAGTAGCGAAGCCACTACCTAAGGATTTATACAGGAATTTACCAATTTTAAACACATGCCATCAAGAATGACTGACATGACTTAGGTTTCCTAAGACTCTGAGATATATACCTGAAAGACTGGAGTATTTGTGAAGGAAAATAGAAATCTATAGGGAGTCCAAGAGTGATAATTACTTCTGAATAAAACTGTTTTCCTATACTTGCTCAAGGAAAGAACACAAATCTGAAAGAAAATTCTTCTGACAATAGTTTTAAATTAGATTTCTATATGTTAACTTATAGTTACCAAAGGGGAAAAAGAGTAGGGGAGGGATAAATTAGGAGTTTGGGATACAAACTACTATATATAAATTAAATAAATAACAAGGTCCTACTGTACAGCACAAGGAACTATATTCAATATACTGTAACAAATCACAATGGAAAAGAATATAAAAAAAGAATATTTATGTAACACTTTGCTGTACACCAGAAACTAATTCAATATTCTAAATCAGCTATACTTCAATTAAAAAGATTTCCAGTTGTTAAAAATTTATATTTAAAAAGAGAACAAAAAAGAAGAAACAAACCAAAGCACACATATAGCATACCTGAAACGAACACATCAAAGTTTCATCCACACTCATCATTCCACCAGCATTATCAAACTCGCCACAGTAATTTGGGGCTGAAAACAGGGTTACCAATTGTCGCTTAGCAAAGAATTCATACCCATCTTCCACAACCTGGCAGAGAAAAAGTCAAAAGGAAAAAACATTTATGTATCTTTTAAAATTTTCAGTCATCAGTACTAATTAAGATGAATGTGACAAAGACCTGAAAAAATACAAACCCTTATTTGGTTTGGGAAGCCTGATTTTTATTCTTAAACTTACCAGAGAACATTAAAATTGGCTTTCCTTTTCTATAAAGGCAAGAATTTAGCTTAAATGAAGTAAATTTATGATTACTGAAGTTTAAAAATACCATTTCAAATGTTCTACTACGATTCTCCATATGCTAATAGGAACAGTGTCTAAAGGGAATTGAGATACCAAATACTTCTTAGATGATGGCATTATGGTCCAAATATAAAATCCTTAATTCAATGAATAATCAGATAATAAAAGATAGATTATGTTACGAACATTTTTCTTCATCTACTTTCTAATTTCCTATTAGTATTACAAACATTGAAAACTTTACTAAGCTGAGCTTAATTTACACAGATCGTGCTACTACAAATTAGCTGCCTATAGATTTTCATATGTATAACTCTTTCCCTTAATGATTTAAGATGATTTCTAGAATCTGTTGTCAATTCTGCAGTGAAATTAAACAATTTATGTTTCTCAGATCTACAACTTTGAGAGGTAGGCAATGACATGTAAACATTTTCTATTTATTTACAGAACAGGTAAAAATAAATTTTGAAGTCTTTTATGTATTCTATGATTAAGCAAAATTATCCTATAATACTTGGAGAAAGCACTTCCACAACCATCTACATTTCTATATAATTCCTACCTAGGTATCAGGCACATGTTCCCGTTGTTATTACTTCATGGTAAAATTTAGGTATTAACCTTTTCTGTTAAGACCTTGGCCATCTTATCGACTCCAGCTCAGCATACTGCCTGGCATTCAATACGTCCTTTTAGTTCTTAGTTTGCTTGTTCATACATTTATTTATTCACATATTTACCAAAAGAACAGTTTTTTTTTTTTTTAAAGGAAGCTTTGTGTTGTTTCCCATCATAAGTCTCTTAATTTTAGAGGTAACAGGCTTTAAAATAAGCAGAACAGGATTTGGAGGTGTCTAGAAAACCACCATGGCATCCATCACTGCACGGGAAATAGGAGAGGAAAAAGTAGAAGCAGTGACAGATTTTATTTTCTCCAAAATCACTGCAGCCATGAAGTTAAGACACTTGCTCCTTGGAAGGAAAGTGATGACAAACCTAGATAGAATATCAAAATGCAGAGAAGGCTGAGCGCTGCAGAATTGATGCTTTGGAATTGTGGTACTAGAGAAGACTCTCGAGAGTCCCCTGACTGGAAGATCAAACCAGTCAATCTTAAAGGAATCAACCCTGAATATTCCTTGGAAGCTCCTTTATTGGAGCTTCAGCATCCAATACTTTGGCCACTTGATGCGAGGAGCTGACTCACTGGAAAAGACTTATGCTGGGAAGATTGAAGGCAAAAGAGAGAAGCAAAGGATGAGATGGTTAGACAGCATCACCAACTAAACGGACATGAATCTGAGCAAACTCTGGGAGATAGTGGAGGACAGAGGAGTCTGGTGTGCTGCAGTCCGCGGGGTCATAGAGTTGGACACAATTCAGTGACTGAACAACACAACAAGAAATCTCATATATAAAAAAAAAAAAATCTCATATAAACACAATGCTCACTGATTAAAAGACAGCTTTGCCAAAAACAAAGAATTTGGGGATATGACTTCATTCAATTGAACTAGAAAATTTTAACAGAAAAAGGACATGTGAAATACAACATGTATAGAAAATGAGAAGCCTGTCATCTGTGTTATCACATAGGATCACATAAAGAGATGTGTGAAGCAGTCAAGGTTTATGGGGCACAAAACTGCAGAAAAAAACTATTTAAGTATATATAGCATATAAATAACTCAATAAAGTTTACCTTAATAAACAAGCAATCTTTAAATATTTACAAATTTAAAATATGTAAGAGCAGCTAAAAAAGATTTTTAAAAATGCTTTTCAGTGTATTTCAAATCAGTTATGTTCTAGAGAGCATGAGGACTACATATTTACTTACCACCCAGATTCAATAATTACCAAGACTTTTCTACATTTATTTCATCTATCTCCTGCTCCTTTTTCTGACATATTTTAAAACAAAACATCTTATCACTACATACTTGAGCATGCATTTCTGAAAAATACGGACATCGTTCTTACATAACAATACAATTCATCGCAGCTAAAACAATTAACAATGACTCCTTGGTATCTAACACACAGTCTATAATCAAATCTTCCCAATGATTTCAAGTCTTTTTAGAGTGTGGTTTGCTCTTATCAAAATCCACACAATGTATTTGATTGTTATCTATAGTATGTAACTATCATATTAAAATGGGAACAAATATTTCTAGAAGGTTCCAGACAAGCATTGAACAATTTGTTAGTATTGCCATACACTACAAAAATATATTCCTAGAAATCTTTCCTTAGAGGATAAGAAAGAGTTAACTAATCATTAGGTTATTAATTGTGAAATCAAGGAATAGGATTTAAGTAACTCTTCTGTTTTCCTTGTAATAATTAGCTTTTTTAGATCTCAATTTTCTCAAAACAAACAAACAAACAAAAAGACACAGACCTGGATGAAGTTAATAAATACCAAAACATCCGAAAAGTTTTGTATCTCATACCTGATGAGCTCGACAAATCAAGTCTAAATCATGACGATTCAGAAATTTACTGACTACATCAGCTCCAAAAGTGAAGGAAACACCACGGTCATTTTCTCCCCACCCTTGCACATCCTTATCTGGGTCAGACCACAGCAAATCACACAGCAAACCTTTAAACGATAAAAACACAGCAATGAAAAGACAGAATTTACAAAGTAAAGTATATCTACATCACAGTTCCTCTCCTGTCCTTCTACCTTTTAATAAATACTGCCAATCATTGCCCCTAGTATCCCAGCCTATAAAACTCAGCCATTTTTTGTTAAAGTAACCACACATACAATGTTGCTTGGCTTAAGGTATTACTACTCCCCAGCCCTTGAAACAGGTAAGAAACATATGAACGGAATGCTCTAAACATGATATTGGAAAAGGCTCTTCATCTTTTGTCTATAGTCTCTCTGTACGGATACCAATTGTCTCAGCAGCATTTCCTGAATAATTTCATCCTTTCCTTACAGAGCTACCGATCCTGCTTCTGGTGCTATAATCTATTCCATTAATCTACTTTATCACTGAGACATCAATACACTAAAGCTTTTAAATAAATCTTTCCATTTAGTAGACCTATCCCCACTCAATAATTTTCTTCAGGACTATCTTGGTTACTTTTAATCCTTTGTTCTTCTATATATAAACCTCTGAATCAGTTTGTCTAATTCTGTGAATCCAACTGAGATTTCATCGTAACTACATTTGATTTGAGGGAAGAAATCAATTTGATTTGAGGGAAGAAAACATTTTCTACAAAAGCCTGGAAGATTTAAATAGGGTATGGAGGAACAAAATCAGATCAAATCCTTGACTTTATAGTAATGTTTCAGGCTTAAAAAAAAATAGAGCTAAAAATATTTAAATATTAGTGACAGCGGATGAGATGATTGGAAGGCATCACTGACTCAATGGAAATTGAGTATGAGCAAACTCCTGGAATATGAAGTCAAGTGGGCCTTAGGAAGCATCACTACAAACAAAACTAGTGGAGGTAATGGAATTCCAGTTGAGCTCTTTCAAATCCTAAAAGATGATGCCGTCAAAGTGCTGCATTCAATACGCCAGCAAATTTGGAAAACTCAGCAGTGGCCAGAGGACTGAAAAGGTCAGTTTTCATTCCAATCCCAAAGAAAGGCAATGCCAAAGAATGCTCAAACTACTGCACAATTGCACTCATCTCACACACTAGCACAGCAATGTTCAAAATTCTCCAGCCAGGATTCAATAGTATGTGAATCTTGAACTTGCAGATGTTCAAGTTGAATTTAGAAAAGGCAGAGGAACAAGAGATCAAATTGCCAACATAGGCTGGATCACAGAAGAAGCAAGAGAGTTCCAGAAAAACATCTACTTCTGCTTTATTGACTATGCCAAAGTCTGCGGGCTACAACAAACTCTGGAAAATTCTTAAAGACAGAGGAATACCAGACCACCTGACCTGCCTCTTGAGAAATCTGTATGCAGGTCAGGAAGCAACAGTTAGAACTGGACATGGAACAACAGACAGGTTCCAAATAGGGAAAGGAGTACGTCAAGGCTGTGTATTGTCACTCTGCTTATTTAACTTATATACAGAGTACATCATGAGGAACTCTGGGATGGATGAGGATGAACACAAGCTGGAATCAAGATTGCCAGGAGAAAGAAATATCAATAACCTCAGATATGCAGATAACACCACCCTTATGGCAGAAAGTGAAGAACTAAAGAACCTCTTGATGAAAGTGAAAGAGAAGAGTGAAAAACTTGGCTTAAAACTCAACATTCAGAAAACTAAGATCATGGCATCCAGTCCCATCACCTCATAGCAAACAGATGGGGAAACAGTGGCTGACTTTATCTTTTAGGGCTCCAAAATCATTGCAAATGGTGACTGCAGCCATGAAATTAAAAGATGCTTGCTCCTTGGAAGAAAAGCTATGACCAACCTAGACGCATATTAAAAAGCAGAGACATTACTTTGCCAACAGAGGTCTGTCTAGTAAAAGCTACAATTTTTCCAGTAGTCATGTATGGATGTGAGAGTTGGACTATAAAGAAAGCTGAGCACAGAAGAATTGATGCTTCTGAACTGTGGTGTTGGAGAAGACTCTTGAGAGTCCCTTGGACTGCAAGGAGATCTAACCAGTCCATCCTAAAGGAGATCAGTCCTGAATATTCATTGGAAGGACTGATGCTAAAGCTGAAAACTCCAATAGTTTGGCCACCTGATGCAAAGAACTGACTCATTGGAAAAGACCCTGATGCTGGGAAAAATTGAAGGCAGGAAGAGAAGGGCATGACAGATGATGAAATGGTTCGATGGCATCACTGACTCAATGGACATGAGTCTGAGTAAGCTCCAGGAGTTGGTGATGGACAGGGAGGCCTGGCATGCTACAGTCCATGGAGTCACAGAATCAGACACAACTGAGCAACTGAACTGAAACTCCAGGAGACAGTGAAGGACAGGGAAGCCTGGCATGCTGCAGTTCATCAGGTCGAAGAGAGCTGGATGTGACTTAGCGACAACATCATCTTCATCATTCTAACGGTAGCATAAATCTTAGGAGGGACTGAGACCATCTTGGGAATATCAAGAAGACCAATAAATCTACTCTGAGAAATCAAACATTTAATACGCAAGCAGAGAAGGAATGAGCAGTAGTATTGGAAAGGTATTGTCAAAACAAGAGATTAAAATAGTAGATCTCCTGAAAGGGTAAGAATTAACCTATAAGTAGGAAATGGTTAAGCTTCAAGTACAATGAATAAATGCTAAGGGAAGACTGTTTTAGAATGAGTTGGCGTCAAAGATTTTTTTCAATAATCTATATACTAATACAGCTTATAACAAAAGGAGATCTTCATTTTGAATCACAATATAGCTTATCTCGGTAGGGGAAGTATCTAAAACATACTGTACAAATGGTGGCAATGTACTTAATTTCTACCATTATTTCCTAAGCTCCTGTCATAAGAAACCCACCAGTATAATAAATCCACTAGGATGGTCTCAATTTATAAGCTCTTTCGAGTTTCTAAAGAATCAGAAGCTGATTCTATAAATACATACACAGCTCTGTAACGCTCATAGTTCCCAGTCTGTTTCCACAAAAGCAGCAGGGACGAGGTTAAGATACTATTCTATAATTTTTATATGACAAAATAACTAGAATGTAGTTGGCTTTCAGGACTATCTGGAAAATGCAACAGCCTGGATGCATACAAAATCAAATAACCATTAGCAACAATAATGTGGAGTTCTTCAACCTTAATGGAATCAAGACAAGAATCTGAGAGTCAAGGTTTAATGCTTATAGTCCAAGCCCTAATGAATAAGTATTATAATCATTAGGCTATTGTTTCAATAATATTAATTTAGAAAATAAATGTCTAAATATGACAGACAATATGAAAGCTCAAAATGGCCATTTCATGGCATCTCAAAAACTTCCCATTAAAATGGAAAGAGAAATCTAACATGAGATCTTTGAAACTGATTTATGCCTGAACCATACCATCAACAGGAACTCTCAAGATGTAATCACTTGAAATTTGTATTGTACCTTATTTAAAATAAATACTCTATTATTACTTAAGTACTAGCTTCTATTAGTCAAATATATTCTAAATTACAATCAAAATCTGGAAAAAGGCATTTTTTAAAAATAATCAACACAAAAACAGTGTTACTCTGTTAGGAGACAATGTACTGCAATATGTCAGTGGCTTACTGATAAAACAGGGTCTGTACAACTGTTTATATGGTTGATGTTTAGTCATGAGTAGTATTCTGAGTGATATCATTATGCTCTCAGTATGCTTTAGTACACGGAGCAAAAAACAGCAAGATCGTAGGCAAAAAATAAGTTTGACAGAACCATATTACAGTTATAATAAAATCTAAAACTTCTGTACTATGGGGAATTAGTGGAGAGTGAAATATTTTGTATTATTCCAAGTAATCTGTAGTTAGCTTATTGACTACTAAAACAAAGCTCTATTTATACACAATACAGTCCTACTTTCATTAAATATAATAAAATTCAAATATGCCAACATTTTACATTAAAAATTGATTAATGGACTTCCCAGGTGCTCCCAATGTAGGGGGCACAGGTTTGATCCCTGGTTGGTGAACTAAGACTTACATGCTGCATGGTGTGACCACTCACACACAAAAAAGATTACAGTTCTCTATATACTTAACCTGTATCAGGGACATCAGTGGGTCTCATAATTCTCCGTATCTGCTCCATAGATTGCAGGTCTGGGGACAGTCCTATAAATGAAAACCAGACTCACAGTACTGATATCTAAAAAATTTTCACTCCAAATAAAAAGCATTTAACCAAAGTAGATTCACTATGTGAAATTAAAGATACTTTCAAGCATTCCTTTCAATGTTATCTTTAAAACACTGGGTTATTAAATAGAATCCCACCTTGATATAAAAGGACATTATGATTAGGTCTTCCCTATTTTTCCCTACCAGAGAAATAAAACTCCTTTTCATTTCAAAAGATTTTTCAAGGAAAAAATCCTACCACTTTTCTTTCTTTCCAACCATTCCTTGCCCTTCACAGGAAGGCACTCAATTCTAGTCCTTCCTACTAAGAAGTTTGGCCACTTCTTCTTACCACTTAATCATAAACATTTCCTAAATGTCTAGTGTTTACTGTACAATGTTTCAACTAACATAGTAAATTATGTTCTATCTAAAAATAAACAACTTATTACCTCAGGCTAAGACACATGCATCTATCTTTTAGCATTTTTCTACCTTAATTCTTCCTGCACACTGATGAAAAACTATTTTTATTAAATTATCTCCCTGTGCAAAAACCCAATGTGGTTATTAAACCATTCAACAAACTCCTTTGCCCAGTGCTCCAAAATCTGATCCCATCATTCTCCAGTATGTATTTGACATTCTAGTTGGGCCAGCCCTCACATAGTCCTTCAACTAGAAGACTCTCACGTCCTTTTCATCTCCAAAACCCAAGCTTCCATAAATGTTTGCCCAACAATTCTCTCTTTTCCTGATTTTTCATTATAATTACTGTCAGCAAGTACCCCGACATAAATTCCTTTCATTACTCAATTATCTGGTTTGAAAATATGTTTTGTCAACAGGTTTTAAAATCAAGATAGCCAGATCATACACTAACTATATATTTTCACAGTATCCAGCCAACTGCTAGACACGTTAGTTTTTCAAATAAACTGTCATATGTTTATCATTCTATTATTACTTTTAGGACTAAAGCAGACATAAAGCAGTACTAAAGCAGTACATAAAACCTAGAACTCTCGGCATGTGAGAATATTAAACTCAATTATATGTGAATTCTGATGAAAGGCATTTAATAGAGACAGGAAAATAGTCATGATCCTCGCATTTCCACTGATATTTTTCTGTCAAAACTGAGGCAAAGGAAAGACATTTTTTTTTCAAACAAAACTCTGGTCATCCTCCTCATATATGAAATTCTTTAAAGACAAATAATCTGCATTTTCATTATGTATAAGTAACCACAAATTTCTAGTTATTAAAAGATGTTTTTGGCTATGTTTAAAACAGTTTTAACCACTTGAGTTTTCAAACAAGCACTGCTTTGTTTTCCCACAGCACCTCAATAAACATAGGCCCTTTCTAAATAAGGAACGAAGAAGAAAAGTCCATAAGGCAGATTTACTAGACTACCTCCATGACAACAGAAGATCTTCTCATCCACAATGGCAGCTATAGGCAGACAGTTGAAACAATCAGTGAAGGTCTTCCACAACTTAATATTAAATCTTCGTTTGCCTAAAAAACGGACAAGCAAACAGAACAAATCTAAAACTGTTCTCATTAGTTATTCTCACAACCACAGACTTATACATGATTCCAATTTTCTTTGTTTCACCTAGCACTTGTTTTTTTCTATAATGAATGTCACCCGTACTTTTAGGGTAATACATATAATAAACATTCAGCGTCTTCAGTAAAATTATGAAGACTAAAAAGATTTTGCCAGGTGTTTTATGAAACAAATCAAACATTTTTGTCTTTTAAGATCACTATAATATAGCAACTCTAAACAATCTAACAGGTTATTAATTTTTTCTGTTCAACATGTTAAATACCTAGCCAAATAAGTAAGCAGAAGTGAAAAGTGTGCCTCTGGAGACTGTCCGTTTTAACTCTAATGCATTGGTAACATGGTATAAACTTGCTGCCAAGAAAGGAGAATTTCCAGGTGCTTAACTTTTGAGTAAATTTCTACTTGGCACCATAGCAAGGATAAACAGAGACACAAAGGCTATAATTTTCCTGTAGTCTAACATAAAGAACTACAATGAAGACAACCTTAAATGCATGTTCACCTTTTTTGAGTTACTGAGTTTTCTGAATTTGGTAGTAAGTTGCAACAACTAACCAAGGGGAGGAATAAACGACACAAAGCACTCATTTCCTATGCTTTTTATGCCATAACCTTTCTCTCAATGAACAAGCATAACTGAAAGTGTTTACAAGCTGCTCTCACACACATTTCATTTGATTTCTTTTCTATCCTTCAAAGTATTCAAGTCCATATTTTATCCTTTAATAATACACCTCTATTTCTGATAGAGCTTTAGAAAAGTGGTTATAGCGTGGTGTACTATAATCCATTTCCTGTCTACTGGTCTGATTTAAAAAACTGAAACCATACACTACACCTTGGAAATAAAAATGCAATATAAAATCATTCCGACTAGAATGTAAACTCCGTAAGAATAGAGATCATCTCTTTGGAGCACTGCTGCATTCCTAGTATTTAGAATAGTAGCTGGCATATAATACATCCTCAAAAGTTTGTCAAATAAATGATTACATGAATCAAAGAGATAGGGGTTCTAATAGCTCTACCATAATTAAGTAAGGAAAAAAGCAAAAACAGATTCTAACGGAGAATTCAGCACTGAAAAAAAAATTCCATTTGAAAATCATTGTTAATTGGTTCTAAGTTTTAATTAATCAAACATAGGTTCATTCACTCTCTTGTTAAGTTAGTTGCTCAGTCGTTGTCAACTCTTTGCAACCCCATGGACTGTAGCCTACCAGGCTCCTCTATCCATGGAATTCTCCAAGCAAGAATACTTAAGTGGGTTGCCATTCCCTTCTTCAGGGGATCTTCCCAACCTAGGGAAGCCCACTCACTTCCATAACCTAACCAAAAGCAAAAAGACCAAAGTCAAATGTAACAGGGTCATCTGTAATACTCGGAAATACCACAACAGCAAACCAGTGATTTCTTATTGATGAAAAAGAGTAAAACAAAACAAGAACATCCCAGAATACGCAACATCCTTATAGGTACAGATTAAAATTCTAATAAACTTCAAATCTAAATAATTTCATAGAACTTCTCAGTATTTTTTTGTGACACATGCTCAATAAGAGTTTTCATCATATCACAAGAAAACTACAACTTTAATGGAGACTAGAAACAGGCTACTTACTATCTATAGTGACCTCTGTTCCACTTGGATATTTTTACTACATAAACTAATTATAAGAGGGCCTTTCAGCCAAGTAAGCTGCAGTCAACCTGAAACAATATGACTGAGGAGATCCTAAGGAACCTATTTAACTAATAACATGTTTCCCAGTTTCAGGTTCCTCTTCCATGAAAGCCTCTCTTCTTGGGCTTCTGCTTGATCATATTTTTTTTAAACTCCTGAAAGAACTCTTCTGAAACAGAAAATATTAGAGAATTTTCCAATTAAAAAGAAATGGTTTTATTTTTACTTACATTCATCATAGAATCCATAAATGCGATTGATGCTAGCACACTCATGGTTTCCTCTTAAGAGAAAGAAGTTTTCTGGATATTTGATTTTATAAGCCAACAGCAAGCAGATTGTTTCCAAAGACTGCTTTCCTCTGTCCACATAATCTCCTAAGAAAAGATAGTTGGCTTCTGGGGGGAAACCCCCATATTCAAATAATCGCAGTAAATCTGTATACTGTCCATGAATATCTCCTAAAAACAGAAAAAGCCAGTTTCAGAAAGTTTACGGTTACTGTGGTAAAGCAGCTTCTATGAAATGATTCATAATGTTTATACCCTTATGTAATCCTCTCTCCTGAATGCGAGCTGTAACTAGTGACTTACTTCTAACAAAGATACAGCAAAAGTGAGATGGCCCATCACTTCTGAGACTGGGTTACAAAAGATTTTAGCTTCCCATTTTGCTTGCGCTTTCTCTTGCCTTCTCTCATGCTCGATGATGAAGCTGCCTTATGGAGAAGCACACCTAATAAAGAACTAAAGGAGGCCATGGGCCAACAGCTCGCTAGGAACTGAGGTCTTCAGTCCACTGGCCCATAAGGAACTGAATCCTTTCACAATTGGGCCTTGAGATGATTACAGGCCCAGATGGCATCTTGACGGTAGTCTTGTGAGACTCAAAACCAGAGGATCCAGCTAAGCTCTGCCTGAATTTTTACCCCACAGACACTGTGACATGATAAAGTAATGTTGTTAAGTCACAAAGTTTAGGGGTAATTTGTTATATACTAATACAGTTACATTCATTATCTGGTAATTTAACTTAGGTCCACTTTTTTTTATGCCTAGTAGTGAGCGAACAGCAAAAACTTAAGAAATATTTAGTATAAATAACTTCTATTACTTGCAAATTATTTCTGTATGAAAGCATGTAAAGATTATCTTGTTGAGACTATTGAGTCACTTAAATTTTAAGATGACTTTTAAACTGCTTCATTTAAATTCATAGAAGGACTGATCATTTCCACATAATTTCAACTATCTCTTCAAAAGCTGCTGGTTAAGTTCATAAAAGCTATGTGATAAATACTAACAACTACTAAAAGAAAAACTGCATTATGAAACCAAAAGTCAGTACAATACATTATATATACTACATCCTATGGTTTCATAAACTATAGAAAAATGCTTTTCTGTGCCAACAGTTTTTCTGACTGCAACAATATGTGAACTTAAGGTTTAAGTTTTTGCCTTTGGCCAAAAGCCACTGTAAGACTTGAAAAGATCAAATACAAATTGCATAGTTATATAATCTTCAAAATAAACAAAAACAATCAAAACTAAGTTAGAAGACCATGATACTGCCATATCGATCCCCAAAATTCTATACCTGTGTACTCAAATCCATATCCTTGATAACAATAGGTAACAATTTTTGACATTTTTTCCCCCCAATTTCATCAGAGTCCCAGATTTGTTTTCAAATTGCATCTCACTGATTACTAGTGAGTCTGAGGATCTGATGTTTACTGGTCATTTGAATCTCTTCTACAATCTGCTCCCACTCAATTTTTTTTTATTGCATTGTCTTTTTCTTATTTCTAAGAACTCTTTGTACAGTGTGACCAGCAATCTTTTAATCTGCTGTATATATAATCAACATTTTCTTCTCATCGCTAACTTGTCATTTTCTCAAAGTCTCAACTTCTACAATTGTATGTAATAAAACCTAGCAAACCTTTTTTTCACAAAACTTTTTAGATGTTTTGTCTAACTCATCTTCAGTGCAGTGGATTCAAAAGAGATTGTTTCCAACTTTACCCATTTACATACCACAAATTTTCAGTGGTGCTTCCAACTCCAAAAGAATAGGCTGGCTGAGAAAGATCTCCCGAGACTTGATACATAAGCCCCTAACTTCTGCTTCAGTCATCTGTACAATTTTTCCTGGACGACATCCTCGTACTGGTAAACAGTAAATAAAATGGTCAGTTTTCTAAAATTTATTCATAAAATATTAATTCTAAAAATAGGAGTCATGCCTATATTCTAAATATCAGAAGATTCACATAAGCAGCAAACTACCAGATACCCTGTTGTGTTCCATGGCTAATAGTAGGTTATCCCATGATCTTTGACTTCTATCTTCACTGTTGCTGGTTTCCAATGCTCCTTAAGGCTGCTGTCATGGAAATGTGGTCTTCTTTGTTCTCCAGTGGTCAACTTGAGGCCTTGCAGCTCAAGTGACTAAAACTCATTAATTAATACGGTTCCCAGTAACTTCTGGGATGGAGTGGGGAGGAATGATCCATGGAAAATTCCCTTATTTGCCCTACTGAAAATGAAGTGAAAGTCGCTCAGTCATCCATGGAATTCTCCAGGCTGGAATACTGGAGTGGGTAGCCTTTCCTTTCTCCTGGGGATCTCCCCAACCCAGGGATCAAACCCAGGTCTCCCACAATGCAGGCAGATTCTTTACCAGCTGAGCCACAAGGGAAGCCCTTGCCATGTTGAACTGAACTTGTAATCATTCCCTCTCATTATTACCTTCCCTACTGGCTCTTTCTCTTTAAATACACTGCGAGCTGCCAATGTTACTTTGAAAAAGCATTTATTAAAGAAAACAGAGACTACATTTTTATATACCCCCATGACTTCACATTTACATTTTAGTCCATACATTTCTGGCTAAAAATTGCTGATACCTTTGTCAAGTTGAAAGAGGCTAAAAAAGAAAAAAAAAAAAAAAAAAAAAAGCCTCTAACCCTACAAAAGCCTATTCATATATATAATCTATTAATATAGTAATATAACATAGAGACAATATTGAAATGTGTTTTGACAGTGAGACCATTTCTGAAATTCAAACAATGATCAGAACTGCTTTTACTATGGGAACTTAGCCTTACTTCTACAGTAAGTATTAGTTCTCAATCAATTACCTACTTTCTGTAAACATTTGAATTTTTTAAAGATGAAGAAAGACACAACTTTTTATCTTCTGCTAAGTATCTAAAATACTAGCTTAGATTCAACCCCTTGCAATATGAACAATTATTAATCTTGGTACAAAAATTTAAATGTGGGAAATGATGATTACAAAAAAACTTTTACCATCAGTGCATCAAATACCTATCTATTTTAGTTTTAGGAGGTAAAAAGTATTCTCCTTGAAGGATTAAAGGTTTCTGGGGGTTTTCAGATGACAAACACACACCTCAAAGTATTTATAGAGATAACAGCAATGGACAAGACAAAGTATTTTGGGCTCTCACAGAAGTTTCCACAATTTCTGCTGTGATTCTGTAGTAATAAAACACTTCTTGGTTATCAAAATTTAGTTTTAATTTGATGACAATGATTATTAAGCAAATTAAGACTACTAGTGTGGGTCACTTTGATGTGTTAAAGTGTCTAAATTCCAGTGGTGAATATTTTATCTCATATTTGCTTTATTTCCTCTGTAAGCTCCATCTTTAATTCTGGCCTCCCATGTAAGTAATTTAAGTTACTATTAGGTACACTTCAACTAACATTTCTACAGGGCTAAAAATGCTTCAACTTTTAAGTCATGCTAATCCACAACTAAAAATTTACCAAAACCTCTTGTGTTTCACTGCATTCTTTTTCTTCCCCCCAATTAATATCTCTAAAAGTTAGGAGATACCTTGCAATTAGTACTTCCTTAAAATTGTAATTGGTAATAGCTCCCCTACCCTCCACAGGCAAATAAAACAGCAACTTTCATAATCAATCACTTCTAAAAGTTGATGAAGTTTAGAGAAGCTAAAGGTTCTTCCAAAGGCTAAGCTTCTGACATGTGACCAAATTTTAGGAATACATCAGCAAAATGACTGGGAGAGTAGGGTAGATGGCTCAGGGCAATCCCACTGTCTTCAATGCAAAAGTCATGCTTCCACCAGTGCAGACTCTAAGACTTCCAAGAACACTTCAAAATTCTCAGTTATCTGATAAAAAGGAATAAATCAAGGCAATCTGTTACATGGGGGAACTAGATCATTATCACAATATTTTTGAGGAATTACAGAATTTGGGTTTATGAACCTAGACCCAAGTGTCTTTAAATTATGAAGATACTATATAGCTGCATAATTAATTTAGTGCCAAGCAACTTCACATCGATCATCTCATTTAATCCTTTGGTTTCCCGGGAATTAAAAAGGGAAGTTACTACCTACATTCTACAATAACAGAGAGATTAAAATAATTTGCACAAGATTACTAGAGGAGTAAAAAGCAGTAGAAAGGAATTGAGAACAAGGTCTTCAAACTCAAAGTTAATACTCTTTTCTAGTCCACCACATAAAATTTTTTAAGTCAAAAATTTCCCAGAAAAAAAAAATTTTTCAGCAGGTGAAAAGTGCAAGCCAGGTGAAAATTTTGTTACAGCAAATATTTACTGAACTATTACTGTTTAAAAATCGATTGAGCTATTATATAAAGTACACTTTATGTATACACCTAGGTAACCACCACCCAGATCAAGACACAGAATACTTCCAGCAGCCCAAGGCTCCCTTAAGCCCTAACCATTCAATGATAATGCCCCAGGTTACTATTCTTATTTCTTTCAGCATAGATTAGTCTAACCTGTTTTTGAATTTTAGATAAATGGAGATTTATAATATAAATTTATAAATAGTATACACTCTTTTGTTCACTGTCATCTGTGAGATTCATGCATGTTGTATTTAGCAGCCATTTGAAGTATTTTCTCATACGAATACACCAAAATATATTTATCTACTCTATTTGGGTCATTTTCTGTTTGACGTTATTATGAATGCTATGAATATTCATGCATATTTCTTGGTATACATATAACAGGAGGATTGCTGGGTCACAGGAAGACTTAGCTTTATTAAGAAGCAGATCCACCAGTTCCCTAGAGTGGTTAAACCAATTTACAGTCCCACCAGCAATGCTGCTCTACCTCTTTGTCAACAATTTTAGTCAATTTGTTGGGTGTAGTGATATTCAGTGAGATTTTGGTTTGCATTATGCTTAATAGGCCACTGGGACATCCTTTTTTTGTGTGAAGTTCATTTTAAGTCTTTTGTTCATTCTTTAAAACTGGACTTAATTGATTTGTAGGAATTCTTTACATATTCCAGATGAATTCTTTGTTGGCTATATTGTAAGTATCTTCTCCCAGTTTCAGTTCAGTTGCTCAGTCACATCGGACTCTTTGCGAACCCTTGGACTGTAGCACGCCAGGCTTCCCTGTCCACCACCAACTCCTGGAGCTTGCTCAAACTCATGTCCGTCAAGTCAGTGATGCCATCCAATCACCTCATCCTCTGTTGTCCCTTTCTTCTCCTGCCTTCAATCTTTCCCAGCATCAGGGTCTTTTCCAATGAGTCAGTTCTTTGCATCAGGTGGCCAAACTATTGGCATTTCAGCTTCAGCATCAGTCCTTCCAATGAATATTCAGGACTGATCTCCTTTAGGATGGACTGGTTGGATCTCCTTGCACTCCAAGGGACTCTCAAGAGTCGTCTCCATCATCACAGTTCAAAAGCATCAATTCTTCTGCACTCAGCTTTCTTTATGGTCCAACTCTCACATCCATACACGACTACTGAAAAAACCATAGCTTTAACTAGGTGGACCTTCGTCAGCAATGTCTCTGCTTTTCAATATGCTGTCCAGGTTGGTCATAGCTTTTCTTCCAAGGACAAAGTGTCTTTTAATTTCATGGCTGCAGTCACTATCTGCAGCGATTTTGGAGCCCAAGAAAATTTTATTCTCTTAATGTTACCTTTAATAAACTGATATGTTAATGTATTTAAATCCATCTTAAATTTTTTTTTTTTTGGGTGTGTGTCTTACATCAGGTTCAAGAAATGTTTGCCTTCTCTGAAGTATTTCCTTATGTTTCCTTTTAAACCTTTAAGATACTTTATTGTTTAGCCTAAATCATTCAATAACCTACCTTAAATTAATTTTGTGTATGCTTTGGAATAAAGGTCAAAATTCTTTTTCTCCCAATTTAAATTTTCTTTCCTTCCAATTCTATTGAGATATAATTGGCATACACCTTTGCATAAGTTTAAGGAGAATACCACAAAATGATTATCACTATTAAGTTTAGTGAATAGCCATCATCTCACATAGAAACAAAACAGAAAAAAAAGCTTTTTTCTCTTGTGATAAGAACTCCCAGGTTCCACTCTTTCTCTTTTATGGCTATGCATGTAGCTTGTGGGATCTTAGGTCCCCCATCAGGGACTGAACCTGGGCCCTCTGCAGTGAAAGTGCAGAGTCCTAAGCCCTGGGCTGCCAGACAACTCCCTGGGATCTACTCTCTGAACAGCTTTCATATAGAAGATACAGCAGTGTTGATTATAACCATCATGTTGTATATTTCATACCCAGTATATACCTCATAACTGGAAGTTTGTACCTTCTGACTACCTTCAATCAACTCCCCTCCTCTGGTAACCACAAATCTGACCTTTGTTTCCTACAAGTTTGTTTTTGAAGTATACTTGACCTACAACAGTGTTAGTTCCTGGTACAACACAGTGAGTGATTAGATATTTCTATACATTTCAAAATGATCACTATTAGCTTCCATCTGTCACCATAGAAAGGTACTGACTGTATTCCCCAAACTACATTTCACACTCTTGACTCATTTATTTTTCAACCGAGATGTTTGTACCTCTTAACCTTCCTCATCTATCTCTCTTAGCCCCCACTCCCTGGCACCATCTGTTTGTTCTATCTATGACTGTGTTTCTGTTTCGTTTGTTCACCTGTTCTGTTATTTTAGCTTCCACATGCAAGTGAAATCATCTAGTATTTGCCTTTGTTTGTCTGACTTATTTCACTTATTAGCAAAATACTCTCTAGGTCCATTTCTGTTGTCACTAATGACAAGATTTCATTCTTTTTTATGGCCAATAGTCCACAACACAAACACACACACCATATCTTCTTTATCCATTCACTGGATAAAGTGCACTTAAGACTGTTTCCACATTTTGGCTATTGGAAAAAATGCTGCAAAGAACACAGAGGTGCATATGTCTTTTCAAATTAGTGTTTCTATTTTCTTTAGATATATACCCAGAAGTGGAACTGCTGGATCCTACAGTAGTTCTGTTTTTAATATTTTGAGGAACCTCCATTCTGTTTTCTGTAGTGGCTGCATCAATTTACTCCCCACCCCCAACAGTGCACCAGCGTTTCCTTTCATCCATATCCTTGTCAACACTTGTTATTTGTTCTCTTTTTGATAACAGCCATTCTGACAGGTGTGAGGTGACATGTTAAACTTTTCCATTGTCTTCTTTCTGTATCCCCCCTTTATTTTTTCTCTCTCGGCACTGCAGAATTTCCATGCAGCTATTTCTCCCTAGTTTACTACTCCTCTATACTGCTGTTTCTAATTTGCTGGTGTGTAAACACAACTACCAAATTCTTAATTTTAGTTAACATATTTTTTTGGTTATAGTTTCCAGGTCTCTGATAAAATTTTTCCTTTCCTCTTTACTTTGAGCATATTAAATCAGTTATCTTAAAGTCTATGTGACATCTCTAATATATGAATTATATAAGGTGGATTTATACCTTTTTTCCCTCCTTTTTTTTTTTTTTTTTTGGTCAATTGATCATGTTAGCATTCCTGTACTATTTCACTGAATGACATACTTGATTATGGATGAGTAATTGTACTAGTTTTTTTATGACATCTTCTCCATAGAGGGTTGTTTCCTTTAGCAGCAGAAAGCATGGCAATAATGCACCCACATTTTCTTGAGGGCTGGTCTATTTCATTTTGCTCTCAATCTTGACCATAATGGAGGTCTCAATGGAAAACTCAGGGTACAATATAGTCTCTCTTACTTTGTTAAGTCTGAACTTCAACTTTTGCCACGAGGGTACTGGACAACGCTGGAATCTCTGCTCAGATTCTTCTGGGTTTCTTACAATCTTCTCTTGCATGTGTGTATCTTAGAAGTCAATGACTTTAGGGGGACTCGACTACAGATTCTGAGGTTAGAGTCTATGTGATTCTCTTCTCTTTAGGACTTAAGTTTCAACTGCTTTAGTTGCCCCAGACTTCCACCTCTCCTCTTTAGTTCAGTAAGATTGCCACTGTTTATTTGGAGTCTATTCCTCTATGCCTCTAGGAGTGACTGGTGAACTTCTTTTCTCTTAAAGATCAAAATCCTCTGCTCAAGTGAAAATAGTAAGTACACAAAATATGATTATTGGGTATATACTAGAAATTCATATGATTTTATAAAGAATTTTGAGGAATACCTTGCCAAGGACTAGACATTAAGCGCCATAACCCCATACATTATGTCAATGAATCAGTCATGCAACTTAGATGTGAGCACCAAGGTATCCTGACTCCTGATAAAGCAATCTTTCTGCAAAATCATGTTTACAACTGAAAGGGGGGAAAACACTAAGGTCCAAGGTCAAATTTGGTCCTTTATATATTTTTAATACCAATTGGTGGGGGAGGTGGGAAAAAATAATACGTTGTGACACATAAAAATTACATGAAATTCAAATGTTAGCATTCATAAAAGAAGTTTTTCTGGAACAGAACCACTCTAATTCATTTATGTATTATCAATACCTACAGGTACTTTCACGCTACAATGGCAGAGTTGAGTAGCTGTGGCAGTGACTACATGGGGTACCCTCATGGCTTTGCATTGTTTCCCAAGGTTCTAGAAATTGCAGAGATACAGCTATTACTCAACAATGTCTTGAGTGCCATTTTATTTTACTTTTATTACTAGTGTATACTCATCATGTCAAAGGAAGAAAAGTAGAATGTGAATGTCTAAGGCATAATGGAGTGTAGGTTATTTTGTTACTGAATGAGACTACCAGGCATTATATTTATGACTTTCCAGCTAAAATAAAATATGTGTTAACATTAGGAAACTGAGCACTCATCACAACACTCCCAACTCACAGGAAAGTAACAAAACTTTTTAAAAAAATTTAAATGGAATCTCATCACAGCAGAATTTCTTCACAAGAATAGAAATGAGGCTGCAATGAAAGTAAGTTTCCAACTGATTAATGTATTAGCAAGCAAGGAAAGCCATTTACTAATGGTGACTTAATTAAATCATGTTTGTTTGGAAAAGTCAAAGAAATATGTCCCCAAACTATATTTATTGAAGTCTTTCTATAAAAACAGCTCTTGAAGAGTTGACAACATTGGAAGCAACATCAATAATCAGTTTAAAAAAAAAACAATTTTGAGTGGTTTTGTTGGCTCTTGATGAGTTCACAGATATTGCCAATACTTATTTGTTGCTTATTTGAAGAGCCAATACTGAATTTGAAATGATGGAAAAGTTAACCTCTATGAACAGTATGAGTGGAACAACCACAGGCAAGAATATTTTCAAAGAGGGACTTCCCTGGACGTTCAGTAGTTAATACTCCATGCTTCCACGGCAGGGAGTGGGGTGGGGGTGGGGAGCAACGTAGTTTAAACCCTGGTGGGGGAACTAAGATGCACAGTCCACACTGTGTGGCCTAAAACAAAATTTCTTTCCCAAAGAAGCCAACAAACCAACCCAAAACAATGATGGAGGTAAAACTACGCATGGAGCAGAAAATGACTTAGTTGGATAATTTTAAAAAGCCTGTAAAAATTGAAGCTATTTAAAATTTATGGTGCAGTTACTGAGTGGAAAGATTCTAATCACACTGTTGAACCAGCAATACCAATGGTATATACTTCATTAGCTCTCATAAACCTAACCACTGTCAGTTCCACAAATGCTTGTGAGAAACAAAAGCTGAATATTCTGACTTGCCCTACCACAGAACAGTTCAGTAGTTCAGTACTGATGAAGTTTTACTGATTTTTTTTTTTTTTTTTAAGGCTTGGGGCTGATACTGAAATTTTTCTGAATGGGAAGAGTAACCCCCAATCACTACTATCAAACAGAGAGCAGGTTTTATAAATTAGATTTTATTACAAACCTAATAATGTTTCTCAATTAAAACCTAAAATTAAAATGCAAAAAAATCCCCAAAACAAAAAACTTTGTATGTGAAACACATACTATGCTAAGTCACTTTAACAACTAATGTTGCCTGGGTCACAAGCAAATGTCAGGTTGCTTTATACAGTTTCAGGGCTGCCAAAAGTTAAAGCAAGTGAGATTTTTACTCCCTCCTGGTTTTGTACTGAATACTATTTTCTAAGCTCAAACCACAGTTCTAACAGCATTCATCAGATCTTATTGCTAATGCAAAATATATCAAAATTCATTTACTTGTGCAGGTGAGGAGCTTCCACCTAACCTTTCACTGGAATTGATTAATCTGTAATGCTAAAACACAAATATTAAGAGAGAACTAATAAAATCCTATGAATACCTTCCAAGTGATGACTAAAATCACTTAACTAAAACCATATGCTTGTGGATTGACAGTTTTGGCACTACCTACCTATCTGTGTTAAGACAGCTTCCCAGATAAAATACATAAAATCTCATTATAGATCAACAGTAGATGAACACTTCCAGTTGACTTTGATGATACAGAACACCAACTTTGAATCTCAATTAAGCAAAATGTTGTCTTCTCCCCTAAAAGAAGTCCCTTCTTCTCATGACTGCAAAAAATTATACTCAATCACTATACTTCAAATTCTTTTAAAAATCTTTTCAATGCAGGTTTGTCTCTTAAATTACAAACGGTGTGTGATATGTATGTCTGTGTTGTGTGTAGGCTAAATTTTATTTTTCAATGACAACATGCTATTTTTCCCAGCAAGTTTTTACTAATAACTCTTCTCTGAAACAGAATGTCAAGGGAATAATTCCACTACTATACTTGCCCCATGAAATCTTAGTAATCTTCATTAACCTTTAATATTTTAATTTCTACCCTACTAAAATGATTCATTCAATGTTACATGCTAAACAGCAAAGTTAACTTAAAAACGTAAAATTTTTACAATTGGCTAGAATGTGGAATTTTGGTTTTAAATTAAAGAACTAGGCAGCTGCCATAATTTTAATTTATCTTTTAAGTTTGCCTGATCGTAATAATTAATGTGATTTGAGTCTACAGATGGCCTTCAGGAGTTCTGTAACCCCCCATCTGTAATACTGTGTATATAAACATGCATATTTTTCGAAGAAGGCCCAGGGCTTTCATGATTTCTCAGAGGGGTCTGTGAATCGCTGTATCATTTCAGGTACACTAGTAAACAAACAGATAATGAAAAAAGAATAAAGAAGAAAACTTAACAGATACAGGGGCAGGCTAGACATTTCAGGAATAGAGCCGTAGGCCTGTGGGTTCTCAGAGTGTGATCCTCTTTTTCACTGCATTGACATATGCATGGTGAAAACAATGATGATTAAAACGCAGGCACCTGAGCAGAAACCAAGTCAGTGCCATGCACTTACAGTGAAACAGAAAGATCCAGTTTCAATTTAAAATGCCCTTAAGCAGTAAAAATGATGAATTTTATTAAATCTCCACCAGAGTATACATCTTTCTAATATTCTGCATGAGGAAATGTAAAGTATCCATGAAGCATTCCTGTTGTATATTCAAGTACAATGGCTGTCGTCAAGAAAAGCTCTAGAGTGACTGTTGAAGTACCAAAGCTAGCTACCTTTTTTCCCACAGAACATCTCTTTTGCTGAAAGCACAACTAACAAACTGTGGTTACTCACTCAAGATATTTAACAGATATGCTTGAAAATGAACAAAGTGAGCCTGTCATTTCAAATGAAACAATTGACAGCATTTGTAGCTAGTGAAAATTAAAATTTTGGAAACTTTGTATCCAGCACCACGAATTTGACAGCTTCTTCATACTATGGACTTGTCTGATACCTTATTCTAAATTAACAAATGTGATTCTTTAATGTTGTATAAAATGTGTCAACTTGGAACATCTGCATAAATCACCTTAAAATAAACAGTGCATGTTACAAAATCATTTGTAAGATCCATTTAAAATGCAAGATAGATCAATGAATTTTGATGTAAGAGAACATTTCAGATTCTACAACTAACCTTTAAGAAATTACCACTTGTCAATTTCTATTATACTATTAAAGAATATCCACCATTATCTATAAATGCTTTAAAAATACTCCTTTCTTTTCCACTTTATCTGTAAAAATACAGATTTTTTTCATATACTTCAACCAAAACAATGTTATCAAAACAAACTAAAGCAAAGCAGGTATGAGAATTCTGCTGTCTTCTACAAAGCTAGACATTTAATAAATGTGCTGATCCCTAATATTTCTGTTGCAGAAAGCAAACTCTACATATGTAAAGTGAACAGGTTATCAAAATTTTAAGTTCTTAGTTATCAAAATTTTAAGTTCTTAGTTTTAATTTCTAACAGTAACTGATAAACAACTCACACGAAAATTCTTGTCCTCAGTTTTTTTATGAGTATAAAGTAGTCTCAAGATTCAAAGTTTGAAATCCACTGCTCTCTAGCCCCTAATCAAAAGAAAGCAAATATCAAAACTCCTTAAATCACCTTTCACCACTTTATTCTGCCCAGAAATATCTCTCCCCCTCAGCAGCAACATTAATATGTCAAACCAGATTATAAATGCCAAATAAGAGTAATAGGAAAGAAATGTTTTACACATACAAGCAGAACAATGTGTGGTTGTATGCAACAAACAACGCACATCTGTTAGATCCTCACTAGAAATAAGCCTTCTCAAAAATTACTGTGGAGAGGGTCCAGGGCTCACCAGCATTAAGAAGCCCTTTCATACTTCATCTTGGCTCAGGTTTACACTAAACAAGAACACTAACATTTTCGGAGCTTTTATTATGTTCAAAGTGTTTTACCAGTTTAATTTTTACAGATACATTATGAAGCAGGTACCCATTATCATCCTCAAAATACAGAAGAAACTGGGGATAAGCTGAAATTGTAACACATGCAGAACCTGTATCTTTTAACAAGTATCAGTATGTATCAATACTTAGATATACCTTGAGTAAACAAATGTACACCTGATTTTATTATTTAGGATTCACATAACAATTGCAGCTAAGGTCTGATGTTCATAAATTACATTCCTTTCTGTCATTATATAACTTTAGATCTTTCACTTCCACTCAGAAGCCTAGTCATTTTCTTTCACTACTTTGGCTCAATTATTTGATAACTATTCAAATATCACAGAAAAACCTAAAAGTACCTATAAAGTTTCCTTCTCAGTTCTCCATTTAAAATAAAAGAGTCATAACTGCTAAGTACAACATTAGAGAAAGCTATAGTAATAGCAGTCCTTAAATTTCTTTTATGGGGAAAAGTAACTTGATTTCTTTAAATGTTGAAAATAGGTAGCAGGATTAAGGGAAAAGTTAAAACGTGTTAGGCAAGCACTCAAATCAAGAAAATGTTTCTATCAATAGTTTGGTAACTGACTAGATGGGAACTTAGGCATGGTCTGAGGAACAGTCCAAGGCTTAAACTCTTTTATGATGAAATAAACCTAGTCTTTACACAGAAGCAGGAAAATTTGGGAAGGGAGGGCCCTGAGGTCAGTGATTATTAGAAAGGTTATATATGCCCTCATAAATCACTTTGCTACATACAGGTGGATAGGCAGATTAAAGGACAATTGTCCCTATCCTTTATCTATGTTCCCTATGTATGGCAAGTACCCACCTAGACCAGGTACTCAATTCCTCTATCAAGCTAGTGCCTACTGGCTATTTACACAAACTTAACTTCAGAATGAATTTCTGCATTTTTAGCCCCCCCAGCTCTAATTGTGGAATAAGGACTTAATTTCTATTAAAACATTTTCATTTTATCTAACAGAGGAAAATCTGAGGTGCAGTGTATTACAGAGGATGAGGTGTTAAAAAAAAAAATGCATTTCACCTACTAATAACCAAGACTTCAAAGGTAACCATATTCAATCTTGGGGGAAGGTGGAGAGTTTTCAAAAAGAGAGTTGTAACCTCCATCTCTTTCTGCTTCCCGTCTTCCTGATCCTCTATTTTTTCCCAGAAACAGTAAGCCTTGAAATGACTACTTCTAGCCACTAGAGCAGTGACTGCTGCCCAAGGGTATACATTTGTACTGACTCAAAATTAAATCCTAGAAGATTCAACTGTGAATCCATATCCTCCACCACCACACCATGCTACGCCTACTGACATTTGCAAACCATTTCTTCTTGCATCCCTAGAGTCCAAGACTTCTAAGATAACCTTTGTTTCAGAAACTGAGATTTTCATTATTTCTAAATATTTTGACATTCTTAACAGCTGCATTATTTTACCTGTTAGAGTTGCTTGAGAACATAGGATATTAGAACAGATATTCTATTAAAACAATAAATGTGGATAATAAGACAACAGAGGAAAAAAAATACTTGATAAAATTTACTATCTTCCTCACTAATCCTAAATCTTAATATAATCCTGTCTCTAGACTCAAATGTAAATAGATTTCTAAATCCCAATAAATCCTAATCTTGGATTTGGACATTTATCAGAAAAGCCCTGCATTCAAATAAAATAATAACACCCTGGACTACTTCTTCAAACCATCAAAATTTCCCTCACCTGGAACTAACAGGAAAACCACTTAATCGCTCAATCTCTGAACAATGAACCATCTTTACGCCTTCTCCAGCTTTTCACCTAAAAAGAAGCAAGAGGAGAGAAAGCAACCTTCAGCCTATCTCCCCTATTCCTCAACCTGCTGTTTTCAAGAGACCTGGCCTTGGATTTAGACACAAACACTTGCCCTGTAGAAGCTGAGGTTGCCAAGATCAACTAGCACTTCCTTCAAACTGCCTAACCTTTAGACTGCTGGGTCATAATTAAACAACTGAATCAGAAAAGAAGCTTTAAACAGTTTGGCAGTTCCTCAAAAGGTTAAACAGAGTTACCCATTGACAAAGGAATTCCACTCCCAGTTATATCACCCAAGGGAAATGAAAACATATGCCCACACAAACACTTGTACATAAACATCCATAACAATATTTTTCACAACAGCCCAAAGCAGGAAACAACTCAAATGTCCATCAAGTGACAAACGGACAAATTAAAATGTGGTACAGTCATACAAAGAAATATTGTTTAGCCATAAAAGGAACGAAATACTGACACATGCTTCAATATACATGCACTTGCAAAACATTAAAAAGCCAATCACAAGAGACCACATAATGCATTATTTCATTCACATGAAATGTCTAGAACAGGCAAAATCCACACAAAGTAGATTAGGGGTAACCTAGTGCTGGAGAGGAGTGAAGGGAAAAGGGACTTGTCAGCTAACGAGAACAGGGGTGTGTTTGAGAATGGTGGGGAGAACTTTCTAATGGTGATGGTGGTGACTGATGGGTTACACAACTCTGTGAATATACAACCACTGATTTATACAATTCAAAAGGTGAAATTGCATGGTATGTGAGTTGTATCTCAATAAAAATATTATTTAAAAAGGAGAAAGGAGAGACTTGGGAATTCCCTGGCGATCCAGTGATTGGAGGCACAGTGCTTTCAATGCAGGGGACCAGGATTCAATTCCTGGCTGGGGAACTAATATTCCACAAGCTGCATGGTGCAGCCAAAAAAACAACAATAAAGCTTTAAAAAGGGGGGGGGGGGGGGGGGCTTTAATATGGTTTCATTAATCTTCATTTTTCAAATCCAGTCCTTTGCTTAACTTTCAAAAGGACACAAAAGAGGTAAACTTCCTATTTGCTTAGTCTTCCAGCTTAACTAAAAATGATCACAGCAGTTCCACAAATTTAGACATCTGATAAGTTGTGATTAAGTTAAAAACGGATTTAAAAACAAAACAAGAATACACGCATCCCAAGATTTTCATAAAGAGAGGGCCAAAAATATAAACACAATCATATTCTGTCATGTTAAGTTTTTGCTAATAGTCTACTAATATGATACTAATATTCTACAATTTATCTTGTAATATTAAGTTTAGCTTTGTAGCAAAGTAAAAAAAAACTGCAAGAAAATTTTTAAAAATTAACTCATAAAGCTATATAAACAATATTCTAAAAATGTAAAGTATCTGAAAGAAAAATGCATTGAAATTTCAACAAGTTATCTCTGGATCATGGGATTATGGGGAGGACTTTAGTTTTAATTCTTCACTGTTTCATATAAGAAATTCTTTCCTGTAAGAATAAGAATGCTTATTTTTATAATCAGAAAAGCATATCCCAGACACTCACAGTTTTAAATGTACATGATACACATACATAATAATCAAATATATGATATAATATATATAACGGGCACATGTTAGTTATCATCAGCTGATATAGCCCAGTTTTTAAACACTTGGATCATGTCTGTATTTGGGAACAGAGCTAGCACAGTCTTAACCACTGGGAAGCAGATTCCCAAACAAGTAGATTCTACTCATCCTATTTCAACTCCTCCAAACTAAACTCAACATTGACAGACTGAATAAAGCTCCCCAGGTGATTGCTCTATACTCCCACTGCCATCCTAAGTCCTTTTGGAACTGCTCATCAAAGTAAAAAAGCTTTTAGTGGATTTCTCAGGATACTCACAGAAACTAGCTTCAATTTAAACAACCAGTCAAAAGCACGATGATAAACCCACAACAATGTAGTAGCAGGGTCACTACAGAGAGTGGTAGGAATCTCTGGCTTTGTAGTAAGTAAAACTTAACGAAGAAAATATATTGGAGGAATATGCACTGTCCAAACAATAAATTAGTATACTGTTATGCATTAAATAGTAACAAAAAAAATTAAATGTAAATGGTGCTTTGGAAATTCACATGATTTGCCCACCTAAGAAAACACAAAGCAACTCATAAAATTTATACTAAAAGTGTTATAACTGACTGGTAATTTGATGCAATAAAAAGAAAAAAAAAATCGAGACTATGTTATGGAACTACAATCAACATTTTAAAATGAGAAAGTTTTGCTGATCAAGTCCTGTACTTTCATTTAATACTAAAGACAAACCAAAAATTTAACTATAGCTATTCTGCTAAGCAACCTCACTTGAATTTGAGTTAAATTTAATTAGCATGTAATGTCACTGAAAACCACGTGATTTTTATTTGGAGACTAAAAAAAATTATTTCAAGACTAAAATAATTACTTACTAGAAAATCCAAGTCTGCTTTGGATGTCTTTGGACAGGTCTAGATTTTGCAAAGGAGAAAGGAGCCTGGAGAATTTAAGAATCCCAGGGAGGCACTGTCAAAACTAAATATACTTCCCAGGATTAAGAAGCAAGTAATGGTACCCTTTACTGACAGAGAGCAGGCTGCAAAAGCTTGAAAATCACTTGTTTAAATTGGGAATTTCCTGAATGAAGAGACAGTGTCTTGTCTTTGCATTCCTGGTGACTGGCACAAAGCAGGTCAATAAATTCTTGCTAATTTAAAAGGGGAAAATGTCTGGAAAACGATCATCAAAAACCAGAACCGAACATTGATAGAATTCAAATTCACAAAAACAATCACTTAGCCTATTTCCCCCACCATATCTTTTTTCTAGTAACCTCGAACAATCCATGAGTGAAGTTTCTTAATTATGTATAATCATAAAACCATGACTTAAGACGACCCACATCAAACATTCAAAAATACATAAGTCTATCTTGTCTTATGCCTATAAAGTATATAAAGAAGTATATGAAAAATAAAACTGAAGAAGTTGGAGACAAGCATCAGATTTTTAAATATTTAAATTTACAAGCCAAGTTCATGGTGAGCATAAACTTCTCCCAAAGTTAACAAGATATTAAAATTTTAAACAGCTACATTTCCCTCTCAGAACAAACAACAAATAATTAAAAAAAAAAATTTTCCCCCAAAGCAAATGTCTCACACCCAGCAAGATGTTCACATCTGTTAAAATCCAGTCTTAAACAGTGAACACTAACTGCAGGCACCAGGGGGCCTCCCAGGAATAATTTGATAGTAAAGGAAAAAGCAAATAAGAGTTCCTGGTAAAACTTTGCTTCCTAGTCAGTCTTAAAAGACACTCAGTCTCACACTGCTGGAAGACTTTCACATCTGTAGCAAATATACTGTATACTGTAGTCTGTTACACAACCGGTACACACAGAAACTGATGAGATACTCACACTTCAGCCAAAGCAAGGAACCAGCGCCCTCCCTTCCGCCCCCCAATCATACAATCTTCTGTGATGCTTTTCCATCACAGTAAGTACATACTGTTTCACTGTGAAAAACAATTATCTTCAAGAAGTTTGAAAGCAAGTAACAACGTCTATGTAATCCTGCCACGGTTTCTGAGAGAGAGGACTCTAAATCTTTTTTTTAATGGGTTAATTTTTTTCCTACACATTCACAAAGCAGTTAGTGATGACGCAAATGTTGGGGGTAAAGGCATTCGCGGGCAGAAGACCGCGAAGGACTTTGAGTAATATCCTGGCCTCTCCATCTCTTCCTTCTCCCTCAATCCCGAACTCTAACATAAAACTATCCAAAACAAAAAACAGAAGGGCCCAGAAACTTCAAAAGCTGCGAAGACTTGTAAAGACCCTTTTAAACACAACAGAGGCTTTACAATCGACCTTTTCTAAGTTTGTGCAGAAATTAAATCCTGCTCAAACCTGTTAAAATTCTCAAATCCGAAAACCAATCCCTACAGCAAACGTGTGTCCACATATTTCTGGCGTGCTTCTTCGGCTCGGTCAGACTTGTTTTACCATTTTTTAAAGCTAAATTAGACATGGGAGGTACTCAGCTCTCGCTAGTGTTATCTTATCCCTGAACAGTTCGCCCTGTAGGATCATGTAAAATTTGCTGAACAGATCCGTTTTCCCAGGGAGATTTAAAAAAAAAAAATTTTTTTTTTCACTCCCAGAACAAGAATCCGGAGGCAGCCAAGGGCCAGGCACAAAGAGAACTGAGGAGAAACACACATTCCGCGGGCATACAATGCATCGGAGCACGCATCCCGGCCCCCTCCTCCTGGGAAGGGTCAACCCGCGCCCCGGCCGCGCGCCGCCGTGCGGGTCCCCGAAGGTCCGCGGGGCACTGCCCGCCCGCGGGGACAGCCCCTCTCGCCCGGCCTCCGTCCCGGAGGCCGCTCCCCCGGCCCACCAGCTTCTTCGCCCCCATCCTCGGCGGCCGCCTCGGGGCGGGAAAAGCAGGGAAGCGGGCGGCAAGGGGGGCGGTTTCCCCCAGGCTCCAGACCCCGAGGGACCAGGAGAGGTAAAGGAGAGCGTCCCCTCCCCGCGGCCCGCCGGGCCCCGACTCACCCTCCAGCAGTCGGGTAATGAGACTGTCCACGTTCAGCTCCCCGTCCGCCATCTTGTCGGCACCAGACGCTCCTTCCCGGCAGCGGGAACAAGGGCTTCTCGGCGGCGGAGTCTGCGGCGACCGCTCGGCGTGCCCTCACCTACAAGTCACGCGGCGTTTCGACCCCAGCTCCAGCTCCCCCTTCCCCCGGGCCCTCCCCCCACCCCCTCCCCACCTAGCAGTGGAGCTGGCACACACTCGGAGGCACCCACGATAAATAAATAAATAAACAAGTGGAGCCCCCCACGAACCGGGCCGCGTCAGACCCAGCCGCCGCCGCAGCCGCCGCCGCCGCCACCTCCTCCTCCTCCTCCTCGGCACCGCCCAACTCCGCAAAGCTCACCAGCGCCGCCGACGGCCCCACCCGCAGCGCCACTCACTCCACACCGCCCGGCCCCGCCACCGCGCCACGCAGCCCCCGGCGCAGGCGCACGGCGTACTCCCCGCGCGGCCCCGCCTCACTCGCCCCCTGCCCCCCCTCCCCCCGCCCTCGCGCAATCGCACTGGACTCGGTTCTCCCGCCACCACCACCGCCGCGCCGCACCGCCCCCCTCGCGCAGGTGCGACGCGGTTCCTCGCCAGTTCCACTGCGCTGAATCTCAGCGGCTGCGCAGGCGCCCCGGAGGCTCCCAGGGTTTGCTGCGCTGGGGAAGCTCCCATTACGCAGAGCGCGCGTAGGCAGTGCTGACCCTCCCTCCTCCCAGCTGGCCGGGCCCGGCGCTACGCAGACGCGCTTGTGGCTGTTCCCGCCTCGCTTTTCTTTCCTTGGTTTCAGTCCCTGATTTGGCAAGTAATTCCTCGTTTTCAGTAAGCGGGAAACGTGGACTGCTGTTACCCGTGTTTGAAGCTGGGTTTGTCCGTTTGGAAAACGAGAAGGGATTATTCTACTGGAAAAGTTTGACTTTGCAAGTAAAGGGTTTTGTAATCCAACGGTTCCACAAGGTTGGTTGCCAAGTGTCCGTGGATGAAATAAATTGAAGTGGGCCTTAGGAAGGTCAGCAATAAAAATATTTTACATGGGTCCCGCTGTCTGCTTTCTTTAGATCTCTTTCACATACCTTACGTCTTAAATTCTGTGGATACTGTTTTCCACAGTGCATTTAACAACAAGAAAAATACCTTCATTATATTGCTTAATCATTCTACCGTGTGATTGTCTTTGCATTTATCTCCTACACTCGACTGTGAGCTACACGGTAAACCCAGTTTATCTTTGTGCCTTCAGCTTCTGCCACATCTAGTATGTAGAAGAGAGGGACAAAGAAACATTGAGGCTCAGAAAGGTTGGTTGCCCACCTCTTCTTTCCATCGCGTAATTCTGCCTCTAGAAAAGCACGGGGAAGAGTAGCCACGCAAAAGATCTAGATAAACCAGAGTTTTTGACCTGTTCTCAGAAGTGGTCAGAGGCAAAGTCTTTAATCATTCCTCAGGTGTTTATCCAGAAACTTAAGATGCTGTTTCAAGCTCAAGGCAGTGCTCCCCCCACTCTCATATCACTAATAATAACTAACATTTCTGAGATCCCTGTATGTGCTCTGGCACAGTTTTAAATGTTATAGAACATGTGTTATTTAATCCTTACACCAGCCCAATGAGGTAGGTACTATTATTATCGTTACTTTGTAGATAGGATTTATTGAAATGCAGAATGGTTAAGTACTTAGCCACAATTCAGTGGCAGATCTGGGATTCAAACCCAGGCATCTAGCAACAGCGTCTGCACTGTCAACAGCTGTGATATACTCCCCCTCAGTGTGTGAGCTGAGATGCTTAAAATGTGCGTGTGCTGTATCATAAACTTTGAGAACAGAAATCATAGGTTTGGGGCGGGGGGTGGTGGGGGCGGGGAGTGAAGCATTGTCCAAACAAGTATTTTATGATGGTTCAGATGATTTATAGAGATAGGATTTCCTAACCCCATTTTGTCTAGCTTTCTCTCCATTTCAAGATTTGGCATGTACATTGGTGGTGAACACAGACCAGGTGACAATCTATTATGGTGATTCTGTCTGAAGTAGTTTTCATTGACTCTTATTGCTGCTGACTCTTATTTCATTATCCTTATTGCTGAAGGAATGGATCCTCATCAAACTCTTATTAACGAACATTAATTTATACCTGTTTTATTCCAGAAGAAGGGATTTAAAGTAGCTTATATAAATACGTGCAGTAGGATCAATTAAAATAAGTACAGAGAATAATAGCACAAAAGAAAACTGAGGGAGAGAGAATGGTAAAACCAGCTGTGTTGTATGCAAAATGCATCATGTAAGGTCCTTTTGGTTTGCTAGGGATAGGTCACAAGTATGGTTCTAAGCTTTCTAGTGTCCAAGGAAAATTGCAACCAGTCAGTAGCAAGTGGAGTAAGTGTTCTGGCTGAACTGGATCTGGAATTTGAGTAGACCAGCTTATGGACTTGGATGCCACTTTCCCAGATCTCTCCATGAGCCTCTAAGAGTAACAGTGCTTTAGAACACTTAAATAAGTGTCTTTTTATCCTCCACTTTTCATGGGACCCATTGTTGTTAAGTCGTCCAGTCGTGTTTGACTCTTTGTGACCCCATGGACTGCAGCTTGCCAGGTTTCCCTGTCCTTCACCATCTCCCAGAGCTTGCTCAAACTCATGTTTACTGGATCAGTGATGCCATCCAACCATCTCATCCTCTGTCATCTCCTTCTCCTCCTGCCTTCAATCTTTCTCAGCATCAGGGACTTTTCCAATGAGTCAACTCTCTGCATCAGATGGCCAAAGTATTGGAGTTTCAGCTTCAACATCAGTCCTTCCAATGAAAATTCAGGCCTGATTTCCTTAAGGATTGACTGGTTGGATCTCCTCACAGTCCAAGGGTCTCTCGAGTCTTCCCCAACACCACAGTTCAAAAGCATCAATTCTTCAGCACTCAGCCTCCTTTATGGTCCAACTGTCACATCCATACATGACTCCTGGAAAAATGGTAGCTTTAACTGTACGGACTTGTTGTAAAAGTAATGTCTCTGCTTTTTAACATACTGTCTAGGTTGGTCATAGCTTTTCTTCCAAGGAGCAAACGTCTTTTAATTTCATGGCTGCAGTCACTATCTGCAGTGATTTTGGTGCCCAAAAAAATAAAATCTGTCACTGTTTCCATTGTTTTCCCCATCTATTTGCCATGAAGTGATGGAACAGTATGTCATGATCTTAGGTTTTTGAATGAACCCCCATGAAAGGGAACTTTGAACACTGTCCTCAATTAGGGTCCAATATATGCAGATACATTTAACAGACAAGGAACACCCGAAGGAAACTGAATTATACAGAGAGAAAGCGAGCGCCTTAGAGAAAATCACTGCAAGTGGAGTAGGGCAGAGAGAGTCCAGTCTCAGCAGAGTTCTGGGAGTCAGAAGGGCTTGGAGAGTGGTTCTGAGTACTGCCTACAGATGGGAAGATGGCCCTTCACCCCTGCCCTCACCAGATTTTCTAGTGTCTTAGAATCCTGGGTAAGAAGGGACTATTATGAAAATGAAAGAGCTGTATTACTAGCGGCCCAACCAACTTTCTTATGGGATCTGCCTCCAAAAATATTACATGAGAATTAAAATCAGACTTCTTCAGATTTTGAAGTTTGACTAGTGTATATACTATATATTACTAAATACTTCTGCAGCTTTTGGGACAGCTCACTGTAAACTGATTTTTTTAAAAAGAAAATCATATGAATATCTATGTCATATAAGGTAAATAAAGACTACATTATGCCTCATGTTAGTTTAGGTCAAAGGAAATTTGGAAAAGAAAGAAAAAATATAAAAATCACCTATAATTTCACCAGCCATAGATAACCACTTTTCTGTTTTCTTTCTGAATGCACATGAGTGCTCAGTCGCTTCAGTCATGTCCGACTCTTTGCAACCCTATGGACTGTAGCCCACCAGGCTCCTCTGTCCATGGGGATTCTCCAGGCAAGAATACTGGAATGGGTTGCCATGCCCTCCTCCAGGGGATCTTCCCAACCCAGGGATCGAACCCTCATCTCTTACGTCTCCTCCATTGGCAGATGGGTTCTATTGTGTTTGTGTGTGTGTGTGTGTGTGTGTGTGTGTGTGTGTTTATCACTAGCACCACCTAGGAAGCCTTTCTGAATATATATATACTTATTTATATAATATATAATTATTTTATAAATATATTTACTATATACACATATATAGTGGGTTTCCCCTGCTATCTGAAAGTAGAGCATTCCTATGCAATTACCCTAGGATATATGTTGCTAACAGACACACAAAATAAATCAGATAAAGCACAGATGCTCACAGACACAATTCAAAGTTATGGCAGCTGGATTCTGAGATGATGCTGAGTATAGTTTCTAGGGAAAGAGCTTGGTGGTGCTTGGTGTGAGCACTGCCTCTGTCATAGCCCACTGCAGAACTAAGGCTAAACACTATTTTTGCTTCTCACATTTTTGTAAAAATTAAAGTCCTCTTTAGATTTCTTTCAGTTAGCAGAAAAAGATACTCATGTAGGTCTTTCATAAAGTCAAAGTTGCATAAAGTGAACTTTCTTAAAGCAGGGGAGAGATAGATGAATGCCTATTTTATAAAACTGGTCATGCTTCTCTTCCATTTCATCCTACTTTGTTAAGTGATTTTTCATGCCACATTTATGTAAATCTCAGTTTTCAAAGTTAATTTAGACCTTAAAATGTAGGCAAGACATTGAGGACAGAGGAAGAGGTAAGAGGTGGAGATCTGGAGACCAGAAAAGAGAGTGCTGCAGGCAGCAGCAGCAATAGAGGCAGTTGGAGCCACTGTCAGGATCAAGGGTAGGTAGGTCCCAAAGAGAAAGAAGCCTCACTTAGCAAATACTGACACCGACAAATTTCTTGGCCTGAGTCTGAGCAGTGACCTGTGGGCAGAATGGGATCGCCAGTTAGGGAAGTCAGCAGCTTAGAAGCAGAGACAGAAGAAAGCTGCCAGTGGTACAGGAGACACGGGTTGGAGCACTAACGATATTTGGTGGGCTCTGAAGAGCACCTGAACCTGGAGACCAGCAGATTTTAGAGCAGGGGACTAGCAGATAGTGGTCCTGATTGCATGCAGGAAACTGCCTGCCTTTCTTTCTGGACATGTGGCCAGACTTAGATAAAGGATGAGGCTAAGGTCCTCCTCCTGGTGAGACCAGGATTGTTAATCTATTAATAACAGACTAAAGGGCAAACCATTAGCTAGACTCCCAACCCAGTAGAGCTTTAGATTGTGGTGTGTCAGAGCCAGTTGTTAAACTTTCAGGGAATTTTGCAAGCCAGTTGTTAAACAATCACTATTTTAATAGTAAATTATATAGACTTACAATAAATATAGCACAGACAAAGGTAATGATTTCTCAAGATTCATCATATTCTATTTATGTTGCTACATCTTACTATTATATATAGTCTAAAGGTTGTTAACATGTATCTGTAAGGTGGGAATACTATATAATGAAATGCTATTATGCATCACTTTCTGACTCTACTTTCAGTGACATTATGTTGGCCAAGGTGGGAGGAATATTTACACCAAGGAAATCAGTGCATGCTCTAAGTCCAGAGCTTTTTTCCACTAGAAAACTAGTTGTTCAACATTTACCACCATGCCACTGGGCTTAGGAGTAACAACATGCATGTTAATATCCTTGGGTAATTCCAGAAATGTCTGTGGAGGGAAATTGGACTTCCTGATTGTAAAGGACTTGGAGAATCATGATTTGGGGTCTTAATAAAATCATGATCTTATTTGTAGTTACTGACAAGAATAGACCAGTGCTCAGAGAAACCAAGCTATCACTGTACTGAGACCAGAGAGAGGTCCCTGTGGATTGTCCTCAAAGAAGGCACTTTGGAACACAGTGAGCAGTAGCCTCATGATTCCTTTTAGTAAACACAGCACAGACTTTCATAGGGATGTTTTATATGCCTCTTGATATTGGTCAATAGCCAATAGGGTGTGAAGCTGAGTAGGTTTAGGTAGCGAAGTGTGAAGGTTGTGATAGTGACATATAGACTTTTGTTGCCTTGACTAATCCAAGATAGCTTATAAATGAATTAATCGACATGCATCAAGCTGTTCTTCCATGAATATGATTCCTCTCAATTAAGTCTTGAGTAAGTCTTAAATGGCAGTAAGTTCTAAATTTTACTAGACATACCTTGAGGGCAGCCATTCTGTAATCAAATATCACAGGCTTTCGTATCAGCTTACTTCAAGGATATTGAGAAACCAGGCCAGGACACACGCATCAGTAGCAGGCTACCTCTATCAGTACAGAGCCAAGCTTCGGTGTACACCCAGGCAGGACCAAGAATTTTGCTTAGGATTTACTTTTGGTTTCATTTCAATACACATTTGAGAGAATAATCAAGCACCAAAGTGATCATTTAAGTCATAAGGCATGTCCTCAGTCATTTTAGCTCCCCAAATTATAAAGCCAGGTGTAACCAAATGCCTCTTCCCCCCGCCTCGGTCTCAAACCTTTCCCTTCCCGACTTCTAACTCTCTCTCTCTCTCTGTGGAGTGCTGTCTCTTAAAGTAACTCTCTGGTATATCCTTTGTGATCACCAAGTAAATGCCTATGAATTGAAGGAGTTAACTGGCTGCATAGAACAGTTAACTATAAGACAAAGTCTGTTGGGCAACAATCACAAAGGGTAGCTATTTAATATTTGAAGAGTTGATCTGTGGCTCTTTTTTCTTCTTGCAATTAGATTACAGGACCAGCTGTCTATTTAGGTCATGCCATAGTTTGTTACAATAAAGCCACAATATCTACATATGTAAGATAGTTTCTCTTTCAGGCTCTCCCATCTTGCTCATTCAAGGATATTCAAGAAATAACTCATTGTGTGTGCTGGAGGAAAAGTATACCAAATGGAAAGATTGTTTCAAATAAAACAGTTTAAATGTTTTATTTCTAATGATGGTAGCTCACCTCATTTAGTGTATCCAAATGATGTTAGTCTCTGTTTCAGTTGGCTTTCATAAATAAAACAAAGGGTTATTAAGTTTTTTAATGTAGTTATAAAATGAGTGGCTCTCCCTTAAGACCACATTAAAATTAATGGCATGTATCTCCTAAAACTAAAACCAGATGTGCCTGTGAGCTGTGAAAAGTAGTTATTGGAGTGATATCCAACCCTAAATAGACCCTTTTATATAGGAAACACTAGTTAAACAGAATATTTTTGAGGGTTGTTTGTTTTGAGATTGTTTAATTTATTTTGAGTTATCTTGATTTAAACCAAATCTAGCCTACTATTAATACATTCCTAATTCAAATGCCCTCATGTTGTTATTTGAAGACATCTTACAGCAAATAGACCTCCAAAGCAAAGTGAATGATGAATTCATTCAGTATTTATGAACTATTTGGTACATTTGATACTGCACTGAAGAAGGCATGATCTTCTCAACTTTCAAGTGGTTTAATGGCTGTTTGGGAAAATGACTACAAAATGATTTGGATAGTGGGAAAGGCATTGGTTTGAAGGTGGGAGACCAAAGTAGCTGAATAACCTTAAACAAATCTCTCCGTCTTGCTGAATTTTGGCTTCATTACCCACAAAATTAGCACCATTAGATATCCAAAACTTTTCCCAGCTCTAACAAATCTTTGATTCTAGGACACAAAACTGAAATCCAAAATGTAACATAATATGGTACAGGCTGTCCCCAATTTAGGAACTGGATCAACTCCAAAAGGTCAATTGTTTGGAACACAGAATATATTTTCCCACAGAGACTGTGGTACAAGTGGTGGTTAAATCCCAGATCCATCTGCAAAATCAATTTAATCCTTCATGTAACTGTAGAAGAGTATCCATGGTAATATGGACTCCAACCACCAATTACGTATAACAAAGTTTATGGGAAAAGCCATTGAGGATTCTAACTTGGCATGGAAGAAAACATCTATCAGTGTTTTCCACTATCTGAAGCAATAGGCATGAAGCAATTCTAGTTCTAATTTACAGGCAGACCTGAGCCCCAAATGTGAAACAAAGGCTGGAGTGGCAGATGGAGAGTGAGGGAGGCTCTGATACCTCTGATCTCATAAAGTGGTGGGGGGATGCTGAGGATAGTTCATGGCTTCTGGAGATCTGTTACTAAGGAGAAGTTGGCTCCAAACCAAAGGATAGAGAATGTAAGGGCAGGAGATAGAAAATAAGGGCATGAACATGTATGTGCTGGGAACTTTTTTAAAAAGCTACAATTGTTTTGATCTCACTCACTTTGTGGTTGAGGAAGTTGAGATCTAGAAAGGCTGCATTGCATTTAGCAAAACTAGGACTTGACTGGAGACTTAGGATTCTTCGTCTACACTCCTTCCAGCCCCACACCTCCCTCCCCACTCCTTCCCCTTCCCTCTGATTTTTACTTGAAAGCTCCCAGGCTGTGCAAGAACATGCTCTTTTCACCCCCCTCTTTCCTGCACAGGGATCCCTAGAAGCCTGCACCCCACCCCCATCCTAATCCTTTTTCATCCCCTGGTCTTCCAGGGCAGCCTGCTTAACCATCAGCACAGCACTTTTCTGTTTTGCCCAAGTGTGGTATAACAGTGCCTCCAACTCAAAGAATGACCCTCTAGTTGCTCAAAAGAAGCCTCTCGTACTGCAGTGCAGGTTTGAACAAGCCATCCAGAGAGCAAGCCGGAGTAATCCCAAACTCTAGTGACTCTGGGGTACTTCTAGTAATGATGTTTCTGTTAGGACAGAACCCAAACTGGCTGGGAGAACCAGTGTCCCCATGCCCAGGTGACAGGCATTGCTCCTTTGTCAGAAAAAAAGGCTTACAGGGGCGTGGGTGGGGGTGGTTCCTACCCTGTGCTGGGAATTTTTACTGACATTATCACACTTAATCCCCCTAAAAGTCCTGTGAGGTCAGTATGTTTCCCTGTATAGATGAGGGAATGAAAGTTCAAAGACTTTGGCTTACCTTGAGTCACCATCTCGGTCTGATGTCTAAGACCTGGCTGGAACAAACACACAGTACAGCTTAGAGGTCAGAGCTGGTTTGGTAGACCAGTTCCGGGACAAGGTTGTGAGAAGAGGAGGTGAGGAGGGGGTGGGCCCTTGCACTGGCTGTAATCTGCTTTGATGGCAGGGATAGTTCACTCAGAGCAGGATGTGAGTGGGCAGAAGGTGAGCGGTTTCTCAGTAGTGCAGAGACTTCCAGAAAGAGAGGGAAGAGAGATTCATTCACATCAATGGCTGGAGAAGGGTAGGAAATGATTGCCTCATCCTCTTGACAGGGCTCACAAGCCAGACCAAGAGTCCCACATATGCAACCCTGATTTGTCCATATGTTACGCCAGGCCCCCAGGATCAGTCTTAGGAATGTGGTTCAGATCCTGAGCTGTTTAGAATGGGAGAGGGCAGGTAAGACCATAATACAAGTGGTGCAACTGAGGGGCTGGAGCTGGGTTGTGAAGCGCTGTGGGGTTTACATCAGTGCCTTTCACACGAGGTGCTGTAGGTTTGTTGTCAATCATCTCAGGAGCTTTTTGAAAATACCAGTGTTTAATTTCCCCTCCTCCCCTTGAAAGTGAAAGTGTTAGTTGCTCAGTCATGTCTAACTCTTTGCTACCTTATGGACTGTAGCCCTCCAGACTCCTCTGTCCATGGAGATTCTCAGGCAAGAATACTGGAGTGGGTAGCCATTCCCTACTCCAGGGGATCTTCCCAACTCAGATCAAACCTGGGTCTCCTGCCTTGTAGGCGGATTCTTTACCCCCTGAGTCACCAGGGAAGCCCATTCACTCCCATACTCAAACCAAAAGCAAAAGACCAAAGTCAAATCCCTTAGAGTAATTCATAACACTTGGAAATACCACCACACAACAGCAAACCAATGATTTCTTACTGATGAAAAAGAGTACAACAAAACAAAGACATCCCAGAGTATTCAATATCCTTATAGGGACAGACTAAAATTCTAATAAACTTCAAATTCAAATTCCTCCCCTTAAGAAGTCCTATCTGTTAATAATTCTCAGCACTGGGAGGAGAGGAGTAGATTTTGGAATAATGCCCTAGGAAGTTCTGATAGGGGCCCATGCATCCATCCTCCATTTTTCACTGGCATAGATTGCAAAAAATAAGACAAAGCATATCAAAGAGGCTGGCTCAGATAGGAGAGCCAGGGGAGGGTTCTTCAGGAGAAGGGATCATTTCTGGTGGAGTTTGCAGAAGTATAAAGAGACTGGAATGCCTGGGGCAGAGAGTGTCCACAGGGAGTGATAGGAAATAGGGTGGAGTGATTAAGGTGAGCAGTCTAGGAGGAACTAGAATGCTGGGAAGAAAAGTTTAAACCCAGAGCTATTTGAAACAGGAAACTGTTCATATATTCTCCTTCAATGACTAATGAGCACCTGCTCAGAGCCAGGCACGATGTTACCTGCTGGGGATCCAGCAGAGGACAAAATAAAGTTTTTCCTCGTCAAGCTTATATTCTGGTAGGGCAAGTGTAGGGTGATCAATCCATCCTGATTTGCCTTGGATGGTCTGGGTTTAATACTGAAGGTGCCTTGGCCCAGGAACCCCCTGGGCAAAGTACAATGGTTGGTTTCCTAGGATGTGGAGTGTGCATGCACATACACGTGTAGCACTAGGGGCTATAAAAGGACTCCCTGGTGGCTCAGACAGTAAAGCGTCTGCCTGCAGATTGAACCTGGGTTCAATTCCTGGGTCAGGAAGATCCCCTGGAGAAGGAAATGGCAACCCACTCCAGGATTCTCGCCTGGAAAATCCCATGGATGGAGGAGCTTGACAGTCTACAGTCCATGGGGTCGCAAAGAGTCAGACACGACTGAGCAACTTCACTCTCAGTTTTCAGGGGCCATAAAGAAACATAAAGCAGGGTAAGAGGTTGGGGATAAAGAAAACTGGTTTTTTAGAGATGGTGGTCAGGGAGGGTCTCTGAGAATGTGCTAAATGAGCAGCAATTTGAATAAAATGAGAGCAAGTCCGTGTAAATATCTCAGGGTGGGTTGGTGAGAGTTGATTACTTCTAACAAAAAGAAGTACCATGTAAAGGCTCTGAGGTGGCAACATGCGTGGCATAGATGAAGAAAGTACAGCCTTGATAGGTTAAGAGGAGGAGTCAGAAGCAGAGAAGGTCCCAAGAGAGTGAGCCTTGTCAGGGACCCTGGATTATATTGAGTGTGATGGGAGGTCCTGGAGACTGAGAACAGAGACACAACCTAATCCCTCAGAATGTGGGGAAAATAAGAGTGGAAACAGGAAGACCATCTAGGAAGCACTGTCATTAGAAAACCTTGAAGAGTTCCTTCTCAAAATGTTTGATCAGAGACAGTAGTATACAATGCCTTTCAAGTAGATGAGCCTGGGCAGGATTGGGCTGAGCAGGGGATGGGAATGGAGAAGAGGAAATATCTAGAATTGCCTTGGTGATGAGATTAACAGAAGTTGGCGGTGTAGGATGGTACAGGGGGATGAAGGAGAGTGATGAATCAAAGATGATTCCAAGCTAGTCTCTCGCACATTTGTTTTCCTAGTTTGAATTTCTCCGTCAATTGTCCTGATCCAAACTTCAGAGATCATGAAATTTTCTCCTGAAATGAGGAGGGTTCCATGATAGCAAAAGTAGGCACTTGGGATCTCACAGTCCAGCACTCAAACGGTTTCTCCACTGTGGACAAGCCATACCACTCAGGCAGCTCACCTAAACCCTGGAACTCTCAGTGCCCCTGACGGTGAAATTGGAATGTTGACACCTTCCTGGCAGAGCTGGGAGCCCTGAATGAGGTAACACTCAGACAGAACCTAGTTCGGAACAATGCTGAGCCCTCAGTCTGGGCTCATCCTCTCCCTCTGTTTGTACCCTTAGAGTTCAGGCCACGTCCCTACACATTTTCAGAAGGGATCAGTACCATACATGTCATTTTGTACTCTTTGCTCCCTTTCCCTACTCACCAGCCTGTATATTCCATTAACACACTTCTATGCTTTGGTGGAGTCCACAACACTGGACAGTTGGTTCTTTTCCTTCCTTTGTTTCTGTTCAGATGTGCCTTTCCTTTCACTGGGACAGTTACAGAAACCTCCCAGCCAGTCTCCCCATCCTCCAACCTATACTCTCACATCCTTTAGGCCACAACATCTCCAGGATAAAAATCTAAACACCTGAGCTGGTCTTGCACTGTCCATATTGCCTCTACTTACTTTTCCATAAACTTTCCTCCCGGACCAACCCCCATCTTTGGCCCCACTCTCCATCCTCCACCCCTGCCGAGTCCACTGTTTTATTCCTCGTGCTTCCACGGCACTTCGTACCTACTGATACTTACCTCCTATTATTTCTGTATAAAAATACCAAAGTATTTGATGCAGAAGTTCAGAGCTCAGTTTCTGGAGCACCCAACCTCCATCCTCATCCCAGTCCTGTAACTTAACAGCTGGGCCTAATGATTAGAGATTAACTAAATAAAGGATGATACTTCCCTAAACTAGAATGCCATGACCTTGAGCAAGTTACTTCATCATTGTGCTTCAGGACAATAATAATATCCACTTCATAGGGTTGTTGTGAATATTGAGAGTTAATATATCTAAAGTGCTTAAATAGTGCCACCTACATAGGAAGCCCTCAAGAAACATTGCCTGTAATTATTACATCTGTCTCCCTGAGTTTGAGTTCCTTAAAAGATGAGACCAAGGATTTAGTCTTTAAGATTTTCTTAAATCTTCTATCTCCTCCAAATAGTTACTTAAATATTTGTTGAACAGACATATAAATAAATCTTTTTTCTAAAGAAGTTGTTTCCTCTTTTATTTAATTTTTTCCTCATTGAAAAATTTGGACTGTGCCCAAGCTTTTATTAATAAATTGCTATTATTGATATTTTCTAAAACTTAAAATTTTAATTTCCATTACCTGTAAAAATGATAAACAATTTTACAGCTCTTTTATACATATTCACATGTTGCTCTTCATTAAATTTTGTCCTGTGACAATGTCCAACTCTAGGAAAATCATTAAACAATGATTTTTTGAGTAGCAAAATATTATGTACCCAATAAATACCTTAATTTTCCATAGTATAGCTGTTACTGGGATTTTTATAACTTCAATTTATTTTTGCTAGTATAATAGGTAGATAGTGATACACTAATGGACTGTGAAGAAAACTGAGCACCGGAAAATTGATGCTTTTGAACTGTGGTGTTGGAGAAGACTCTTGAGAGTTCCTTGGATTGCAAGGAGATCCAACCAGTCCATCCTAAAGGAGATCAGTCCCAGGTGTTCATTGGAAGGGCTGATACTGAAGATGAAACTGCAGTACTTTGGCCACCTCATGCCAAGAGCTGACTCTTTGGAAAAGACCCTGATGCTGGGAGGGATTGGGGGCAGGAGGAGAAGGGGATGACAGGGGATGAGATGGCTGGATGGCATCACTGACTCAATGGACATGAGTTTGAGTAAACTCCGGGAATTGGTGATGAACAGGGAGGTCTGGCGTGCTGCGATTCATGGGGTCGCAAAGAGTCGGACACGACTGAGTGACTGAACTGAACTGAATGCCATTTTAATTTGCATTTTTAACAAGTCTCTCCATTTTTCCATATAGTGACTTACTACATTTATAATCGTGTGTGCAAACTTTGGGTTCATTTTTCTTAATTACTTATGGAATACTGTTGTATATTGACCATACATATTTGGATCTATATTTTGTATCAATTTCTATCAATATATTTTGGATGGAAAGATTCTATTTAGTCTATATATTGAGTATATGTATTTTCTTCATCCTGTGTTTTCCTTTAAATATGTATTTTATGTTCTAATATGTTTTGTTTATTTAAGCTCATCTATTTAGTCTCTACCAAATGTATCCATTGAGTAAAATAGTAGACTGTTTTAGCTTAGAAGAATTTTAATATCCTGGTCCTTACTTTTTTTATGAATGAGGACTCAGGGTCCAAGAATCTGACTTAATACCACAAAATTGTCATTTTTTAGTAGCTAAGACCAAATTTTCTCCTGTAGCTTGAATGAATAAAATGTTTTTTAGTTTAAAAGAAATTCCAGCTATTCCTGTATAGAATGGGTTTTGCTTGAGCCATGAGGTATGTAAATATAATGTTTTAACTACTCAGAGCATGAGAAGAAACATGGAAGTCACCTTCCAGTGACTATTTATTACACTCTGTGTGTGCGTACATCTTGATGGATGTCTGAGAGCTGTAAGAAGGAAAGCAAAAGAGAACAAAACACACAGACACACCCATAGAGGGAAAACCCTATGCATAATCTTTTTCTAAGTTAAAAAAAAAGTAGGATAGAATTAAAGACCCAAATAAATGGATCTATGTATTATGTTCATGAATTGGGAAAATGAGAATAAGATATTGGTCTTCTTCAAATTAATTACAGATTCAAGGCACTCAATCAGAAACTCAATTACATTTTTTTTTTTTTTTGGAGTGGGAGGAGGTGGTTAAAATTGACAAGCTGTCTCTAAAATATATATAGAAATGCAAAGGATCTAAAACAAATAGGACAATCTTGAAGAGAAAGAACTAAGCTGGGGATTATACTACCAAGAGCTTCACTGGTGGCTCAGATGGTAAAGAATCTGCCTGCAATGCATGAGACCTGGGTTTGATCCCTGGGTCAAGAAGATGCCCTAGAGAAGGGAATGGCAAACCACTTCAGTATTCTTGCCTGGAGACTCCCATGGACAGAGGAGTCTGGTGGGCTACAGTCTGGGGGGCTCACAAAGAGTCAGACACAGCTGAGCAAATAAACACACACACACACTACCAAATTAAAATATTTAATATAAAATTACAGGAATTAAGATAATGTGGCATTAGTACAAGAATAGACAAGAGAATAGAGTCCAGAAACAGACTTACACATATGTGGTGGTGGAAAATGGCCTTTTCAGTAAACAATTCTGTAGGAATCGGATAGTCTTATGAAAAAAAAAAAAAAGAACTTTGACCTCTATTTCATACTATACACAAAAAATCAGCTGAACCATAGACTTAAATGGTAAAACAATGAAGCTTCTAAAGAAAACATGGGAGAACATCTTCATGGCTGCAGGGCAGTCAAATATTTCTTAAACAGGATATGGAAAAGGTAATCATAAAAGGGAAGATTGATAAATTTGACTTCCTTAAAATTAATAAGTTTTGTGAAAGGGCAACTTATGACCAAACTAGACAGCATATTAAAAAGCAGAGACATTACTTTGCCAACAAAGGTCCATCTAATCAAGGCTATGGTTTTTCCAGTAGTCATGTATGGATGTGAGAGTTGGACTATAAAGAAAGCTGAGCACAGAAGAATTGATGTTTTTGAACTGTGGTGTTGGAGAAGACTCTTGAGAGTCCCTTGGACTGCAAGGAGATCCAACCAGTCCATCCTAAAGGAGATCAGTCCTGGGTGTTCATTGGAAGGACTGATGTTGAAGCTGAAACTCCAATACTTTGGCCACCTGATGCGAAGAGCTGACTCATTGGAAAAGACCCTGATGCTGGGAAAGATTGAGGGCAGGAGGAGAAGAGGACAACGGAGGATGAGATGGTTGGATGGCATCAGCGACTCCTTGGACATGGGTTTGGGTAGACTCGGGCAGTTGGTGATGGACAGGGAGGCCTGGCATGCTGTGGTTCATGGGGTCGCAAAGAGTCAGACGTGACTGAGCAACTGAGCTGAACTGAACTGACAGGGCAAGTCACAGACCGAGAGAAGATAGATCGATAGAGACATAGACAGATAGATATCCAATAAATAGCTTGAATCCTATTAACCAATAAGAAAAAAGGCAATCAACTCAATTTTTAAAACGGGCTGAAGATTTGAACATTTTGCAGATGAGATTGTTCAAATGTCCAATAAGTGTCTGAAAAAGTACTCAGTGTCATTAGTCACTGGGGAAATGCAAATGAAAACCATGATGAGGGCTTCCCTGGTGGCTCAGTGGTAAAGAATCTGCCAGCCAATGCAGGAGATACGGGTTTGATCCTTGGTCTGGGAAGATATCACATGCTTCGAAGGAACTAAGCCCCTGTGCCACAACTATTGAGCCTGGGCTGTAGAGCCAGGTAGCCACAACTGCTGAGCCCACATGCTGAAGCCGCTGAAGACTGTGCACCTTAGAGCCCATGCTCCATGACAAGAGAAGCCACTGCAACGAGAAGTCCACACACTGCAACTAGAGAGTAGGCCACGATCACCGCCCCCTCCATCCCCGCCCTGACTCCTGCTTACTGTAACTAGAGAAAAGTCCCTGCAGCAACAAAGACTTAATACAGCCAAAAATAAATAAATAAATAAGTAAAAGTTATATGTGTGTGTGTGTGTGTTAGTCATTCAGTTGTGTCCAACTCTTTGGAACCCATGAACCATAGCCTGCCAGGCTCCTCTGTCCACGGAATTCTCCAGGCAAGAATACTGGAGTGGGTTGCTATTCCCTTCTCATATATATAGAGAGATATAAAAGAAAACCATGATGATGGGGACTTCCCTGGTGGTCCAGTAGTTAAGACTTTGTGCTTCCAATGCAGAGGGTACAGTTTCGATCCCTGGTCAGGGAACTAAAATTGCATAAGCTGTGCTGTGTGGCCAAAAAAAAAAAAAAGTATATACTATATGATTCCATTTATATGAAAATCAAAAATAGAAAAATCAAAAGTGATAAAAGTCAGAATAGGAATTATAGGTGTGTGAGGCATAGGGATATTGACGGCAGAGGAACAAGTGAGAACTTTCTGGGATGCTGGAATATCTGTAATGTTGATCTGGGTTTGGGTTAAGGAGGTACACACTTACATAATGTATCAATATGTACATTTAAGATTAGTATGCTTTACTATGTATAGATATACCACCTCAATTATGAGTATTGCCCTAAAATTAGGGAAATTTTAATTTTCTTCTTTTTGCTACGTGTTTTCAATGTTCTCACCTTTTCCTCTGCAATATTTTCCAAAAAGTCTAAAATGAAATCATGATAAATTGTAACGAGAGAAAAATAGAAGTTATTATTTTTAAAAGCTAGAGCAGTATCTCAGCTACCTATCCCAATTTAGTGCCCTGAGCCCTGGACCCAGCTAAAAATAGTTCAGAGCCTTGCCAGCTGGTGACCTGGGAACTGGGCTATGTTTAGAAAAACCAGCACGTGAGTGAAATGGGGGAGAGCCAAGTGGAGCACTGTGTGTCTGGTAGGCATGGCTCGCTCTCAGCAAGCTGTTTGAGCCACGCTTGTCATCAGTAACTCAGGCTGTTCCCTCCACTGCAGACCAGTGGGTAGTGTAGGCTCACAGTTTACTGGTGAGTAGAAGTGAGAGGGAGGGACAAGAATCCGTACTGATTAGAATGGGAGAGACCCAGCCCTGGGAAGCAGATTGGACATAAAGAAGTCAGAGGAGTTAAGCCCTATCTAAACCCAGGGTACACCGTCCCTTTTTCTTCACAAGGTTAGACTCAGCTTTTGTTTTAGCAAAAATGTATTCATTTTTCAGCAACTCTATTTTATCTTTTTAAAGTGAAGTATCATTGATTTACAGTATTGAGCTGGTTTCAAGTGTACAGTTAAGGGAGTCAGTTTTGTATATGTACATTGTTTTCTTCTTTAAGGTTATTTTTCCATTATAGTTTTGCTGTTGTTGTTGTTTAGTTGCTGAGTCGAGTCCAGCTCTTTTGTGACCCCATGGACTGTAGCCTACCAGGCTTCCCTGTCCATGGGATTTCCCAGGCAAGAATACTGGAGTGGGTTGCCATTTCCTGCTCCAGAATATCTTGCTGACCCAGGGGTTGAACCTGTGTCTCCTGTGTCTACCTGAATTGGCACGCAGGTTCTTTACCACCGAGCCACCAGGGAAGCCACTTGTAATATTGTTACCTGTGTTACACAGTAAACCCTGTTGCTTACCTATTTTATGTATAGTAGTCTTCTTAATTCCATGCTCTGAGTTTATTTCCCCCATTCCTTCCCCTTTGGTAACCATAAGGTAAAAGACTTCTATGTCTGTGAGTCTGTTTCTATTTGTATAAATTTATTTGTATTATTTTTTAGATTCCACATAAAAGTGATATTATACAAGTATTTGTCTTTCTCTGTCTGACTTCAATTAGAATGATATTCTCTAGGTCCAACCATGTTGCTGCAAATGGCAATAGTTCATTATTTTTATGACTGAGTAATATTCCATTGTGTATGTGTGTGTGCGTGTGTGCGTGTACACATATACATACTGCATCTTCTTAAACCAGTCATCTGTTGATGGGCATTTGGGTTATTTCTTTGTTTTGGCTATTATAAATAATGCTGCTATGAACATTAGGGTGCATGTATCCTTTTAGATCAGAGCTTTCATCTTTTCCAGATATATGCCCAGGAGTAGAATTGCTCAGTTATATGGTAGTTCTATTCTTAGATTCTGTTTTTAGATTTTAAGACCTCCATACTGTAAGAGATTTCACTCAACAATTTCTAGATGAGAGAACTCTATTTCTACATTGTGTTCATTTTGTAAAGAAAGGTGTAGAGATGAGGGTAATTCATGTAACTGACAACATATAAAGAAATGACTTTAAATAACTTGATATGTTGCTGTTGCCAGTGGGCAGATAACTTTTAGCCCCAAGTAAGATGCAACCTAACTTTCAAAGCAGGGGCAAGGATGTACCAAATTCTGAGATCAAAATAAACTGAGATAAAAATTCAAATACTGTGGATGCCATGAGAAACTTTCTGGAAAACAAATCCATCCTGATGCATGAGTTAGAAATGGCTTAAAATACCATTTTTTCCATCCTTTAAGAAGCATAAATCCTGAAATGTCATTACTGAAAAACAATCTAGGAGATGTTCCTAAGACTCTGTCAAGGGTATGGTCTCCCTTCCTATAATAACCAATAAACTTGGCTTTGCTTAATTAAAAAAAAATAAAATCTGTGAGAAAGCAAGAATGTGGCAAACCAAATAATGACAATGAAGGTGATGACAATAATCGTGGTAATAATAATGACAGGAAGCGGGTACCGGGCACTTACTAGGTGCCAGACACTGTTCTAAGGGGTTTACATGTTTTGACTCATTTGATCCCTGCAATAGCCCTGGAAGATAGGACCTATTATTATGCCTGTTCTACAGACAAATAAACTAAGTCTTGGAGAAGTTAAGTAACTAACTTGCCTAAGGCTGTATAGCCTAGCAGCTAACAGTGGTTTTCAAAACTTTGGTGTGCTTCCAGTTCCACAGAAAAATAATTGAAATCAGTATTCCCAGCCCAAGACTATAGATTCTGATTCAGAAGTGTGGGACAGGGCCTGCAGAATGCATTTTTAATAACTACCCAAGGTGTATTTTCTGTAGGTGGCCTTCAGACCACCCTCTGGGAATCAATGGCTCAGTTCTAGAAAACCAGAGAGACTGGGAGTAAAAACCTGCCAGTGTTTGTCCAACACTGGCCTTCCCTGTCCAGCTGAACAGTAGATCATTTGCCCAGCTAGGACTGTATGTCCTTGTAAAGAAGAAACACTGCTTAATGAATATTGCCTTTCCAAATATCCAACTCAATTTGTTCAGCTTCCATATTTAACTTTTAGCCATCTGACTTTAATTTGATTTCTTAAATAGATTTTTCTACCAGGAGGAGTGTGTGCTGACCAAATATATGAATTTCAGTTGGTAGTTATAACTCTCATAGGTAACGAATAAGTGGCATTGTACTTTATTAATTAGTCTATTATAACTCTGATTAATGTGAATCAGTTCCCCAGAGCCAGCTCTCTCCCAAATGAACTGAGAACAATGAGTTTACAAGCCTGCAAACTTCAGGGCCAACATACGTTTTGAGGCCTGACTTATCCTTTCCTTGGTCCCACGGAGCTGGAAGACACATTTTGAGACCCAGAATCCTGATACCTCCATTCTTCCGCAAAGGGATAATTTCATCAAATTTAGTGAAAGAATTCATGAAAAGTCATTTACTTGGGCCTTAATTTTCTGCACTTGACTTTTAACCACCTATGACCTCTGAGATCTTGAGGGGCATGATGATGAATTTTTAACATCCTTGCCCTTTTGCTCTTCTCAAACATCATTTCCTTTGTTTGGAACATGGGTATCACCTGATAAATCTTACAAAGACTTACACAGATGAATTTGGCCAGAGATAATGCTATGGAGACTGAACAAACCCATATTATATGCCCACCTTTTGCTTATTACATATTTTTAAGATAGAGTGAAAACATAAGGCAGGGTAAGGCAGTTACAGCTTCCACAGTCCCTCTAAATGAGGAAATTATCATGGTATTTGCCCCTGACACATTCCCCATCCCATGCTCTAGATGAAAGTCTTACTCTTATTCCTACTCTCCTCCCCACCAGCCACCCTCCAGCCTTCTTTCTCTTCCCTCACTTACCAAACCTGTTTCTCCTTTCAGGCCTATCCCAGGTCTCCTCTCTGGTAATGTTCTTTACCCTTATTTTCCTATAATTGGTTCCTACTTTTCGTTCAGGTTTCAGCTTAAACTGATGACCTCCATCTATTACATTATTCAGTTTTGTTTTCTGTAGCAATTACCAGGTGCTGCTATTTTTCATGTTTATTACTTTTTCTTTTTTATAGTCTGTCTCCCTCAACTAGAATGCAAGACCCATTAGGTCAAGAATAATCTATCATGTCATATTTTCACTGTTACAGCTACAGTTCCCCAAACTATGCCTCACATAGGAGAGATGTTTGGTGAGGAAAAAAAGGGAGACAGTGGGGGTAGATGCTTCTGATCTGAGACTGATTGTGACTGTAGAAGGCATCCAGCTAGCTTTTCTTTGCTCAAGAATCAAATATTTTTATCCACCTTCTTTGGAAACAAATCAGAGATCTTAAAGATGTGCTGAGCTTATTGCATAAGATTAACAGTGGTTAAAAACCAGATGAGTTATACTGAGAGGCTTTACAAGGTATTTGTCATCATTACCTCATATTGTAATAAGTTATTACAATATGAAATCAGCAAAAACTGCTTAAATGCTTGAATTCAGGTGGTTAAGTTTTAAAGTATAATAAAAACAATTACACTGAAAGCTTTCTTTCCAGAGAGCTCAAAAATGTCTTTGTTGGCAGTAAATGGAGTAATGGCTTCCAAAGAAACCTGGAAGTAGGAAATGAGCTTGCCTTCTGGGAGTTAAATGAGTAAGACACACACACATACACACACACAGAGATTGTGGTAAGTCAGTTGAAGTAAGCTGATAGATAATCAGTATGTAACTGAAAACTTTGGAAACACCTATAAATTCAGCCAAGGAGACCTAGGGGGTAATCTCAGGTTTGCAAGCACCAGAAAGTAACTGTTAATTTAACAAGTGTAAAGTTAATTGATGGTTTGGAGAAAACCTGGATGAACACAGGTGGTGGGCAGAGGTGCTGTCAGCCTATAGCATAGAAAACCAAAGCCTAGGAAACCAAAGTTGGTAGCAGCTTCCCAAATACTCTTTGGGAGAGAATGGGCCTTGGCCCAAGAATATGAGCTCTTTCGTCTCAGTGGCAAATGTATCCTTTGATATATCATCTCCCTACTTCTCCTTATTCAATTGTGATGCTGTAAATACAGAATTTAAATCACTTTGCTTCCTGATTACAGGGAGCAAATGCCCCAATCTGCTGATGTGAGTGGTCATTGGCTAGCTGATTACATTTATCACTAAAATGGAATAAATTTGAATTCTGGCTACATAGCAGTCTCTATGAGCTTGGGTTAGTTGGAGTCTATCCTGAGACAAAGTTCTAGAGCAGGGTGATTGTTGGCCCTGCACTGCATAGCAGAGAAAAGACCAGAATTTATCCTGCTGTGACAGGCTGGCTCTGTGGAAATAAGGGTTGACCTAAGCTCTGTACCTTCTCCCAAGTTCAATAGTAATACAATTCATATGACTTCCTGAGGGGATGTTGAGCAAAGGAAAGATGAGAGGTCAGGAGTGACGGTGCTGGACACATCCCCTGCAGAGGAGCCATGGCTGCTTTAGACCATGGGTTGATACATTTTTTTTCTGTAAATGGCCTGATAATAAATACGTTAGATTTTGCTAGCCATAAAGATATTCAGCCACTTGATGTGAAGAGCTGACTCATTGGATCCTGATGCTGGGAAAGACTGAGGACAGGAGGAGAAGAAGGTGTCAGAGGATAAAATGCTTGGATGGCATCACAAACTCAATAGACAGAGTTTGAGCAAACTCCAGGAGATAGTGAAGGACAGGAAAGCCTGGTGTGCTGCAGTACTTGGGGTCTCGAAGAGTTGGGTGTGATTTAGCGACTAAACAGCAACAAAGCCATAAAGATAGGTAGGTCCAAGAGAGGAACAAGGATTGGAGGGGCCAGACAAGAGCTATTGCCTCTTAGAGCACTAGGGAGAACAAGGATTTTTAGAACTAAAGTGGAGGGGGAGGCAGGGCAAGATGAAACTTTTAGAGAAAGCTAAGGAGAAAATGCCTTTGGCCAGGAATGAGATGAACTCAGGTAACTGGTAGAGAGTACCAAATTCAAAGGGTCTCTGAGACTTCTCATGAGGGTCTCCAAGCTACACCCTCACCCACTGTGGGTCTGTAACTGCCTGGCTCTGCTGTCAGCATTCTACTATCCCTTGGGTAAAGGGATATGCCCTTGGAGTTTGGATAACACGCCTCAATTGCATCCCAAGAAATGAATGGGCATCATTTTAAAATTGCATCCTCCAGCTACAATTGAATGTCTGCTTCTTTGTGGGGGAAGTGAGGCTTACGGAATGAACCCAATTCAACCAACTCTGCCATTTGTTTTGGGGATTAAGTATAGTAGACAGTTGAAATACATATTTTTTTTCTATGATAGTTTTTTCAATATATATTTCATTCTTTGAGATTTCATTTAAAATTTTTATTTATTTAAATTCAAAATACAGAGATGAACAGATTAGTATATTGACCAGAAGGCAAACCAGGATCACAGAGCATCTGGGGAGCTGATGACAGAAATGTAAAGGGAACTTGGCCTCCAGGTTCTAATTTGCTATTATCACTTTCTCCAGCAGTCATTCTTCTCAGATGTGGCAGTGGACAGGGATGGGCAGAGGGGTGCTGTGTGGTTTGAAAAAACTCTTATCCCTCCTTATTCCCATTTGAAATTCACTGATCTACAATTCATCTCATTCATGACCCAAGACTCATCTCTTGGGTCTTCTTGAAACCTCCTCAGAAAAGCAAAAAAACAAAACATGAGTTTTACAACTCAATAAGCTTCTACTTATTTAGAAGTGGCCAGCAGAAGAGCTGCAAAGAACAGAAAGATTCCTGAATCAGCAAACCCTGTGCGTTTGCATCATGCAAACCAAGAGACTGACACTGGGACCAGCCTCAGACACTGGCAAGAAGCTGCCCAATAAATCACAGCATAGAACCAATTTAAGGCTTCTCTTTTCCAAAACAGAAGAGAGGAGTTAAGTCTCAGACTTGTATTCATTTCAAAAGGATCAAAGACAAGTAAAGTCTTTTAAAATTTGAGTCTGTGGAAAGTAACTTGAGAAAGATGACAAAATCATTCTTCACCAAATCAGGCTAAAGGGATACTGCACTTTCAAAACAGTCCTCCTTGGATAAAAAGTAACTGTGGGGTTTTAGATAAGTTAATAACATAAGGAAAACATTAAGAGAAGCCTGGAAGAGGTTGTAAGACCAATTTTGGCATCAGCATTGGGGAAGGTCTGTTAAATGCCTCAGCTAAAATAATAAGAAACCTAGAATCTTACACATATACATCAGTCATATACATTAACTAGAATCATATACATTTTATAGTTTGAATGAACCCTAGAGGAGTTATCCAGATGAAGTAAATGATTCCCTCCTCTGGACTCAAAATCTGTAGGTTGGGCTAGAACACATTCATGCCTCTATCAGAGAAAACATATCACACAGTATCCCCATTATCTGAATCCTCTAGATTTGGCTTCTTGACCCCAAAGACTGTAGTCTTTATCTTTGAATTCCTAACACTGAGCACAGTGTCTGACAATAAGGGTCCAGTGATGCTTGCTAAACCAACCAGAATAAGCTAGAACATAAGTCCTAGGGCAACAGAGGAAAAAAATTATTGAGGGAAAAACTCTGATCTCCCAGAACATGGCAGAGCAAAATTACCCTCAAAACCAAAAAATGAGCTGACCTCAGTGTGTCTTTTTTTAGGTGAACACCCCAAGTCACAGGTAAGCATTTGCTAGACTGCCCAGAGCTATCACTTCCATCATTGCTATTAACAATATGGCTTGCTTATTTTGTCTTATTGGAGTATTAGAATGAGTTCACTCACAATTAAGTTCCTTGCTTTAATTACAGTAGAAATAAAAACTAGGCAGACAAGTGGCTTTAATTCAAGCATTTCAGAAATGTTTTCCTTTTGAAGTCTGAAGTATTAAGGGTAGATAAAAACAGCATCTGGTTTGAAGTTAAAAGTACAGGTTATCTCATGGAAAAAGATTAAATGTAATTCTGTGTATCTTATGACTACAATGGTTCATCAGATTTAGTAACTGTTGGGAAACAATCATATCTTCTCTGTATCTTAATTATTTGGTTGTTTTCTCTGAAAAGACTAAAAATACTGTGAACCCTTAATTTCAGTGGCACAAAGAATTGTGCATTGCATATTTATAAGCCAGCCACAGGACAAAAGAAAGCAATAAAGAATTAAATATTACAGTCTCTTAAGAAATATTTTTTTCCAGTATTACATAAATATCTTTGTGCTTATCCATTTTCCTCTTGAAACCAAGTAACCCTTTGACATTTCAAAATGAAATAACTATATACACCATTTTTATATAAAGGCTAGGATGACTTTGTTCTTTAGAATTAAGTGTAATTAACCACACACAGCATATTATTCATTTGTCCTATGACCTTTGTAATTTAATTTCATGTTCTGAAAATATTTGCTTCTAAATTTAGACAAGAAAATGAGGGAATGTCATGGTTGCTTTGCTGGCTGTACATTACAGGGAATTGTACCTAGAGGAATTTTCAAATGTGAGTGTTTAAAAAATGTGTATTGTTTGTCTGCTTTGTCATGTAAAGTGAAAGTGAAAGTTGCTCAGTCGTGTCTGACTCTATACAGTCCATGGAATTCTCCAGGCCAGAATACTGGAGTGGGTAGCCTTTCCCTTCTCCAGGGGATCTTCCCAACCCAGGTCTCTCACATTGCAGGCAGATTCTTTACCAGCTGAGCCACAAGGGAAACCCAAGAATATTGGAGTGGGTAGCCTATCCCTTCTCCAGGGGATCTTCCAGACCCAGGCATCGAATCGTGGTCTCCTGCATTGATGGCAGATTCCTTACCAACTGAGCTATGAGGGAACAGTTTAATAAAGGAGTTTGGATGAGCTAGTGACATTTTGTAAGAGTGACAAAAGACATAAGTAATCCATATATCATTCATTTATTTCAGAACATTTTCTTGATTTCAGCAAAATTACTATGTTCTTGTTTTAAAAATAAAAAATAGAGCCATATTTTATTTGTTTGTTTGTTTATTTATTTAGGCCATGTTGCATGGCTTGCAAGATCTTAGTCTCCTTACCAGGGATTAAACCCAGGCCTAGGACAGTGAAAACTCAGAGTCCTAATCATTAGACCACAACCTAATCACAACGATTAGAGGGAGTTCCCAATTATATTCTTAAAGATTTTCATGCAATTCGTGTTCAACTGACAGTAATAATAAATTAAAAATAAAGTGCAATCTCATTCAAAATGTTTAAAATTTGAGTACATGTTATCAAAATGTAAGTTAAAATGAATGTACATTTTAAAT